>NC_140934.1:8074762-8294762 GCF_014529385.1 Adiantum capillus-veneris
ACAAGTAGCTATATGCATTACAAGGTTTTTGGAAGAATTTGGAGTCCAAAAAATAATGATTTTTAAATCGAGACCTCTTGAAGAATTCAATGTTGGTACAATTGTGATGGGTTCCTGCAGTGGCTCTCCATAGGATTTAAGAGCTACATATAGTGAAGCTTTTGAACCATTCCAAACCCCGAATGCATCATCGATGTATCTTTTGTAGTATAACAGACTAGGGTTGGTGGTAAGAGCGGAAAGCTTCTTTAGAATGCAAAGAAAGAGGCAGGAGTAGACAACTGCAAAGTTAGAGCCCATTGCAGTGCCCTTAATCTGCTTCCAAGTGGTGTTTTGGAAAGAAATATAGTGGTGAGAGAGCATGACAGAAGCTATGGAGAGAATGAAACTAGCTTTTGGAGGTCCATATGGTCTATAATGGAGACCCTAAGCGCTTTCAAACCCTCATCTATAGGAATGCTGGGGTAAAGTGAGTTGACATCAAAGGGGAACATGTAAACATTGGTTGCTTGCAAGGTGTAGAGGTCCTTTAACAAGGTTTGGGAGTCCATGAGATGCTGCTTATGTAAGAGAAGGATAGGGTAATGTTCCTTGTGAAGCCAAATGGATGTATTTTCAAATAATTAACCCTTATATGAGCAAATTGGTCTAGCTACTGGGTGGGTTTGTGTAGCTTAGGTAGCAAAAAAATAGGACAAGGTTTATAAGGGCTCTGGAGAGGAGCTAGGATAAACTCTTTCCAAAGTGGAAAGAAGGGAAAAGCTCTTAGATAGGGCCATGAGCAAGGAGGCGAAAAACTCAAAATGAACACCTTCTATGCATTCATAGGTGGTACAGTCATTTAGTTGCCTCAAGGCCTCGAATGGTACCAAGATCTTGGGGGGATTGTAAGCCCTAGATTCTTATCTGCAGGTTTGATAACAATACTATCATCGGAGGTTAAAGTTTTGAGGGCTAGGAAAACAAATCTTGGGACCTTAGAACGGTGTGTTTTATAATTTTGAAGTTTCAAGCAAAGTTTAGAGTGATGTTTCTTGAGAATAAGGTCTAAGGATGGATTAAGGCTAGGTGGCATCCAAGTGGGGTTGGATTTCTTAAAAGATGGGAGCGGAAGGGGGCCTTTGTTCTTGAAAAAGTTTTAATATGTAGACTTCTAGCTAGGTTGCCATGTGCTTGGAGAATATTTGAGGGTGAGGGATTAGGGGGTGGGGGAATGTACTTATGGCCAAGTCCTAAGCATTTCCACTCATGGGAAGAAAGAGGTATGGATGAGCTGTTATGAACAAAAGAGTTTGAAATTTTACTATAAAAGAGAAGGGTGGATTGCTTACCAAAAATATAGAGCTTGTATTCATTAGGGTGAGTGAGAGCGAGCTAGAATTTGTGCCGACTTCTTGGAGTTCTTTTCTTTTGGGTGAAGGGATTCTTCAATAGCATCTGGGAGATGGGAGCAAGTGAGTTTGAAGAAGAGGTATTCCAAAGGTTAGGAAGGAGGGGGGGCTTGGTGAACAAATTATGAACCCGAGTGCTTGGGTGTAATAGCCTTAGTTCCTCCTCCCTACACCTTTTCCTGAGCTTGGCAAGCCTCGCTTAGGAACATCCTTGAGGATGGAAAGAATGGGATTATTTCGTAATGTAGCATCGTGCTTTCTTGGTGTGAAGTGGCTTGCTATATGCTTGCAGGGATATTTTGGGGTTTTTGGATTGGGTGGAGGACGCCGTCCATCAAAGGATTGAGAAGTCTTTTGTTTCAAGGTTGACGGTTCCATAGAATGGTTAGATAGCTTTGAAGGGGGCTTGCCAGGAGAGGATTGAAGGTTGGAGGGTTTTCTGGAGAGCTCAAGAGATTTAATCAAGTGGGGAAGCTTGTTTCAACCAATCTCGATCTCTTTGATGAAGATCTAGGTGGTACGAAAGGGGCCCTCTTATTTGCCTTAGATGATGCTAGGTGAGTGTAGTAAGGGTTGGGGAGAGGAAGTGGAAGCTGATTGATTCTTAGATTTTGAACAGTAGATTTAAGTGCTTAATAAAGGTTTTTATATGTGCAATTATGCTCAAATTTTTCTAAGTTTATGATGATAATTGTTTTATGATTAGTTTTAGTTATGTTTTATGATTTCAAGTTAGTTTATGGTTACTTTAGGTTCAAAGTTAGTTTACTTTTGTTTATGGTTATTTTAAGTTAGTTTATGAGTACTATATGGTTTATGAATAATTTAGATTAGTATATAGGATATGGTCCATTTGTATTTGTTCATAGTTAGATTAGTTTTAAGTTATGATTAGTTATGGTAAGTTTAAGTTGCTTTATGAGTACTATATGGTTTATGAATAATTTAGGTCAGTATATAGTTTATGGGTAGTTTGTATTTACTTAAAGTTAAGACTATTTTTAATTTATAAAAATTATGATTTGGGGGATTCACTATGTAGGTCCGTACGATATAATGCGAGTGTGAAGAAGGTGGATTTTGGATCGGGCTTACATGTGTATACAATATAAATAACCTCCACTTAGTTTTTATATTTTGAAAGCTTGAAAGCCCCGTGGGGAATCCTACTAAGTAGTAGGCATACTTACTTGATAAGATTTTGAAATTATTGTCAATATACAAAGGAACTTAGGCAAAATTTTCAAAAATGACACTATTTATAGTTATTCATAGAGAGATTTAACACCCCCCCCCCCCAAACACACACACACACACGGAGAGGATTAAATCAACTATAAGAACATCGTAGAAAGGGGGGTTTATGACTATTTTAGCATTTGTAGATAAGGGGTTAAGATAGTGCTACAAAGTATGTAGATAGCGTTTTTCATGTATGGTTGCATGGAGCTAACATCTCTTGATACGTATGAGTGAATTTGGGGTATATGATTTACGATTAGTTAAACTTATTTTATGATTAGTATTAGTTCATGGTTAGTTTGCGTTTGCAAGATTTAAGTTTTGCATTATAAATTTAAAATTTAGAATTTATATTTAGGTGTAAGTTTATGTTTTACGGTTGAAGTTTTGGTTTTCAAACAAACTGTACGATTCGTCACTATGTGTGGATGCAGCAATAAGATATGCCTTATTCAATTGTTATGCGTTTTGTATACCGAGCCACGCCTTATGACAAAGGGCGAGAGAAGCATTAACTCACGTCTTATGTAATTATTATGTGTTTTTTATACCGAGCTATAGCTTATTCAATTACAATTCATCAGAATGTGTGAATCATAGCAATGAGATACTCCTAAAAGGTTTATGTGTGTCAAAGGGCATGTTTAGAGCGAAGCATGATTGAGGGTAGGATGATTCTTAAGTCACTAATATACATTGGATAGTAGCTCTCTAGTGTTGGTCGTGCAAATGACATGCTTTGGCAAATAATTGATGATGAGCGCTTGGCTAAAGTTATGGTGGTAAGCCGAGGTGTGAAAAAGAGAATGAGCATGGACGTGGAGGCAAAGATGAATGTGGAAGTGGCTTGCATGACTTGAGGATGCAAAGCAAGAGCGACAATTTGCGTGACATGTCTTCAAAAGGGGAAAACGACCATTGATCAATTATCCAGAAGATCTTGAGAGCCTGTTGCCTTTCATGAGAATAAGATAGATGCACGATGCTATGGAAGAGACCCGATAACAAGGTGAACAAGTGACAAATAAAGAGTGGGAGTTTTTGCAAGGTTGTAACCCTCAATTAAATCTTTAAAATATCTGATCCTTGTGCTCATTTGACATGATTTTATTGGTTAAAAATCACTTCTGGGTGATGTTGTAAAAGTACATGGCAGGTTGGTGTAAATGTCTCCACTTAAATGTAGAGCAAGTTAACGCAAAGCGATGCACATTTTTTTGTGGGGTTATGAAAACATTTGTGCAATCTACTCGACAATGATCGTCAGCAGATACGAATCCGGTGGTGGTAGTATTTTGAAACGCTATATGAAATCTAGAGGGCGGATTACATAGTATTCAAAGTCCAGATATTTGAAATGGTTAAAGGTGAACATGGATGGTGGTGCTTCTACAGTATATAAAGGAGAGTTTCTTGAAGTGGATTCAACCAAAGGAAATGGTATGATTTCTCATCCCCATTTTAGGGCACAAACTCATCACACCACCTATCCCCTTGACGCTCCACATTCTTGGAGCAATTTGAATCATAGATTTCTACCCAACATCTTTGTGAGTTTTCTCGGCTACGGCACTCTAGCAACGATGGAGGTGGATGCTATAAAGGTGGTGACACCGATGGTTCCACTCTGCCTCGGAGCCATCAAGCGACTTTATTCCCATCTTTTCTTACCACTCACACCAGAACTTCGTCACATACTCCATACTTTTTTGACATTCATACACTCCTTGCTTCAGTTGAACACTCTTCACTTCACATTGCATGATACATCACTTGACACTCTTTGCTTTGGAGCATATGATACCTCTGGTGTCAAAGTAGAAGATATGGATGTTGGAACCCTTGCGGTTACCCCTCGCTTTCACTGCAATTAACAACAGGAGATTTCTTACACTACAGACCTGTCTGTTGGTCATATATACTTGGGTGAGAAAGAAAAACAAGTCATTTCAGCTATGCACTAGCTTTGTACAAAGTCTAATGCCATCACATCATGAAGAAATGGAAGGAGATTGATGGTGCATTGAAAGAGTGTGTCATTGAATCCTTTATCATGAGTTTTCTGTGTCCAAGGTGGAGTATTTTTTCTCCATCATTCTCCATCAAATGTATGAATTTAAGGATGTGCAAGTATTGCAAGCAGAAATGCTTGGGTATTTGTGGAGTGCTCAAGAACGGAGGAGACAAGTCTCCTTGGCTCAACAAAGAAGATAAAGAAAATGAAAAAAGGAATAGCCTAACAACCCCAACCAGAGGAGCCAACAAAAAGAGGCCAGTAGGGCGCAAATAGAGGTGGAGATTTTACAGTACTTCGTACCAACGGTTGGAGGACATTTGGAATGGCTTTGTAAGTGTTTTTGCATTGCTTTTATAGTTAAAGATTTGTCTATTTATAATTTCTTGCTGTGAAATTTTTATTGTGTTTTTTGCTTTTCACAGCATTGGACCATCAATGGAAGGGATTCCACCTCTCTTAAGTGCAATCATGGCACAAACAAGTGTCTCCATCCATTGATCCAAATAGTAAAATTTCGAAGCAGATCGATAAGCTATACAAACTTTGAACAATGTTTACATTGATATTACTTAATGTTTTTGCATTTAATTTTATTTTCTAGTCTTTGTTCGTTCTCTCATTTTGATTTCTAGAACTTGCTCTACAAAGGGAGGAGATCATATTGTCACTAGAGTAGTGTACTAAGACGCTTTCATATTCAACTTTATGTCAATATGTGATTCCGCTTTGCCATTGGCAAATTCAATGTATTGCATAATTTTAAAGCATTAAAATACAAGTTTTATCCAAATATCTCTTCATATCTATGTTTTTGAAGTTATGTCGATGTATTTTTATGCAAAACTTTGAGAGAAATCCTCACTATCTAGTATGGTTGATTGCCAGCTCTATCACCCCAATTTTTTTTGGCTTGCAAGTGTCGCTATTTATGGTTTGCAGCATCGCTATGTGCGTGGCTATCATAGTCGCTATTTATCGACTGTGATGGCAATGCACACATCAAGATCGATAAGCTATACAAACTTTGAACAATGTTTACATTGATATTACTTAATGTTTTTGCATTTAATTTTATTTTCTAGTCTTTGTTCGTTCTCTCATTTTGATTTCTAGAACTTGCTCTACAAAGGGAGGAGATCATATTGTCACTAGAGTAGTGTACTAAGACGCTTTCATATTCAACTTTATGTCAATATGTGATTCCGCTTTGCCATTGGCAAATTCAATGTATTGCATAATTTTAAAGCATTAAAATACAAGTTTTATCCAAATATCTCTTCATATCTATGTTTTTGAAGTTATGTCGATGTATTTTTATGCAAAACTTTGAGAGAAATCCTCACTGTCTAGTATGGTTGATTGCCAGCTCTATCACCCCAATTTTTTTTGGCTTGCAAGTGTCGCTATTTATGGTTTGCAGCATCGCTATGTGCGTGGCTATCATAGTCGCTATTTATCGACTGTGATGGCAATGCACACATCAAGACTATTGCTGATTGAAATACTGATGCTTTTGTATCGATGCTTTTTGAAACGCTTATACTGTTGTTGTGGGTATTAAAATTATAGTTCAACAACATTGGCATTTCGTTTTTACCTTCTAGTGAAAATATCTTTCCTAAGACAAAGGGCGGAGATGTAAAATTTAAAAGTTTGAATATGAGAACTATTTTTCATCAAGATTAAACTCAAAAAATAATCGTAGTTAGTATTGGTTGTGTTTAGATTAGGAGCTTAATGGGGTGCATTAAGCTGTGCTCTCATGCTGTAACGTTATCGTAAAGTTCAACTGGTTCTCCTACCCTCATAATCCTTAGTCATAGGACAAAAAGAAAACGCACCTAGCCATGGGCATTAACTCCCACCTCGCCTTTTGAATAGATTCGTATGATTGTGGTAATAAGCTTTGTGACTATTCTTGGTATCATGGCCCTTCGCCTGCTTGTTATTTTCTATTATCAATAATAATAGCAGTCATAAGTTTGGATGCATAGATGTGACTCTTATCATTGTTATTGATCTTTGCATTTACCTCCATATTGTTATTTTATACCATCAATAATAATTGCGGCCATAATCTTGGATGCGTAGGAGGAACTCTTATTCTTTCTATCGCTCTTTTTATAAGCTTGGATGCATAGGTGCTCTTTTTATAAGCTTGGATGCATAGGTGCGACCCTTATCATTGTTATCGCTCTTTGCATATGTGTCTATGTATTATGACCATTTGGATTGTCCCAAGTGCTTCATCCAAATGTTGATTCTTCTCTTTTAAAAAATCAGTTAGGATTGTTTAGCATGTGATATTGCTTTTTTGCTTTAGTTTTTGTTGTTTATTCCACCGTTGTCCATGCATATTTTCTTGTGAATCTCTTCTTTAAAGCTTTCACCTATTTGATTAAGTCTATTCACTCCCCTTGACGTATTGCTTTTCTCCATAAAAAGTCTACCATGGATGTGAAAAACCATGAAGAATTTGCAGTGAGCTCTCATATGCCTTTTGTATAGAAGTGGTGATTGAGGAGTTGGTATGGTGTGTGATTGGCCCCATAGATAGAAATGATTTGTTCATGTCTATTATGTTTTTTGCATGCATGCCACCTTTTAGTCTCATTGGAGTTGTGAACCATTACCATGAGTAGCATGCTTGAGCTAAAAAAACTAGTAATCATGATGGCACATTTGTCTTGTTGGTCTTTGTGGGGATCAAAATACCATTAGTTGCCCTCACAACTCTTTCATAGCCTCCACTTACTTTTCCCTTATAGCAGTGTATTGTTTCGCTTGTCATTTCCCTTTTTATGACGTAGACATGTTTGCTGCTGTGCTCATAGTGGTTGTTTCGCTTGGTAGCATGAAAAAAGAGAAATTGGAATAATGGTGTTGGCATTGACGTTATTTGCTATCACAAGACCTAAAATCATTGAAAATGTGGTGAGTAGTTTGGATGCAAAGGGTGATAGTAGAAAAGTGTTCTGTTGCCAATCTGTTTCTTCTCTCATAGCTTAAGCTTTGACAAACCTTGCATTAAAACTTCATGATGGATATTGTTTCTCTTTGTGATTGCTTGATCCACAATAATGAGGACTTTGACAACCTTAATATTGAAATTTCATCATGGATTTGCTAACCCTTTTTAATGGCTTCACTCAAAATTAGCTAGGCAATGCATGCATATATGTGTTTATGTGTGGGTGTATGTGCATTTTATGAGTAGACATTTTTATGTAAACACTCTCAAGCAAGAAATAATTTGACTCTTGATAAATGGAAATCAATGGGTACAAATATCTATAGGATTATCGATTTCCCCTAAAAGTGGAGAATGAAAGGTCATTCCCAAGTTGTATAAGATATGCTACTCGAACAATGAAAAATCAAAGCAAGAATAAAGTAGATTGTCACATCCATCAGATACAAGTAAATTGATTGTCTTATTGAAAGTCTTGTGTTTGGATAGCATTTTTGATTGGTTAGGGTACATAGTAGACAATTCCTTTGCCACCTTACATTCATCAGAAAAAGATTCCTACCCCAATGTTGAATTATCTATTTTTGTGTTTGCCATCTAATTTGGTTATCAATAAGAAGGGAAATTGGGTAAGGGTGCTTGCAATAGTGTAAAAGATGTCTTTACTGGTCACTTTCATTGGTTGTATCTCACAATCGTAACATTCGTGAAAAACACCAAATCTGGAACATATTGTGTGACTTATATGTTCTTCTAGATAGAGAATAATGAATGACACAATTGTGCCTCCTATAAGGATTATATAATACTCATTTACACTTGTCAAGATATCTCTTCCATGACTATGCCTATACCTATTTGTCTTGGTCTCTTTCTATCCATGTACGCATGGCTCCATATCTTCCTATATTTTTGTAACTCATTTGTCTATCTCTATACCTCCTAAACTTTTTCTCCACTTGTGTATGTATTTTTGTATCTCTTTCTACCTATCTACCCCTATGCCTTGCTCAATCTCTTTCTGTACAGAGTAAAGGAATACTATTATGTCGAAAAACTCCTATAAGGTTCGAGTATTGTGAAGAAGAGTACTTTTTGCTCTACTCTTTTGGAGTTAATAATGGCTAGAAAAGGTAGCAATGCCTTTCCAATGGCACTCACCATTAAGTACGAGCATCAAACTTGTGATTGAATGTGCATATCCTAAGTGCAAGGTCCTACGAACACACTCCAATTTTCTTGAGACCCAAAGAGAATACAAAATCAAGTTCTTTTTTCTAATGTACAATATCTCTACGACTCTATGACGCCCCTTAACATCTTGCAAAAGAGATAAAATGGGATACTCTAGGACTTAACTTTTTTTCCAAAGTGATTTTTTTTTTCTCTATGCATGGACGAGATGAACATTACTCACCTCCCGTGCCAAGAAATTTGGAAAGTGTTTCTTGGTGTGCGAGTACCCGGCTCTAAGTTGAGAAGAATGCAAACACGGACGGATAGAGATGGTCGTCGACCTGATCAAGGCTCAACTACTCCTTTAGATGAATATAGAGTACTGCATTTTACTTTAGTTCAACAAAGCTGCTGTAGCTGCCCGCTCCTGATCAGTCTCTGGCTCTTCATCAGGCTGTTTGCAAGAGCCAGAACGGTAGATTAATCCTTTTAGCACAAATCACCCTCATCCTTTCGCATCCCGAGTCTTGTTATTACTACCCTAATTAATTTCTTCCTGATGCATGCAAACTTCGAAGGTTGCTCTCTCTCTCTCTCTCTCTCTCTCTCTCTCTCTCTCTCTCTCCCCCCCCCCCCCCCCCTTCAAAACCTTAGTTGTGACCAAAAGGTCCATAAAAACTACCTCCTTTAGAAATGTTTCCGCAGTGGGCCGAGACACGGATTTGTTTAAAATATTAGTATAGATTATTATTATACGATTCCAATTATTCCAGACTCTACTCGGTTGATGATGTGTGTGTGCGTTGCCTGCACCTCCCCCTCCGCCTCCGCCTCCGCATGGCGCATGCATGCGCACATTGTTGACACTTGTAGCCTGCACAATGCGCACCTTTTCCAAGAAGGTGAGGTAATTAGGACTCCCACTCTGAACATTTTGCCCCTTTAGGATGTCTTGCCCGTTTTTGGAATTCAATTTAATTCGTTAGCCCAGCTACACACCGCCTGCCAGCAGGTGCGTGTGCCCACTGCCCATGGATGAAGCTTGATGATTTTAGTCCCACATCATACATGATAAGCTAATGATGACAAACATCCTTTTTAACCTTTTTTGTAGGCCCTTATCAGAGGTTGTTAACATTTGTGCACACATAATGGAAAGTGCTATCACCTTTTCAAAGGGTGCCCGATGATCTTTTGCCTAGCAGGGAAGATTTGCAAATGGGTTTAAAAGACCTCGAAAATAGGATTCTTCAAGAATGATCTCTTCTTGGGCAAGAAGGTGTTCAAGAGCCAAGCACTGCTCATTGTAACACAAATCGTGAGATTTTGTTACTTCAAATATATTTGGACGGTAAGGAACTGTTGGATCTTCGAGAACTCCATGGAAATAGCTAAGTTCACAGAGATAATCCAACAAGGCAGGGAGATGATCATCGCCATTGGAAAATAGATAAACTCTGACGATTGGAATAGGACCATGGGTGCCGCTTTCATGGACTTGCATGGACAAAAGGGCATGCTCATCCATTGTCGTGGGGTGGCTCCCCCGTTAGCCGATGTATCTATGATCCTTTGAAGATGTTTGGACAGTATTGCATGTGCTCGCATGGATGACAACAAGCAGTGATAGATGGCTCCACTGGTCACTAAGTGGATAAGCACTTGGGCAAGGAAGACTGCCTGTCCATCTGTGCACAAGTAGTAGAAGCCACATCTTGATCACCTTCATAAATTTTGTTCATCAATCTAAGCCTGTTTGTTATTTATTTATTACTATTTTTATCTTTCTATTAGAAAAAATAGAAGAAAGTTACATTCCAAACTAAAAAATAGAAATCCAAGCCAATAATTAACAAAACATATCCAAAGACCATACTTGGCCATATTTTTGCTAATTGCTCCATTTTGGTTACTTTTTGGCCAAAAAATACATAAAATAAGCAAAAATGATAAAGCTTTTGATTTTTTTAGATGATATTTACACCACACACGCGCGGGCGCGCACGCACGCGCGCGCGCACACACACACACACACACACACACACACACACCTATCTAGGGGTTATTATATTGTATGTTTCCCAATTTCTATACTAATGAGTGTTGTATAAGATAAGGGTCTCGGGCGGTTTGCTCAAGGGCTTCTAATGTTCAGGTTTTTTGCATGTGGTTTCTCTTGAATATAAGATTTTTTAGCAATTGCGTACGTTCCTTTATGGTTAACTGTAAATAGTTACCGTAGTTCCGTCAATCAATTGTTTGAGAGATACATTGTTACATTGACGATTCAATCTTTCGTTGTTAAAGCTTCAATATCAATTTTTAGGACGATTTGACTGGTGATTTTACTACATTAGGAAGGGAATGGGGTCTAAGGGGGCCTCTTTATTTGCCATGGGATTAAAAAATAGATTATGGAAGGGGCAAATGGGTGGATGCCATGTGGAGTGAAATGGTGGGTATGGCAGGTCCTAGAAGTAAGCGGTCAAACTTGTACTCTTTTATAGAATACAAAGAGAAAATCTCTTATAAATTCAAAAAACTAAACTTTTCTCTAAAAAGTTGGGATAAAAACCAATTCTTTCTCTCTCTAATGGCTACCAGTTTCTCCCCCTCTCTCTTAAAAGGGGGTCCCTTAAAAAATGTGTTGATCATTTCCTCTCTCTCTCTCTCTCTCTCTCTCTACTAAACCATCTCTCACTTCTCTTTGATATACCTTGCAAGTTGTATCTCTTTCCTCACTGTCACTTTTCCCTCCCAAAAAGCTCTACAACAAAAGTTTGAACCTACTTTCCCTCCTCAAGCTTGCTGCATTCTCCTTATTGCTCCATGAGCCTCATTGCATACCTCTACCTAAAGCTAAAGATCTGTAATATATCCTTCTAGGTGAAAGCATGTTAACCTGTCATGCTTTTTCATGTCTCGGACAATGCTAACTAGCACAATTTTGACATATGCTAACTAGTACAATAACTTGAGCTACATCTCCAAGATCTATGACATTTGATATATCAATAGAAATCACTTGAAACAAGGAATCCAAATGTACAACCTCTGACAAATTTTGATATTATTGTAAAAAATTTACCGGACGCCCAACTTTTCAAAGACGTGCTAACTTGAAACTGCTAACTAGCACAAAAAACGCGACGGGTTAACATGCTTTCACCCTTCTACTAGATCTTCCCTTTTTCTTTCCTCAACATGTTTCCTACTCCTTATCCATTAAGCCCTCTAGAGTGGATCTACTTCCCTATATCTTCCCCATTAAGCCAGCTTGCAGGTGGAATAGAATAACAATAAGTGGCATTAACCGTCTTTGTGTACCATCAATAATCTTTTTCTTTATACAAAAGAGAACATGGATGTGCATAGATTAATATTAAGTGTTTGTGTGCAAGTTGTGCTACTATTCCCCGTGCCATCATCAAGTACTTGACGACCTGTGTTATTGGATCCATTTCATGCAAAAAAGTATAAGACAATAGTGGCTGTTGGATGACGATGGAGTTCAAATGATTGATGTGGGTGACAATGCAACCTAACTCAAGAGGTGCACACAAGGTCTCACATGGCTTCTCGAGCACACCACTGGAAGGGAAGAAAAGCAGCTTATGAAGGTGCAACATGTGTATGTTGCTTCACAAGTGAGGCTAGAGGTAACATTGGCTCCATCAAGGTTTCCTGCAAATTGTAATATCACTCCTCTATCAAGATTCTCAATTTTCTATTTTATATTTTTGTCGTATATGTTTCTTTTGATGACTTTAAAATTTCCATTGCTTGTTCATGTTTGCAGATGTTTTTCCATCCAATTTTTTAGAGTGGGAGCCAATAGAGTCCCTCACAAGAACCTTTGAGGTCATCCATGCTAGCCTTGGCAAGTTTCTCAATGCTGGTTGTCCATCCTTTGAGCTTGTCTCACGGGGCAGTTTTTTTAATAGCCATACTAATGTCACTCCTACGCCAAATGGGTATGGTAATCTTTCTCAAGTTTAGTCACCAATCATACAGAGGCTAGAATGGCCTAAGCCAAATAGTGCTTTGATAGCAGTAACCAAAAGGAGAATCAAGGTAGATGTGCATGCAATAATGACGTGAACCTATGGTTCCCACAAATCAATGATAGCATGGTTTATGTATCTTCATGTGTTTGTGTACATATTTTGATTGTAGAGTGTTCACAGAACACCAACAATGTGGACTTTCAAAGGGGGAAGTACGATGAACGACTTCCTTGCAGTTGTATGGGAGACAAAGGTGGTCAACCATCTGAGAGATAGAATTAAGTGCTATATAGTTACTAAGAATGTGGTATTTACATACCATATTGCGAAGTAAATCTTGTCAATGGTCTTTCCCTATAGAAGATGGAAGCTGACGATGGGAAAATGGGAGGCACTAGACTCTAATGTTGCTGCTAGAGAATCAACTAATTTCTTTGCTAATAACGACTGGCAGCTCAATCATCTTTGTGAGTATCTTAATCTTAGATATACCTTGCCCAAGCAATGCCTCTTTGTAATTAACAAAAAAATTGTTTTTTCCAAAAGAGAGAAGAGGTTTCTGTGTGAGAACATTGTGTTTCCCTGAATATATTGTTTTTAACTTGGTATCTGAGCATACTTGTTCATTTTCAATCTGTTCAAGATTTCGATTGAGATGTGAATTTCATTGATTTGGAACATGAATGCCTTCTTTAAAAAGTGATATTGGGTATATAAGTGACTTTCTAGGTTTTTAAACTTCATTTCTCATATTCACAAAACTCTAGCTCCAAGCTCTCCTATAATCTTCTTCGTGAATGAACCCATGACAACATCTTGTGACGCACTTCTTGCACAACTAAAGAATGTAGGACTTGCGGATTGAGCACATGAGCTAGTCAATATGTTCAAGGGGCCAATTGACATGCAAGCCACTACCAGCCAGCATGGAGAGATGTTCCAAAGTTTTCTTGAGTACATGGTGCAACACATGGAAGAATATGCCATAGTGTTTGAGGGATTTGACATGGTGTGGTTGCCAATGGATTTCCTCAAACACCTCTACATAGTCGATAAAAACTTTTTCTTTTGCTTGTTGAGGTTTATTAAAGGGTTCACTGAACGGGAATGCATGCCAGAGGATGATGATGACCTCATATACTTGGGCATGGGGTGCATAGGCACCCGATTCATTTCTTGGGACATGGTTCTGAAATTATTTGTTCTTGAGGGCACGAAGAAGGGAAAATCAAAGGAGAAGGCCAAGAAGAAACTTCCTGTGACCATTGTGGAGGAATCAAATGAAGCTATCAAAGAGGTGGATGAGTAGGGTGAAGCATCTATGGCAGTCGACGTCTTGCAAGAGCCCAACACCATTGAGGAGGAAGATTAGATGATAGAGGGAGACGAGGTGTTGGAGGAAGTCCTGACCTCCAAATTCTCACCTTCCATGTAGTGGTGGTGGATGGTCATCAATTTTTGTTCTTCCGGCCAGCTCTCTCTGACCTATGGCACATTAGGTGGTATCTAGTCAGCCGAGTTATCCGATAATGTTCTTTGCTTTTTGAATTGACCAGGCCTTTTGGCCTATGTCCACTTGTTCCTTTTTTGGATGGTGTTTTGACTCCATTTCCTCGACTTGTTTGTCTATCGTTTCCCTTTTGTTTTTCTTTGCGATTGAAATTTCAAGGTGCTTTCTTTGTACACTTATTTATTTTGTTTCATCAAGGTCTTTCAAGTCTGCAGATGGTTGGAGAACCATCCTCTCTTGGATGGGCATTGCAAGTGGAGGCTCCATAAGAGTTTGAGTAGTCTCAATGAACTTTTTGCACGTCTCCAATCGTAGCTTTCCCATTTTGTGGTAGGATAAGTCAACCATGTATGTTCCATTGTTTGCCTATTGTCTATTCTGGCCTTGTAAGCCTTTAGAATTTCTTCCAATGGATCAAACTTTTTGTTGACTAGCACCAAACCTCTAGAACTCACTCCTTTTGGTATGGTTTCTTCTGGTTTCAGTTTTGTTTATTTATTTTGTAACATTTAATGGTCTAGTAACTTGTGTGTAGCGGAAAATAACATAGACATAGTGAGCATTTCATTAAAACTAGATTCCTAATGAGCATAGCAAGAGTGCTCGGATGGAGAGAGCAACAAAAGCATAACACCTAGTTAGATAGGCATGAACAATACTTCCAAAAGAGAGAGAAATTAAGCTATTGACAACAGTTGAGGACCGGATTTACATGGAGCCGGTCCCCCCTCCAAAAGGCTTTGTATTATAGGTTTCCCCCATCAAGGGAGACATTTTACAATACAATATTTTGTGTTCCTTCAATAACTCGTTGGTGTAATGAAGATGGAAGATTCAAGCACCAAGTTTACACTTGAAAACACAACATTAATTCCCTCACGGTCTCAGACCCAAGACCTCACACACCTTCAAAGATGGTGAGAGCTAGCGGGGTATGAGAGTAGATCGAGAGGAAGAAGGAGTATTCTTACGAGAAAGAAGTATGTCTCCTCACATAATCACTCTTAATAGCTTAGCATAGCTTAGTAATTAGCATGGTAGAGGATATGAGCATGCATTGGAGCTTGGCTCTTGGTTGGATTTACATCACAAAGCCAAGAGTTGTTGGTGTAGGCCTCCCTTCTCACAAGCTTGGAGTAGATGATGAGCTTTTCATTAAAGCTTGAGAAGGAGAGATAGTCTTCTTTACTTCACACATGAGATTGTGTGAGTGTGATAATGCCTTGCAAAAACCAGCCCCCTCTCTCTCTTGGTCGACCCCTCTTGCTATTTGCTAATGCTGGCATCCTATTGGCCCCTGCAAATCTTAGCCAATGATAATTAAGAAACATAAGTGATAGCCTTGTGACATGTGTCCCCCTTTCCCCTTTTGTGAGAGCTTTAGGTATTTAAATAATGCAATTAAACTCTCATTGGATCGGACCTCTTAGTCTTCTGGCCAATAGGAATCAGGCAAGCCATTGGGCTGCTGAATGCTCATTGGACCCCTTGGGAGTCTATCCAATAGTCTTCTAGAGAGCTTAATTTCTATTGGTTCTTTTATCAAGTGTTTTTAAATGAATTAAACTAAATTTACTCTAGCCTAAGTCTCATTGGTGCACCTCTATGGCCATCCAATAGGATTTGAATGCACCTTGGGGGCAACTGGGCTAGGGAGCTGACATCTATCCACTATGCCCTTTGTGTAAAGGGAGCTTGCATGAGTGTGTGTGTGTTTCTCTCTCATACCCTACATAAAAGGCTCGCCCCCTCCTAGATAGGGATGTGGGAAGACTTTTGAGTCTTCCCATAAGCATCCAGTTTACCCTAAGGTTTGACCATTGGACGTTACCTTTGAATTCTGGAACCTTAGCATTTGGAAGTCTTAATAGGCTGAACCTTAGGGTCTTTGAAGCCCATGGATGCACATTGCTCTTTTGAAGATGCCCCCCCCCCCCTTTGGATCCCTATTTTCCCGACATTACCTCTCTCTTGAAATCATAGCCGTCCTCGACTATGAGGGTTATTAGTCCTTCTTTTAGCGGGTAGAGGATCCCCATTTCACCCTACGACATCATTCCAGAATGGATGACTAATCCATTTGGTGCTTGAGAGCCTAAGCTGCCGCAAGCATGTCTGCACGTTAGTCCTATCAATCTTCCATAGTAGAGTGACAAGCTCTACTTGGTGTTTGGGAGACGTCGTCTCCACAAACATGATCCTAATCATGAATACTTCTTAACATTTGTGCACAATAAAGAAAAAGAGAGTCTTATAAGACAAAAAATTTGTTCATTTTAAACATTTTTACATTTGCTTACTCTAGGGAAGAATTGTCAGCATTGACAAGGTTTAGGTTATCCTTTAGTTGTATGCCTTGCATCCATCTAGCATCTTCAAAAGGATAGTTCTTAAACTTAATAAGATACCATCGGATAATATTACCGCCTCTCAATACCTTGTCTTCATGTCGGAGAATGGACTCGGGATGCAACACCTCTTCTTGGTCCTCAATCTCCGGTGGGTCTTCAATAGTTGGTTCTTGAGGTGGCTCTCCTTTGTAAGGCTTTAGTAAGCTCACATGGAAATCATTGTGTATGAGCCAATGACTGGGCAACTTGAGTTGATAGGCCATCTCATTGATCGACCTAAGAATATGTAAGGGACCATAGTACCTTTTTGCTAGTTTAGCATAGTACTTTTGGTGTCTCGTAAAATTCTTGCCCATTGTGTGCCTTAATCGAGCCTTGGGAAATTTAAGTAAGACCCAATCATTTTGGTTAAAGGCTTGAGATCTTATGTGCTTATCAGCAGTAGCTTTTTGCCTTTACTGTGAGATAGAGATATCATCTTTAATCTTTTGGAAAGATTCTTGTAGGTCTCGGCTATACTCATCTGCAGTGAAGATCTTCCTGTGTACCTTAAGTAGGAGGGGAATTTTAGATCTTCCCTCAATTACCTCAAAAGGTGCTTTTCCGGTGGAGGTATGTATAGTGTTATTGTAGGCATACTCCACTAACGGCAAGTACTTCTCCCATTGGGACCTTTGATCTACTTCCATTACGTAGGCTTTTAGTAGATCAAGAATTGTTAGGTTAGCTATTTCACTTTGGCCATCCGTTTGAGGGTGATAGGCTAAAGAGAAGTTTAGCCTTGTCCCTAAATTCTCAAAGAGACCCTTCCAAAAATTACTGGTCATTCTAGGATCTCTATCCGACACTATGGACATAGGCAAGTCATGATACTTGAAGATTTGTGATATGAAGAGGGTTGCAATTTGATGGGCTTTGATAGTCTTTTTGATAGGTATAAAATGAGCTTGTTTGCTGAACATGTCTACTATCGTCCATATTGCCATATTCCAATGGATAGACTTAGGAAATCCAAAGATAAAATCCATGGATTTTCTCTTCCAGGGTGAATTAGGGATTGACAAAGGTTGAAGCAATCCAGGTTTCTTCCCTCTATCAAATTTTGTCTTTTGGAATATCAAACATTTAGAAACATACTCTTGTATGTTTGCTTTCATGGCAGGCCAATAGAAACATATTTCTATTTCCTTTAGGGTAGACTGAATCCCTCTATGCCCCGCATAAGAAGGAGCATGAGATTCATACATTAATTTCTCACGTAGTGAGTTAGTAACGCATAGTCTATTGCCATAGAGAAGATAACCATCTTGTAAGGTAAATGGTTCTCCTTTCTTCCCTAGTGCAAGGTCTGAAATCACATCTCTAAAATTGGGATCAATAGTGTACTCATCTATCATAGAAGATAGATCATTGTGAGTTGCTATGGAAACCGCATTTACTCTCGATCGTCTTGAAAGTGCACCGGCTACTTGATTATGCTTGCCAGCAATGTGAGCAATATGAAAATGAAACTACGAAAGGAAATTTTCCCACCTCATTTGTTTGTCGGAGAGCTTGGTCTACGTCATGAAGTACTTAAGGCTTTGGTGATCCGTGTCCGCAGAATGAAAGGAGTCCCCAATAAATAGTGCTTCCACGAGTCTAAGACATGTAGAACTGCGAGGAGTTCCTTTTCATATATGCATAAAGCTTGCTCAATAGGGTCAAGCCTTTGGCTTTCATAGGCTATGGCGTGCCCTTCTTGGAGCAAAACAGCTCCAAGGCAATCACCACAAGCGTTAAATTGGACCTCAAATGGTTTTGAGAGATCCGACAGTGTAAGCACATGTTGAGAGGTAAGCTTTTCTTTAAGCTTTTTGAAAGCATTGTTATCCTTGGTAGACCATATATACCTAACATTTTTCTTTGTTAGGTCATGTAATGGTCCCACGATTTGTGAGAACTTTTCTATGAAGCGTCTATAGTATGCACACATACCTATAAAGTGTCTTAGTTCATGTAGATTCCTTGGATTAGGCCATCCTTTTATTACCTCTAGCTTTGATAGATCCATTTGGATGCCATCTTGAGAGATAATGTGACCTAGATACTGAATCTCTTGTAAGAAAAACTCACTTTTCTTTCGATTAAGATAAAGTTTATCCTCTCATAAGACTTGAAATATTACTTGGAGGTGTTGCTTGTGTTTGTCTAGTGAATTAGAGTAGATGATGATATCATCAAAAAACACTCCAGTAAAGGCTCGGTGAGGACTGAATAGCTTCTCCATCAAGCAGTTTAAATGTGGCTGGTGCATTAGTCAAGCCAAAAGGCATGACAATGTATTTGTAAAGACCAAACGTAGCGCGAAATGCCGTATTTACAATGTCTTGATCAACTATCCTTATTTGATGGTAGCCACTTTTTAGGTGAATCCTACTGAAGTAAGTCGACCCTTGTAGCTTATCAAATAGGTTTTCTTCCCGTGGAACGGGCCCGTGGAACGGGAGGCCTATTCTTGATAGTGATCCTATTTAGTGCTCTATATTCAACAGACATACGATATGTGCCTTCTTTCTTTTGCACTAAAAACATGGGTGAACAAAATAGAGATGAGCTAGGCCTAACCATGCCCTTCGTAGCTAACTCATGCACTTGCCGCATAATCTCCTCTTGTTGATCTTGAGAAACTCTATAACTTCCTAGAAGAAGCTCAATTGCATGGTCATCATTGCCTCGTTTAGGAGGTAGTTCACAAGGGATGTCGTCAATAAGAACATCTTGAACTCTTGTTGAGCTTGAGAAACTCTATAACTTCATGGAAGAAGCTCAATTGCATGGTCATCATTGCCTCGTTTAGGAGGTATTTCACAAGGGATGTCGTCAATAAAAACATCTTGAAATCCCTTGAGAAAATTGGATAACTCTAATTCCTTGTGATTGTTTATATTTTCTTTTGCTAAAGCATTAGGTACAAAAATCATGTACACGAAAATAGAGCTCTTTATTGACTTATTGAAAGCTTGCGTATGTACAATGGGTATGGTGTTACCCAACTCCTTAGCATCTATGTACATATCTTTTTCCCTAAACCTAAAGTAGATTTGCCTTTCAGGGAATTTAACATTGGCAGCCATGCGATCAAACCATGGTGCCCCTAGGATTACATCCTCGTGCTTCAAAGGAGAGATAAAGAAGTCCTCCTTGTCCACATAGCTTTGGACATGGAGCCTCAATTTCCCAATCAAGGGAGTGATTGAGGCTTCTTGCCCCTTGAAAGCACCATTGGCAGGTAGGACATCTCCCATCTCATAGGCTTGTATGCCTAGCTTGGTGGCCAACGCTGTGGATATGAAATTGTGAGTAGAACCAGGGTCAAAGAGAAAAAAAGAATCATGTTCTCTTACCTTGTTCCCAAGCATGGCATAGAGGAGATCCTTTGTGGTGAGCATCCTCTTCTTGGATTTTGACCAAGGTAGCTCTAGGAGGCTCATTTCATGTATTCTTGTGGAGACAAGCATGATAGGCATGCCCTTGCTCCTTGCACTTGAAACAACGGTTATCTTTAAGATAACACTCAAGCTCTTCAGGAGAGAGTTTATTTTTGCCTTTATAGACTCCCTTCTCCTTAGATTTGTTGTTGTTGGCATTGCCTTAAATTAAGAGACTTTTGGACATTGTCCTTCCCCTTGGGCTCGTTATTACGGTCCTAGTTCTCCGTGGGCTTAAGATTTCTCTTAGCCCCTTGTCGGAAATTGATTCGTGAAGCCACCATGGTATGGTGTATGATCGTAGATATGGTATGTGGCCTTTGGGATTTGACATACTCCGCTATATCTTCAGTTAAACCCGCATAAAATTGTTGTTTTTTGCTCTCTAAAATCCATCTTTTTGAAGACAGTGGCTTTGAGATGTAAGTCCCAAAACTTGTCTACATATTTGTGAATAGATTTATAGGGAGAGAGCTTCAAGATTCACCATTCGGTGAGTACTTTGTCTTTGGCATCGGTAGCCAAAAACTCCTTCATGATGGAAGCTCTTAAAGCTTTCCATGTTTGTGGAGCTTCACCGTTTGCTCGTAGGCTAGACCACCATTGCCTCATGGAATTTTGAAAATGCATAGCTACATGGCATAGCCTAGAGGACTCCGTGAAGCCCTCATCTCCAAACTCCGAGTCTAATTGTTGAATGAAGGCCAAGAATTTTTCCGTAGCACCAAAGGTGCTATCATAAGTAAGGAAAGAGATGTTCTGTAGGGGGGAGCAAGGTCTTCTTGGATACTGCAAGCAATTGTTGACTATTGGAGCTGATAGCACACAATGGTCTTTGCATCAATGTCAACTTATTTCCCATGTCACTAGTGGATTGCACAAAAGGATTGTTCATGCAGAGGAGGAAGTGAAAACTCTTAAGTTACACGTGTAAGAGAAGGATGCTAAGATTGTGAAGCTTGAAGATAAGATCTTGCATCTCAAAAAGACGCCCTTAGGTGCAAGGGAACGTAAGAGGAGCTTCAATGCCATAGAGACTTTAGCCCCCGAAGGTGGTGCTTGAAAAAGAAGGGCTACAGCTACAAGGTGCATTTTGCTACGCTCCAATCTGTACTTCTGTGGTAATGTTTTTGTCCATTCTTGTGGGAAATTTTTGGTAATTTTTTTTGTTCATTCTTGTAGGAATTTCATCCAAGAGCTGTGTGGTGGCCACAACCAAGAGGATCACATCCATTTGTTAACTTTGTGCCTCCAGAAACTGGATGTTGTAGCCCTTTTACAAGCACCAAATGCAGAAAATTTAAACAATTCTGTCACAAAGGAGTTGATGCTAAAGTTTTCAAATATTGTGGGCGATGTTGATATACAGAAGGCTTGTGATGAAGTTGGAATTAGTAATAAGGGCTACATTGCCTTATATGGTCTCAAGGATGTTTTAAGGGAAAGAGGAGTTACTGAGAATGTTTTTCCTATACCACTTAAGGTCAATCTTGCTAAGAAGGCCTCAAATGAAGATGTGTACTTTCAAGCTATTTGCACATACAAGAGATAATGCCTTCATCCATCTTTAACAAGCGGTCAAAAGGAGTTAGGAAACATGCCAATGCAAGCGTAGGTGCACATAGGGTGGAAAATGGATTCCTTACTCAATGTCAAATAATATTTTTGCTGATTTGAGAAGGCTTCAAATGGCAATGATACATTTTTATGGTGTACCACCTAATGGTGAGGCTACAGTAATGCAGTCTTTTTTTTTCTCAAATTATGGTTTTTCTTATGTTATTTTGGTTATTTTGCAGCGCTAGGTTCAAAGTTGGTTTTTGTGCTCAATCTAGACGAGTGTCAGTGTTGGCAGCGGCGGCTAACACAAGCTACACCAATTATGCACCAAGCTGTGGATGTGCTATAGTGCACAATATTTCATCTTCATTGTATAGGGCCTTGGGATCATGGAGGAGTTCCAAAGTTGTATGAGTCTAAGCTAGAGAGCTCAACTTTATCCCATAGTTGAAGGGTTTGAGGCCCAAAGCTATAAAAGAGCCCTATGCTTAATGAGTAGTCATTCTTGGGTGAGTTATCCTCTTTGTAGAGTGGATGGTCATGAGGCTCATGGGCTTTCCATGCCCATGCAGCTCTTGATTTCTAATAATCAATTACACTTTCTTACTTATTAGTCTTCTTTGTTTGATTGTGTGGAGTGAGATTGTATTAGTGTGATGGTAGATCTCTTAATCCCTTTTTCTGAGTTAATCTATTCTATCCACACCATTGGCCATGGTGTGTGAGGGTTATGCCTTCCTCATCTCTCTCTACAAGGTGTGGTTAGTGTGTGTGCATACGTAGTCGCATTGAGGGGTTGTGCCGGAATGGACACACTAATGCGGAGTAGGTATGTTAAGTGCATGCTTGTGTAGTTATGATTAAGAGTTGTGAATAAGAGTAATTGATGTGAGAGGTTAATTTCAACCACATGATTGTGTGCAAGTGATTCATAAGTAGGATGTGTTGTTGATTAGAGGAAGCCATTTCCATGGCTTCTCTCTATGATGAGTAGAAGGATCCCTTGAATCCTCTATGTCTATACATCCAAGGCTCGTGCTTCCATGCCCTAGCCGGGTTACCGATCCACGATTTGTTGAAAATTTTGTGGGTTGCAATTAGGTCATGCTACAACGCCTCCCTACAGTCAGATTGTGAAGAAACAAAGCCTGACTAGAAAGGATGAGTATTACTCTCATGAACGAGGCATTATTTCATGCAAAACGTACAGCTATGAACGAGGATTGCGTACCATCTTTTAGTGTGTAATCAGAGAAAGAAATTTGATGGATTGGTGCATTGAGGTTCCCAAGGAGACCCATGGAGTGCTTGCTTGGATTTTTAAATGCATTCCGTGGAGTAATATATGTCATTAAGGCACAACCATCTGGGAAAAAACTCCAAGTAGATGGCATATGGGGGTTTGAAGTTGACTGGGACTTAGGTGGCGATTGGAAAACAATCAAGTGCATTCTAGGGTGCAAACAAGGAGCTGGAGCTCTGTATCCTTGTCCATTCTTCTTAAGGGCTGTAAGGGGAATGCACACAAAATTGCAATAGTTGACAAAAGAGAGAAAGAGGACAATTCAAAAATTACACGTGTTGGAGCATTTGGTGCTACAATGTCCTATGCTGGAGGAGCCCAATTGTTCCACAAAAGACAGTGAATAGAGCCCTATAATTAACTTCCCTCTCAAAAATGTGCATTTTTGCTTCATGCTTTTATGCGCATCTTTAATCGTTTATTAAAGCTTCATATTGATTATACCTTTACAATGAAGCTTGCAGAGAGGTCTCTTGACGCTATCTCAAAAGTGGAAGGGATCTTAAATTCAATAGGTTCTCATGGGCCCAACACCTCCATTGTTGCACAGAAGAACAATGCAAGCACTTAGGATGTGGCCCAACCAGTGTCCATGAGTGGACTAAAGGCAAGGCACTTTTTGAAGAGGGTTCGGTTCAAGGAAAGTAGTGCTGCTATTGAAACATCAACATCTGAACGTGGATGGGAGTTGTGGAAGGATCTTTGCAAGTATACAATGGACAATGATAAAAAAATGCAAGTGTTGTGCTTAGCCGACAACATGTTTGGGTGGTATTTGGCAATATGATGAAGATACTATGGATTGCAAGCACAACCAGTGAGCAACAACAAGAACTCCAAAATTTGGTGGTGGAGTTCATAAAGGTGATCGTCAGTGCATGGGATGAATCAAGCATTACACAATATATGGTGAGTGCTTGCTATTCCAACTTGGTCTGTGCTATGCTTTAGTTTTGATCATTGATGTGTTGTGCATTTATGGGCAGCACATCCTCTATTCCCATGGTCCATATTTTATGAACATGTATGGTTCATTGGATCTTTGGAGCACACAAGGTATGGAGAAGTCACACAATCATGCCACGGGTGTCTACTTCAAGAATACAAGTGTTGACAGCTGGGTCAACAACACAACAACACGCCATAACTCAGCAAAGCCTTATTCTCTAAGAGTTATGGAATGCTGAGGATTATGGTTATAAACATCATTTTTTATAAGTAGGTAGTCTAGTAGCAGAAGCCGGGGTGCAATGGCACTTCCAAATTGTAAATACAAAGCCATTTGACCCCTCAACTCTATTTTAGGTTTAACCTAAGGTGACCTTAGTATATAAGGTACCTAGGCCACTTTTGTAAAAACAACTTTATCATAATCATAAGTTTTAGCGCTGCCGTCTACTGTGTGTGAGAAAGAAAGAGAGAGAGCGTGAGCTTCATTCTGGCGCTACTCTCCACTCGCTCATCACATTGGAGGACCGACAACACCATTGTGCTAGCTCAGGAAGAGCTACACGACAAAACCAAGCATTCCTCGTGGAACGGAGCGAACCCGCTCGTGTATCTACAAGCTCTTTGCGGCTGTAAGTATGTCAAACGGCATCTATTTTTTGCATGCAAGTAGTTGCTAGAATCGTAGCGACATAAGCTACACATATATACTCATAAAATTTAGTTTCAAGCACTTTTAGAATTCGGCTCTGTCTTTATACCGCATTTTTTGCAGATGGGTTTAGAGCTATGGTTTTGAGTGTAGAGGCTGAGGGACAGGTGTATCCTAGTGAGGGGATGGTGTTCCTTAAGTTTGGTACGATTTTGGCATGGTTTAGTGAGTTTCCTTCCATGTATGTGGGTTAGGTGGTGTAGTTGAGAGTAGTGAGAATCTAGGTCGTGGTTTACTTGCCATTCTAGAGTGTTGTATGTGTAGGATGTTCTCAGCTTGACAAGCTAGCAATATTTTTTCTGTGTGCCTATCGTGTCATCTCTGTCCTCCGTTGACATTATGTTGATTTAGGTTGTGCACATGCACTTTATGGGTGGTGTGATTTTCTCCTGCAACATTGGTGCCATTGCCAGGGATTCAAGGACTTAGGTAGGTATTCCTGCTAACACTCGTGTGATGGTTGCTTGCTTTAGTTTTGGCTAAAGAAAGTATTTTTCTTAAGTGGATCCGGAAGAGGTTATTCCGAAATCAAGTGGATAGCCAAGAATCGTGTGTCTTGCCTAGGGTTTGCGGCTAGGTAGGTTTAATTAGGATTTGTAGATTAGAGTAGTTGTTGGTGGTCGAGTGTTTTGTGAGGTGATAAAAGCGTTTGCTAGTCCATGTGTGGCATTGAAGCGTTTTTCTACTCATAGATGAAAAACCCTATATGATTTGTAGGAGTAGCTTTAGGTAAGTAATCTGATTCTGATCTAGAGCTATTCATCACTGAATTATTTGCTAAAGTGCTTGTTTCAATTTAAAATCACTGAAGAACAATAGACTTTCAAGAAAAAAAATGCAAAAAATAATTTTCTGTTGACATTTTTGCATGACTGATTGATGCTGAGCATATAAAAGGGAAAGTGCAAGGGTTTCGTGAACAAAAATTATGATTCTATTAACTTAGACATTATACGCGTATAATATCTCAAGGGGCATCGGGGGACCAAATTTGAAAAATCTGTTTCCACCAGTGTGTTTAGAAGGGGGTTTTTACCCTAAGTATACATTGAAACTAGAGCTTTGACCAACTCTTGACACCCAAAAGACAAAAGACGGAGTGTCAAAAACGGGAAAAAGAGAAACTTGAGATTTTGAGCACATTTTTGCATGAAAATTGATAGAAGTGCTTGAAAGCTAGTGCTAGAGACTTGGGGATGCCTGTGAATGAGTTGTGTTCAAAAAATCATCAACAGACATTATACACGCATGATGTCTAAAGGGTGATTCTAGCAACAATTTTGAACTTTTGATATTATACCCATCTTCTGCATGTTGTGTTGAGCACATACACCGAATCTCATATCATTTGGGCTTATAGATTGAAAACTGGGGGGATTTTACTCTTTCAAGGGATTTCCTTGTAAAATTGATGATTTTGAGCAATTTTGACATCCAAAATTTGTTGTGAGCACATATTCTTGTTCTACACACTAAGGGGCACCTCTGGTAGAAACAAAACCGAAATATGAGCAAAAGACATTATACGCGTATAATGTCTTAGAGGCCAGATCTAGAGTCAAAAGTTACATTTGAGTGCACCTTTGTGATCTACAACATTTAGGAAGCATATGGGTCAAACTTCATCCAATTTGAAGCAATTTTGAGCTTTCAAAGACCATAAGATGCATCTAGGCAAGTGAATGCTTGTATTGGCCATAACTTGCACAAAAAGTGTCAGAATTTAGTTTTGAAACTTGCTGTGAGTTGTCTGTATAGAGAGGAACCTCTGGAGTGAAATTCACTTCATTCTGACAAGTTAGACATCATACGCGTATGATGTGTAAAGGGCACTTTTAGAGGCCAAAATTGAAATTTGAGCTTACCAGGGTGTTAAGCACCACAAGACAAGCTCACATACCAAATTTTGTCAAAATATGAGCACATAGACAATATACGCGTATGATGTCTACAGGCCAGATCTAACAGTCAAATTTCACTTTTGACCACACAGGGGGTTGAGAAATGATGTGTTAAGCTTGCTTGCAAAATTTCAACTCATTTGGACACATACTTTTGCATGGAAAGAGATTTTTGCAGATACAAGAAGGTAAAGGTGAAAAAATGGTGATTTTGAGCAATTTTGACATCCAAAATTTGTTGTCATCACATATTCTTGTTGTATGCATCAAGGAGTACCTTAGGTAGAAATCTAAGTGAATTCTGAGCCAGTAGACATCATACGCGTATGATGTCTCATAGGCCAGATTTGGGTCTATACTCAAATCAGACATTTGAGTATACCTCAGTGTCCTAGAGCATAAAAGAAGTCCCTATCCAAAATTTCATAGAATTTGGAGCTCATTTGGGCTTGCAAAGAGCAAAAGACAGAAAACTGTAGATTCAGGCTTGTATTGATGTTAACTTGCTCAAAAAATGTCCAAATTGAATTTTGAAACTTGCTGAGAGTTGCTTGAGTGATAAGGAATCAGTGGAACAAAAGTCACTTCATTCTGCCGACATTATATGCGTATAATGTCTCAAGTGTCAAAATAAAGGTTAAATTCACAAACTGAAACTTGCACTGGGTAGAGGACATCAAGGAGAGCTCACATACCAAATTTTGTCAAATTCTCAGCACATAGACATTATACGCGTATAATGTCTCAAGTGTCAAAATAAAGGTCAAAATCATAGACTGAGCATACTAGAGAGTAGAGGACATCAAGGAGAGTCTACAATTTAAATTTAGAGATAAAAACTCAGATTGAGCTTCTAGAAGTATTAAGCACTATAAAGTAAGCCTAATGACAAAGTTTCAACAAATTTGGGTCACATTTGGTCAAGATACAAGAAAAAATCCTTGATCCTAGAACTGTTTTGAGTGCTATTTCAAGTGCACTTCACCAAAACTGCTCTAGCTTTTGATAGACAACTCCAAATTGAGTTAGGTATAGCCAGGAGAAAAGATTGTGGGCAATAGGACATACCTAGACTTCGGTTTTAGAGCTGACTTTTCCCAGGTTTCCTAAATCCAAACTTTTAGGGTATCTAGAATCAGTATCCAGAGGTTAGAAGACCATCGAGACTTGACTTTAAGGGACCTGACAAAGGGCCAAAGGTGCTTGTTAAGGACTATCTTAAGAGTATTGAGTGGGCTTGACATTAAGAAATCTAAGATCGTCATAATGGAAAGCCAATGTACCGATCCTTTCGTAGATATGACCAGAGGTATGGCAAGCCAAGTTAGAAGTACTGAAATGAAAATCTATTTACATTTTGACAGAAGCCCAGCTACATTTCCACCATGGTTGTACTAAGATGCAACCATAGAGCATGACTTTTAGAGAGGTGGACATTTGGTCAATGAAGGACCACACAGATCTCCACCAAGCATGAGAATTCCTACAAGAATTCCAAAAAGGGAGCCACCTGGATTCCCTTCTAGAGTGATAATGAGAGATGAAATGATCATAGAGATGACAGACATGCCTCCTCAAGTGAATTTGCCTAATGGACCATGAATGTACCCAGACGCAACCATAAGACATGAATTTTATAGAGGTGGAATTACGGCCACAACACTACCATATGTACCATCACCACCCCTATAACTTACTGCTATACAAATCATAGCAGAACCTTGAGAAGACATGATACTAAGAGTGAGAGAGATACATATTCTCAGAGGAGTGATTCACCAAGAACCCAACCCACATTAAAGCTAGAGGTATTTAGTGAGAAAATGAAGCTTAGAGAAGGATTAGCTTAGAGACTTGCTCCTCTAGTCAAATATGACCTCCAAGAACCTCTATGGTGCGAAATTGAGAGAAAAGGGACAAACCATACGAGAGAAGAGTGTTACTATGGCATGGAATATGCTAGGGACAGGTATGTACAACCTACTCTAGTAGCACCTACTCCACCTAGATATGGTATGCAAAATGCACCAGGTCTAGCAGGAGTTGCAAGGCCACATTTTGTCTTAGGACAACAAACCTTGTATCCAGGTGCTAGAATGCATGTAGACATGAGATACAAACAGACGATGGAAGCATCTAATAAACAAGTGCTAGTACCAGCTACAATGTATTATTACAACCAAAACGGGTACTGCCCTTTGAAGCGATAGAAGGTGAGAGAAACAAATGGAGTGGTGAGGCTGGTACAACATCCACCTCTTGCATTTTAACCTGAAGAAAGAAGGTATGAGATAGACAAAAGGACATTGTGGTTCATTGTGAATAGAGGCTTAGCTAGGTCAGAGCCTGTTTACAGTCAAGAGGAATTGGAAGAAGAAGCTCCTCAACTAGAGATAGATTGTCACAAAAGCCATGACAACCACTTGGTCAAACAATGTCCTCTGATGGAGATCGCCCAAGTGAATGCATATTTTCTTGATTGTGGTGTCACTCACTTGATCTCCGACTATCCAAAAAATCCAAACCGAGTCAGAAAGATCACAACAAATGTCTCAGGAATTGTTCAGCTACCCAGTAGCTCAAAAAATGACAACGTTGTACCAGTCTAGGTAGTTACTAGAGCACAAGCTCAAAAGGAAGTTGATGAGAATCCAGAGATAGAGAAAACGAAAACTGACGCAAGTCCAGAGATGGGTGAGCCAAAGACCAACGCACCTAGTTGAAAAACCAAGAGCAAACAGAATAGTTGGAAAGCTAGAAAGGCAAGGATGAAAGCACGTAGGGAACGAGAGCAGAAATCCCTGGCTGAGAAGCATACCCAAGCTGAAGAGAAGATAAAACAACATGAGGAAATGGTTGCATCTTCTCTTATGCAGACGTCTCAACCTCCAGAAGAACCATCCACAGATGAGAAACTGAGAAGTGCTAGTTCAGGAGGATCAGTATTGGTAGAAAAGGTTAATGAGCCATTAAAAGACCTCCTAAAAGCCTATGAAACACGACTCAAAAACAACCAAACCCAAGAACAGAGATGGATGAAATATCCATATGGAAAACTTGAAAAGGACAAGCTTGAAATGTGCAAGAAAGTCAACCAAGAAGAACTCATCCATGTCAACGAGCTAACAACACGCTAATCAAGTGGATACCAAAGTCATCCCACGAACAACAACCCAAGGCCAAATAGACATCAACTTTCCATAACCAGCCAAACCACAAAGGGAAAGTCCTAGAATGCAACCTTGCTAAGGATAGCAGCAACAATGATGATTCTTTTGACATCCCCTACCCGGTACTTAGGTCATCACCATCACTAGCAGCTTCTGTAACAACCAAAGAAGGCCAAAAGAAAAGAACAACAGGTCAAAATAAAAAAGTTCAAAAATCTGGATACCAAAGAGCCAGATTGGCCAAAAACACGTATGGATCAAGAAAATGAAGATCTTTGATGAAAAATCACAAGATCCAATGCCATAAAAAAATAGTCGAAGCTTGCAAGAACAATGAAGAAAAACACAAAGTCTGAAGCCTTCGGAAATCGGATTTGGGCTCCAAAGAAGTTGAATCAAGCACAAAGAGGTCAGGAGTTCATTTGGATTCCGAAAAGGTTAAATTGTCAACTCCCAAATTCTGAATCTCATCGCCAACCAAGCATACAAGAGTTGAAGCAAATACCGGTGAAGACTCACACAAAGACAAGGTGGATCCCAAATAAGTCTCTTCAAACACAAACGTAGCAAGGACAAGTGTGGTTCCCAAACAAGAAGCATCAATGAAACAACTATTAATCACAAAGAAGTGGATCCCAAAGGGAACCAATAAACCTACTATCACTGCACCACCGCTTGAATTCTTTTAAATCCTCCTAAAATTACAATACAGTTAGAAGAGAACCCACTGCTGCAAAACACTACCAAATATGACAACCAACCACAGGGCTATACTTCCAAAGAAGCATCAAACATATAAGTAAGCCTTCAAAAAAGCTCTACAACCTTCAATCAAGAAAACTATAGAAGAGCTTCAAAAAAAACATCACATTGCTTAGAATAGGAAGCTTCACCAGCAAATGCCAATAAGCAAATTGATTATACCCACATCTTGCACACCATAAATCTTTTCCATGCATTGACTGTGTATGCATAATAGGGCTACATTACGAGGCCTGCATAGGCACATTTTTTGATTGCCCAAGCACAACACATATCCTTGGTGATACACTGTCGTCAAGGAGGACTCCAAATAGGAGGGGGGGAGGCATTTTAAATGTGGACCTAACATATGAATATTAGAGGGCAATATTTTGTGAGTTGTATTGAATTTTTGCGTTTGATTGTGACATTTTTTGACAAATTTAGAGTATATGCCCTCATAGTAGAGTTACAAGAGGAATATGGGGACAAAAGCCATATATGAGCCCCTAGGGACAATGTACAATGTACATAGCATTTAGAATTCTATTAGAATGATTTTGCTTTTTGAGTGATTTTTGGTTTTATTTTGTTATTTTTGAGATTAAAAAAAGAGGGCAGGAAAAATCCATAATGTAGATGAAGAAAAGACTGAAGAGATGTCGAGTCATACAAAGAAAATAAGGTTCAAGAAAATGACAAAGCTTCATGAGGTATGTCTCAAAAGCCATGTGCACAATGGGTAATGTCAGAGGTAAGAAAAGAATGCTGATCAGCCTTCAATGACAACATGAGGCCAAACATGATTGAGAATGGTCATAAAAATCCGGGGTGGCCTATAAGGACAAAGGAAGTTGGTGATCGACTAAATGAAATCAACTATCAAGTGTAAAGTTGCCTATCAGACACTTCATGTGACTACAAGGCCGTATACAGGGAGTAGATCTTTATAAATCTTCTATCTTATATGTGACTTAATGAAACCTAACAAACAAAGGGACTAACAATACTGACAAGAACATAGGGTGCCAGAGATGCCCATCAATCATTCTTGAGACTGAAATTCAAAAAAATTAAGCTTGGAAAGCCAAATGCAAGTCCAAATCAAGCCAAACTTTGTCGGGAGGCTATGAATAGAGAATTCAAGCTAAGGGCTCAAAAAAAAAAGAAGAGTCTTACCCTTAGCCAAAGATGCAAAATTTTTCAAATCTAAAGCCATGATAGCCATCTACATACCCTATACATCATGTATATGAATTTTAGGGACAAATGGACATTGATAACTCATAGATGGTCATCTATCACGAATAATTTCAGATAAATCCCTTTTGATGCAAGTAACTAACTTGGGGAATTAACTGGGGTTTGTCGGGCTTTAATTAAGTCATGTATCAAGTAGAAGGAGTATAATGATTTACACAACACACCAAAGCTAGCAGTCGCAAATGGGACTTTGATCATCTTGATGCAAGAACAAAGAAGTCCTCAATGAAGAAGAGCACAGACAACAGTAATTAGCGGATCTCAAAAGATTATCCTTGATGAGGCAAATCAAATGCTGGACATGGGTCTTGAACCTCAAATCAGAAAAAATTATCTCCTAGCTTTGGTCTGACAGATAGACTCTGTATGGAAGTGCAACTTGGCCTAAAGAAATTGAAGGTTTAGCTGAATTCAACAGATTGTAGAAGTTGTTTTTGAAAATGAGAAAGATACAAAATTGGCAGATGTTCGTCATCAATTATGATTTTCCCAAATCATGTGAAGACTATGTACATCCGATTGGACGAATAGGACGAGCTCATGGAAAGGCTACATCCTATACTTTCTTTACATCAACAAAACAACAACAAAGACCGTACCGACATCGACAACCAGGTCATGTCAGGGACGTCATGAACGCGGAGGGGGGGAGTGTTGACGGCTGGGTCAACAACACGCCATAACTCAACAAAGCCTTATTCTTTGAGAGTTATGGAATGCTAAGGATTATGGTTATAAACATCATTTGTAATAAGTAGGTAGTCTAGTAGCAGAATCCGGGGTGCAATGGCACTTCCAGATTGTAAATACAAAGCCATTTGACCCTCAAACTCTATTTTAGGTTTAACCTAAGGTGATAGGTACCTAGGTGACTTTTGTAAAAACAGCTTTATCATAGTCATAAGTTTTAGCATTTCCGTCTAGTGTGTGTGAGAGAGAAAGAGAGAGAGCGTGAGCTTCATCCTGGTGCTACTCCTCGCTCGCTCATTACATTGGAGAACCAAAAACACCATTGAACTAGCCTCGGCAAGAGCTACACGACAACGCCATGCATTCCTCGCGGAACGGAGCGAACGTGCTTGCGCATCTACGAGATCTTTGCGACTATAAGTATGTCAAATGATGTCTATTTTCTGCCTGCAAGTAGTCGTTAGAATCGTAGCGACATAAGCTATGCATAGGTACTCATAAACTTCACTTTTGAACAATTTCAAAATTTGGCTCTATGTGTTTTTCGCAGATGGGTTTAGAGCTAGGGTTTTGAGTGTAGAGACTTAGGGACAAGTGTATCCTAGTGAGAGGATGGTGTTCCTTAAATTTCGTATGATTCTGGCATGGTTTAGTGAGTTTCCTTTTGTTTGTGTGTATGTGGGTTAGGTGGTGTAGTTGAGAGCAGTGAGACTCTAGGTCGTGGTTTAGTTGCCCTTCCCGAGTGTTGTATGTGTAGGATGGTCTCAGCGTGACAAGCTAACAAGATTTTTTTTGTGTGCCTATCGTGTAATCTATGTCCTTGATTGACATTATGTTGATCTAGGTTGTGTTACATGCACTTTATGGGTGGTGTGATTTGCTCCCACAACAACAAGACATGGAGGGGTTTTAGTGCACTCATGCTATCTTCAAGAAATGATCAGCTGGTTTTACTATACCACCTTTGGATGCAAAGTGTTGATTGAACATGCAAGGTCATCGCTCTTGGCAAAACAAATCCATTAAATTTGGCCCATGTTCGTTCCTCATAACACTAGAGATCCTCACAAGGTCCAGCACGGCATGCAGTGTGGCGAGCATCAAGGACTAGGATGAGAAAATTTTGGGCTAGGAGGTAGTAGATCTATTTAGAATCTCACGATAATGGAAAATCCATTGCACTTGGATGCACATGTTATCCCCGTAATCTGAGCACTACAACATGTTTTTTGGTGTCACAACCCTCTCTTTTTTGGGATCGATTATTTTCATTGTTTGATTGTTTGATTTTTTGATTGTTTACGCAATTTTACACGTAGACACTTTGCTTTGTGTGTTTGAATAGTTCTCTACTTTCATGTGGTTTTGTAATTCAAAAGATTATTTTCTCGTGCTTTTAGCGGCTCTTTTCCACCATGTGAACTCACCCTTATATGGCCACCCTATATATAGAGGGAACCCCCCCCCATCACAAACATAAAACACTCCCTCCGTCATCGAATACCACAAGCTCTAAGAAGCCCCCCAAACACACTCTCTAGATGACAAGGATGAAACAAATTGCAAAGAAGAATCCAAAGACCAATAAGGTGCACAAAAGGCAGAAGATGCGTGCAAATCGGCAATCATAAGAGCTAGCTGACTTGGAACGCACAGAGATGGACACATCCAATGAGCATCTGCCATGGGAAGGGGAGGAAATCCCAGTGAATCATAGGGTGGGCGGAAAGATGTTTCTAGGATGGATGGGCGTGATGCCATTTGGCCTAGGTTGTCAAACTGTGGTCGGCAAGTCACTGCCCAGGGGAATGGGTGCCATTCCTTCTGGTCAACTCAACAATGATAAGCAAAGCAGCGATGATAAAGATTATCATCCGGATGAAGATTCCCTAGATCCACCTCCCAAGCGCCCCCACAAGTCAACATTCTACAGGCCGAAGCCACAAAGAGCACGGCCACAAGGAGCTCAGAGGCCCCCACAACACTGACCTCAAAGAGCATGACGGTTCTTTCGAGCGTTTGTTGAAATCCGACATTACCAGAAGATAGCAGACCTACTTATCAAGAAAGTACCATTTTCATGGACATGTAAGGAGGTGCTACAAAGCTACAACATAGAGCTTTGGATGTCTGCAGCTTCCCTCGAATCAATTCAGGAGGCTGTAGAGGCTTATTTGGTCAGTCTCCTTGATGACACGTTCTTCTGTGCTATCCATGTCAAGCGTGTAACAATCATGGCCAAGGACATGCAACTAGCACATTGCCTAAGGCACGAGTGATACTTTCTAATGTCAAAACCTCTTTTTGTGACTAACTGTTGTATTGGAATCAAGTTTGCTTTGAAACCCTTGTACTGAATTCAAGTTTTCTTGGGAACTCAATGTATTTGCACTTTACGATAAATACAATCACGTCTCTTTTTTTTGCTCTATGTAAACTTAATGTCTATATTTATCTACATTTATTTTGTTGAATGGTTAAAGGTGAGATGATAATCAACTATACAAAAGGTTCTCCAGATGGCCTGCAATCTTAGATGATGGCAACTAAGGCTAAAAATTTTTCTTGACTGACTTGAATTTGTCCATTAGGTAAAAACTTTGCCCTGCATTTGCTAGAATATGGCTATTTTGGCCAAATTGGTTGTGTCCACAAGGCAACGAGATTTGGCCTGAAAAAAATTTCCAAGATTTAAGTACAGAAGTTACTTTAGAGATACATTAGAACACTATATATACAACTATAAGCGATTAATAAGGTGCACTGATTATCATATGGCACATCATTTTGAGCCTTTTTTTTATAATGTACTACTCAAACATATTAAATTTTGTAATGAGTGTGATTTGTTCTCACAAAAAAACAGATTACAATCTTATTTTTTAGAATGTCATATAAGAGAATAATTACTACCACAAACAATATTGAAAGATTCTTACAGAAGAATACATATGTTAATCAATGAAAGTAAATAACAAATTACAAACATGATACTCCAACAAAGTCCTCTACAAATTATACATGATGACATGCTATCAAGTGATTCCACAAGTCTAATAGATTATAACTACACCACCCAAAAAATAATAAACCACTTAGATGAATTCAAAGATATAGAAAACATAAAAGTAACTATCAATCAACAACACGTTTATGATAATATAATGAATGAAAACGGAGGCTTACATATCATAAATGGAACTCCAAGATCAAGAAAAACTTAGATTGTATGATAAATAGCATATAGCCTTATAAAAAATGGACAAGTAGCTATTTTAGCAGCAACTATTGGCGCAACAACAATGTGAATTAGTAGGCTAGCTAGAATTGCACATTACCAATTTGGATTACAAAAAAAAAGACATGTACAGATGATCATCAATGTGTACTGATGAACGTTATTCTAATATAAAAAATGCAAGCTTTATAATTATATATGAAAGATCTATGATGACAATCATAACATTGAACATGGTAATCATGCAAATATGTGAAGCATGTAATATCAATCTTAAACATCCTTTTAAAACCAAAGCGATACTACTAGTTGGAGATTTAGCTCAACATCCACGATGTTGTAATTGCAAATTGAGACAACCTTTTTGTCAAGTTTGTCATATTACAAATTCTGGATTTTGAAAACGAAGAACATTATACACACTAGCAAACTCTATTCTTCAAGAGTCAGATCTCGAGTTTATTGAATTCTTAAACATTTTTCAAATAAGAAAACCTACAATATAACAAATCAATCATTACATAGGTCATATAATAGTTAATTAACAAGAAGCTATTGAGTTTATTGATGCAAACACAATGATAATTTATACTCACTTAGTTAATACACAATATTATAGCAATTACATGTTACATAAGTTATTTTTAAATACAAATATCTATAAACTAGATGTTTGTTGTTGTATACATGAAGAACATCCGGCTTTAAAAGCTTGGATAGAAGATCCAAAATTTCATACCATAACAAAACTACCAATTGGTGCAAAAGTAATCATCACACATAGTATTGACTTTAATATTGGAGTAACCAATGGTGCAGTAGGAACAATTGTATCTATAAAACTCCATACATCTACACCAATAATTACTACTATACGTGTTCTTCTGATCTCAAATAATGAGATTATTTTTATTAAATGATCAAAACAACAAAAAATATTATATGAGAATAGATGGTACTATAAAACTAGTTTCCCTTTAATATTGGCATATGCAATTACCGGTCACAAATCTTAAGGAATAACAATAGTTAATTAAACATTGTTAGGAATTAAAAATTTATTCAACCCTGGACTTGTTTATGTAATGTTATCACAAAACACAACAAGAAATAACATGAGAATATTATAAAAAAGATGATTTTGATGCCTGAATTTTACTAACAAACTACATTTCAAATAAAACACATATATTTATAATAGTTTGCCAAAAAACTATATTTTTTATTTGCATGTATAACAAAAAAGATATCATAATGGGATCATGCAATGAGGTAATTACTTCATATTTCTCTAATAATCTATGAGTTGAGCAAGAAAAATAAGACAAACCACCTCAAGGAAAAAATAAAAGATTTCACCTTTTGGATTCACAAGTTAAACTTGTAGCTACAGCAAGGTATGAACCCATGGAATATATAGAGGGTTTTGATTTAAAAAAAAACTACAAGAGTTAATGGATGTATGTAGAAAATATCTAAATCAATTGTCAATCAATCATGCAAATGGTGATATGTCACCTGACACTAACAAAATTTCTACGTATTTATATTTTTATGATTACATAAATATAATCGTTTTTGTATCCTCACAAACACAATATCATAATTCTAACATTTTGATATCTTAAAGTTCTATCATAAATATGTTCTATATTTTAAAGTAGATATAATATATACAACCATCACCTTCATCCAATTTTTTCTCTAATACTTTGAAGGATTTATAAAATACATAATCAAAATATTAAGCAACAATGCATGTATTTTAAACAATGAAATGAATTGTACAGAGGCACAAACTATCCTTGATAATTTACACACAAGGAATTGCATCCTATTGTGCAATTATCTTGCACTTTGGATACAATATCAACCTACAAAAAGTTGTAGAAACAAACAAAAAAAATGGGACACGGTATCAAAACAAATTTCAAAGAACATTACAAAATGCCAAAAGCAAATGAGTATAACATAACATTAGAAAAGGTCAAGAAAAGTATCCACTATCATGGACAAAACAAGTACCAAAATCAAATTCTTCAAGTGAAGCAGGTATAAATTGTAACACTTTATATCACATATAAAATAAAGTTACAATTTTTTTGGAAAAATTCTAAATTCTAATTTGTATATAACAAATTTCATTACTACAAAGAAAGAAGATCAAATACATATTTACATGCTTGAATGTATAAGAAATGGGAAAATTTATATAAGGCAAACAAAGAATTCAAAACAACATATTCTTCATCACAAATCTAACCCTTCAAATAAGTTACATTGTGATACCTACACGTACAAGCCATTCAACAAAAACTTTGAAGTCAAATTCTTACAAATAGTTTAAGATAAATGAAAAGCAAATAGATTGGAAAATTTATATGAATCAATTCATTATGGATACAATATACTTAAAGGAAGTCCAACCACAACAAAAAAGAATTACCACTTTAAAAAAAAATTTGATATAGCATCAATTGTAAATTAATTAATATGTTTTTAAAATATTCTAAATTCTTTGATTTTTTTATAGAATCAATAAGCTTAGCATAAGTAATATATTCATTACAATAATTTAGATTATATGCACAAAGGCTACACTCCAATAATCACAAATTTGAACATGTCCAATAATGCTCAATCGCGCCTCTAGCCAAAGGATCACACGTTTCCACTAATATTCCTCTTCAATTCACAATATGGTTATTCTCATCACTTCCCTTCATGATTAATAATCTATGTGTAATTGCATCATCGATTTGCCTCCTCTTACCAATGGATGCAACTATGATAGATACAATTTGAACAAACACATAAACTACTTTTGTTCAAAAGATTCCCTCATTATATGCAACCAATGTAAGTGTATATAATAATAGTATTTAGCATGGTAGCATGCTGCAACATACTATTTTGGTGTGGCATTGAAAGCTCCAAATGAATTATGTCCATCATCTAGTATCCAAATCAAAGCACATACTCTTATGTCAAGCAAAAGAACGCATGTCTAACATTGTAAACATCATAAGTTTGTATTTGTATTTTTGAAAGAGAGAAAGTGAGAGAGCACTTTTATGAAATCAAGTCAATGCCCAATAGATCCTCCTATGCAATGAGTCATCATTCTCCCACATTATTGATACATCCTCACAACCTCACTCCTACATTTATTAGTTTTTAAAAAAAGATAATGATTCCAAATATACAATACACGTCCTTGTACATCAATACAAAAATCAAATGAATATATTTTCAAGCCCCCAACCATAACCTACTCTTACCTATTGTCATCACGTTGCTTGTTTTAGCATTTCATAGAAAGAAGTAAATCACATCACAAGACAAACATCCCAAGACCAATCAATATACAACTTTTGGCTTCTCAGACCCTCAAGGAGGTGTTCCAAAAGTCTACTAGCCTACCATGGTGATGGCTAACCCCTATCAACCCAGGGTATCAATTTAGGGCCTTGACTAAGCAAGCCAAGGTGGCTCCCCTTGCCTGCCAAGCGCCAAAAAGGTGCTAGGCCTAACATATACACCAGCTTAACATAAAGATTTCATCATTTTTAATATGTCTAGTAGCATTTTGCTACTCTTTTTGAGACATTTTTTTTGATTCATTTCGTGTTTTTTTTGCACTTTTTTATTGCTTCCATAATGAGAGATACTTATGGAGAATGGACTAAGGGAAGAAAGCCTAATCATAGCCCTAAGTCATGTTAGAAATGAGTGTCATATTAAAACAATCATTAGGAGTCTAGGACTATCAAGTAATGAAGCTATATTAACCTAAGGTCAAGGTCAATTACATATGATTAACAAAAATAAAGCCAAATTTCTAATGAGTTGAACTTTCACAAAGCCTAGTGTTGGAACTTTAGTGTTTGCCTTGATTTTGGAATGACAAGAACCATAGCTTAGAAACAAATTCACTTAATCCAAGCATAAAATATGGAGAGATAGAAAATACATCTACATGATGGAAATATTTCACCTATTTGTGCTCTTTGAGCATCCTTGAGCAAGCATCCACTTTGTAAAGGAGTATTGCCTAATTTTATTGAAAGCCAAGTCTCTTGAAGCCAAGTGTTAAAGGAAACAAATGCCCAAAAAACCATTTATTTAAAATCGAAACACACAAAAATTTATTGAAAACCTAAATCTAGGGTATTGAACATCCAAATTTGCCAAAAAGGAAAAACCTTAGGGGGAAAAGTGCCTTTGGTTAAATGTACGATGCTATTTAGTAGCAAATATATGTGTATACATCAAATAATGAGAGAGATAATGCTTCTACATAAGCACATTTTACAATTTTTACAATCTTTAATGCGTGTGTCATCTAGGCCACCTCCTACATCGAGCACAAATGGATTGTCCAACAATGGATCATTCATATCTATTTGGAAAACCTCAAGATCCTACTCTTCGACCAGATCCATCAGCATGTTATGTAGGATACAGGATGCTTGTATTATAGCAGGCAATATCAAACAATTGGGAGAGTTGATCGTTCCATCAACAAATTTCCATGTCTCCTTCAAGTGTCTGAAAGCTCATTCCACCACGATCCTTGTTGATGAGTGCAAGAAATTGTATCTACAATGGTTGGTTGAGGTAAGCTTCTCTTGTGAGTACTGAATGAGTAGCCATTGCAAGAGAACATATCCTCCATCACCCACAATGTACTCCTACGTGCTAAGGTTGTCATGGATGTAATGTGGGCCCGATAGGCATTCCCTTCCTTGGCACAATCTATAAAATCTAGAGTTGCACAATATTTGCTTGTCATTTCAAGAGCCAAGCCAACCAATATTGATTTCTAGGAACTACATCTTAGCATCTACAATGCCTTGAATGATCACACTGTAATTGCCATAGATATAATACCATGCCTTATTGTTCTCATTCTTTGGGAGATGCACCTTCACATGTGTTATGTCGATGGCTTCATAGAAATTGGGGAGACCGCATAATACCCAAAAACCTTCTTTCACGTCTTCCAGCTCTCTTGTAGTGCTGATTGTAAACGCTTGCTAAACATTGTTGGTTGCTGATTGTAAACGCTTGTTATTTGTTTTTTATTTAATAGTTTTTGGTGCTGTCATAGATATATTCCCATCCGACCTTGTTGAGGAACAACCAATCAAGAGTATCACAGGAACTTTCAACGCTCTTCATGCGGACATTAGTGTTATGATGCTTCCCAACTTGCCACATTTGATTATGCTGCAACGTAGAATCATCTTCTACTCACACACATATGTAGTGCTGGCCTCGAAGGATGGACATGGTAAGATCATTGCTATTGAGACAAACCTTCATTACTGAGTCCGGAATGGACACAACCCGATGCGTGGTCACTTTTCTCAGTGAAGGAGAAGATGCTTTTTGATATTTGCTCCTCATTAAAATTTGGGAAGGCTTCCAGATCAGTAGGGCTTAGTTGGTGTTGCCCCATGCATGTTTTTGTACACCTGTTCAAGACATTGCCATTTTGTGTCACACCTACTATGTTTTGTAGCAAGAATGTCATGTATGAAGCACTAAAACTGGTATTTGGGGAATGATTGTGAGAGTGCACCAAGGAGATAAATACAAATGTAAGGTGGGTGCTTCAGCTATAGAGATACAATATTTGAAAGTGCGCACTACTTTGTACTTACGTTTTCACTATGAGCGTTGGATGTGTAAGAGTAGAAAGTGGATACCCTTACAATCTAGTGTTGCTAATTTTGTGACATTTGACATGCCGTTACTTTGTCAAATGGTATTTATGAGATTGTGCAAGTCAGTGAGCACTGGACACTCACCAACATACGAGAACACTTGATTATCTTGTCTACGAAGAAATCAAAGATGCTTACTTTCGTCTCAATCGGCAAAAGGTAAGTTTAGTTTATATGTTGTCTACATGTGCCAAGTGTTAGTCTTATTAAAAGCATTTTTGTTGTTTCAGATTGGTAGGCGGATGGAGCCAGCCACCATGAAAATGCAAGAGGAGTGGAGGGTTGGCGGCGCACTATCTTTAAGTTGATCTGATAGATCAATGTAACCGGCTCTACTGCCACGTTGTAAATCCTTCTATTTAATGGAATTTCAAAACTTTTTTGTCATTATAGTATCACCTTCGTTGATTAAGTTTTTTAGATTTTGTTTGGGTGTTTGTGTGCGCACCCATGTGTGTTTGTATGTATATCAAAGAGCTTTGGGATGGTGTCGTTTTTTTGCAGCGGAGGGGGGGGGGTTGTATATAAAGGGGAGAGGGCTTCTTATTTTTCTGTCAACACTTGAGAGAGATAGAAATAAGACACACACACACATACACACACACACACACACACACACACACACACACACACACACACACACACACACAGAGAGAGAGAGAGAGAGAGAGAGAGAGAGAGAGAGAGAGAGAGAGAGAGAGAGAGAGAGAGAGCCATGGTAGCACATGCTAGCGCATCCTCCTCCCACGCATCAGTAGCGTTGGAAGAGACACACACCCCCCCTTCACGGTTTCTTCTTTTCTTAGAGGACACCAAATATGTTGGACGTAGTGATCTTCACGGCTTCTTTACCCACACAGTGGACTTACAAAAAACCATGCAACTCCACAATGACACTTTTCACGACATCATAGAGTATATGCATGCACATATACTCAAGTATGTTGTGAACTTTGAAGACAACGCCATGCTGTGGTTGCCATGTGATTTGCTTCGCTACATCCACAAGGACAACACATCATTTTCAAAGATACTAGCTTGCTTTGAAGCGATTGCAAAAGAGGCGAACCACTTTCGTCAAGTGACAAAGGAAGTTGCAGACTCCTTTAAGAAGTGCAAAATTGGGCAATCTTTCTTGTCCAATATTGCCACTCTCTTCTTCCTCGTCAATGAGGAGCGCTCCTTGGAGGAGACGGAGATCCCGCAATTGGCAGTGGGTGGGGTGTTGGCGGATCGTAAAGATCCCAAGGCCACACTTATAGATGTCCAAAGTGAGAAAAGACTCCAAGATGCCAAATATCCCCATGGCTTGGAAGAAGCAGTTGCAGCGAGAGAGCAGATTGCTGGCACCTCCCAGGTGCCCGACCTCGAGTGCCATGACCCCTGCTGCGATTCTCGAAGTGGAGATTAGCCGTCTCAGCAACATAATTATAGAAGATGAGGAGTATTTATTCTTACATGATCTTGAGAAGGATTTAGTGTCCGACTAGATGAGTGTCTTAGCCTCATATGCACCAAGATGGAGTTCCCCCTTGATCCTACACCAGAAGCTCTAGATGACAAGCTGCTTCCATTGGGGGACTCTGTTGCTGACACAATTGCACTAGTGAGAGTGGATATTCTCACTGCAAAGCAGAGCAAAGTCATGTACAAGGAGTTCGTTGCCACACAAGCCAAAGTTGTTGCCAACAAACTGCTATCCACCTCGATTCGCCTGGTTCGTAGAGCCGGTGCAAGGTTAATGCAAGAAAATCCTCTATCAACCTTGACGCCACACCAACAATGGATGATGAGGATAAGCAACAAGAGGTAGTACTAAGCATCTTCTACGTTGATAATTCAGCCTTTCTTCTTTGCTTTTGGTTAATTACAATTTTGCAAGATGTTTTGGACATGGACCTTTGGGCTAGCCTGAAGGGGGGAGAGCGCACGCCTAGCTCACTACATCGGCAAACTACGAATGCAAGATGTGTGCATCATACACAAGAATTTCTCCCCAAATGGCCATTTTGTTTTGTCGGTGCTTAAGGCCGCAAGTAAACTCTTATGTTTAGCCACCATCGCTCAAATAGCCCATGTAATTATTCTTGTGAAAAAATCACTTGCAATTGCCACTTTTGGCACTGGCTTCCATGGCAAGGTCATGACACGCATAGCTCTTTGTCAAGCCGTTGGAGTTGACAGTGCCCAAGCTATAGCTGCTTATGAACTTACATCCATTCTACCAAACGCTATAGAGCGTCGTAGAGAGGTTGCAAAGCGCCTCCTGTCAAAAGATCGTGAAGCCAGATGTACAAGATTTTAAATGAAACTTATCTCTCTTCTCCATAATCTTTGCAAAGTTCAATTTATTGTTTTGTTCATGTTCAGTGACAAGGCAAACTGTTTGAAAGTTGATTTTGTACATTGAAAAATATTTGTCCAAAAAATTGCATATAATAGCTTTTATGGTACTAGTTGTGCCTTGAAACTGACATTTCATGCAACAAGGAAGCGAGATTTGGCCCTGCAAGACTGCTGTCTTGCCAGTTCTCGCTGTCTTGTGGACAACACAAATTTGTCAAGCTTTGCAAGTTTTTGGCAAATACAAAGCAAAAAATTTACCTAATGAAAAATTTCAAGCCAAACAAAGAAATTATTTAGCTTTGGCTGCCAGTTGATTAGCCTTTTGTACAGCTGATTAGCATCTCACCTTCAACCATTTAACAAAATAAATGTAGACAAATAGACATTAAAATTGGACATTAAGATAACATAGAGAGACAAAAAGATACGGATTGTATTTGTCGCGAAGTGAAAATACATTGAGTTCTGAAGAAAACTTGAATCCAGTACAAGGGTTCCAAAGTAAATTGATTCCAATACAAAAGTTAGTTACAAAAAAAGGTTTTGACATCAGAGGTATCAGTCCAGCCTTAGGTGATGTGCAAGTTGCATGTCCTTGGCCATGATTGTTACACACTTGGCATGGACAACATATAAGAATGTGTCTTCAAAGAGACTGACCAAATAAGCCTCCGCAGCCTCCTGAATTGATTCGAGGGCAATTGCAAACATTCGAAGCTCTGTGTAGTAGCTTTGTAGCACTTCTTTACATGTCCATGCAAAAGGTGGTTTCTTAACAAGCAGGTCTACTGTCTTCTGGTAATGTCAAATCTCAGCAAACGCTCGACAAAATCCTCGTGTTTTTTGAGGTCGGCGTTGTGCGGGCCTTTGAGCTCCTTGTGGCTTCGCTCTTTGCGGCTTCTTGTAGAATTTTGACTTTCGACGACACTTGGGAGGTGGCTGGGGGGCATCTTCATCTTGATCATGATCCTCATCTTCACTGCTACGCTCATCATTATTGGGTTGATCAGAAGACATGGCACCCATTCCTCTGGGCAGTGACTTGCCGACCACAGTGGGGCGACCTGGACTAGATGGCCTTGGGCCCATTTGGCCTGGAAATTTCTTCCCACCCACCCTATGGTTCATTGGGATGTCCTCCCCTTTCCATGGTGCATGTTCATTGGATGTGTTCGTCTCTGATCGATGTGGGTCAGCTAGCTTTTCAGGTTGTCGATTTGCACACATCTTCTGCTTTCTGCGCACCTCAATGGTCTTGGGATTCTTCTTTGCAGTTTGTTTTGTACTTGCCACCGTGAAAGTGTGTTTGGGGGCCTTTGTAGAGCTTGTGGTGTTTGGTGAGGGAAGGAGTGTTATGTGTTTGAGGATGGGGGGGTTTTTTACCTCTTTATATAGGGTGGCCATATAAGGGCAGGTTCACATGGTGGAAAAGAGCCGCTAAAAGCACGAGAAAATAATCTTTTGAATTTTAAAACCACATGAAATTGGAGAACTATTCAAACACATAGAGCAACATGTACACTTCTAAAATTGCATAAACAATCAAACAATGCAAACGTTTGATCCAAAGAAAGAGCATCCAAATGTAGTAGATTTTCCATTTTCTTGAGATTCTAAATACAACTATCTACCGTGCCTAACCAAAATTTTCCAACCCTAGTCCTTGATGCTCGCCACACTGCATGCCGTGCAGGACCTTGTGAGGATCTCCAATGTTTTGAGAAACGAACATGGGCCAGTCGACGGGTTTCTTTTGCCAAGCGCGATGACCTTGCATGTTCAATTGAAACTTTGCATCCAGAGGTGGTGCAATAAAACGAGTCGAACATTTCCTGAAGATAGCATGAGCGCACTAAACCTCCTCCATGTCTTGTATTCTTGAAGTAGACACCCTTGGCACGATAGTGTGACTTCTCCATACCTTGTGTACTCCAAAGATCCAATGAACCATGCATGTTCATAAAGTATGCACCATGGGCATAGAGGATGTGTTGCCCAAAAAGACACAACACATCGATGATCAAAACTAAAGCATAGTACAGACCAAGTCGGAATAGCAAGAACTCTCTACACAACAAAAGATGACAATCTTAAGCTATGCGGTTTCTAAAAGAAAGTTTCTACTCTAGGAGATCCTAGAGGAAGTTAAAGGATAAATTCACAAGAGGCTCGTGTTTTTCCCTAGTTTAGGTCTCTTCAATCCCCGGCAGCGGCGCCAAATGTGGGACGGGTGTCTAACCTCACTCTTATCTTATTGCAAATGTAGTGAGAACCACGATTTAATTGTCAATCCATGGGACGAAGCTGACTTGGCTAGTGCATAGAGGCTACAAGAGGTTGTCAATCTCTTGGAAAACAACAAACAACTCGCATCTAACTCAAGCTATACTCAAGTGATTGAATCACCAAAAGCCAATCCCTCATCGACAAACAAATCACATCCGTTACAGCATCAAATGACATCCAAACGTAACAAAACTTCTAGGACATGTTTATAAGACCTAAGCACACATGCTTAGGGTCTCAAATTGCACTTTAGGTCAAGTGAAAAAATCACGATTATTAATAACAGTGGATTTTTGACCTAGTCGTTTTTGACCCAGAATGCATCGAAATGCTTAGAAATGATGCCCCATTATCCGGCTATGCTTAGTTTTTGATTTTGAAGTGTAAATTCCTACTTATGATGAAATTAGGCTGCGGGTCGGCGACGCCAAAAGTTATGAAATACCGTGAAATGCTTACGTCAATGTGTAGAGCTCTTACCTGTGGTTGCAACGCAACATACGCGACTGCAATGTGACAACCGGGGAGAGAGTAGGAAGCGTGAGAAGGAGAGAAGTGAGCGGCGTTAGCTCACACTGTGTATTTCATTATCCAAAAACTTAAAAATAACTTACAAAAATTGGATTTTATACCTTAGCCAAGGTTTTTGGTGGTCAAAACTTATAATCTGGGAACTCTACCTAAACATGGGTAAAGACAGGTTGATACAATCTGGAAGCTTGTAGCCCCGACTCATCAATTACAAAGTTTATCCGAAAAATAGGAGTTACAATATTCCCGATTCATCAAAATAATAAATGTTTTTACAATGAGAGATCCGAAAAATGGTATCCAAGCTAGCTTGCTGCTAACAAGTCTGAAGTTCACCATCATAGGAGGATTGTAATGGAATTGGCCTATTTAATTTGAGAGTAGCGGAAATTAATGAGAGTACTTTTGAGAAATGAATTTGTGAGCATAACGGGTGAACATAATTGAAGATAGCAACATAATCATAGCAATTAGTTAACTTGGCATGAACAATACTTTTGCAAGAGAGAGAATTTAGAGAACATGACAACAGTTGAGGACCGGATTTATGTGGAGCCGGTCCCCCCTCCAATAGGCATTTGTATTATGATTTCTCCCATTAAGAGAGAGACTTGTTACAATACAATCTTTGTGTTCCTTGTGACCTAGGTGATGCAATGAAGATGGAAAGCTTCATGCATAAAAAACATAACATAAACTTGAAGAAATCTTTAACTATCCCAAGCCTCAGTCCCAAGACCTCAAACACCTTCGAAGGTGGAGAGAGCTAGCAGGGAATGAGGGTAGGGAAGAGGAAGAAGAAACATTTCGTAGGAGAAAGAATTAGTTCCTCACTTATCATAACTCTTGTTGCTAGCATACATAATAGCATAGTAATGAAGAAGAAGGAGATGGAAAACTTAAGCATTGAAGCATGGCTCTTGGTTGGATCTGCACTCCATATCCAAGAGTGTTGGTGTAGGCTCTCAACCTCTACTTGCTTGGAGAAGGAGAGGGAGCACTTGCACTTTGCATAGCACACAATGAGAGTGTTTGTGAGTGTGTGTGGGTGAGTATACCCCCTAATCAACCCCCTAGCTTGCTTGGTTCGACCCCCCCTTGTAGCTCATGCTTGAAGCTCATTGGACCCCTCCAGGACTAGCCAATCACAAGCAGGAGGCATTACAAGCAGCAAGGATAGCCTTGAGACAAGTGTCCCCCTTTCCCCTTTGAGAGAGAGGGCTAGATAAATGCTAAATCAATTAATTAAATCTCCTAAATTATTATTGGACCCCTTGGGTGGCCAACCAATAGGCTTCAGGCACACCATGAGGGCAACATGAGGAGGAACTTGACATGTGTCCCTTTTGCTTTCTTTGTACCATGCATGCCTTGTGTGAGTGTGTGGGTGTTCTCTCTCATCCCACCTCATGTAGGGATTTCCCCCTCCTTGTAGGGATTGAATCTTTGACTTTTTGACACCTCAATCCCCTCATGCATAGGCCCAGTTCCCACCACAAGCTTGGCCGTTAAGCACTTTAAGCTTGGGCTAGGTTCTCACCTTAAGTGCAATCCTAGCATCTCAAGCATGTCAAGCACCTCAAGCATCTCAATAATTAAGCACCTCAAGAATCTCAAGCACCTCAATCATCAAGCACCTTAGTCATCAAACATGACAAGCACCTCGAGTTGGGTCGCGTTCCCGCGCCTCAAGCTCAGCCCTAGCTTACCTAAGGTAAAAGGCCTTTTACACACATTATTGGAGGTCTTCAATGAAGCTAACCCTAAGGTCCTATGCTCCATTTTTTAGCCTTGCTCTTTGATAGACCATCTCTCATTTGGGCCCCTTTACCATTGGCCCCGTGTTGAGATAGATCTATAAGCACATGTCTATATCTTAACACTTGTTCCCGTTTATTCTCCCACATTAAGTGATCAATTTAATATGAGAAAATCATTTGGGTTGGTTAGATATTAGATATTAGTTTTGATGACAAGGATTGTTCTATAGACTGGGTGTAGATGGTTCTTCAAAGGTGTGTGCCGATGGAAGAAAGGATGCAAGTCATCTTTGAAGCACACGATGGGGATTCTGGAGGACATTTCTCCACTGATATTACTTATAAGAAGATTTCGCAAGCTGGATTATGGTAGCAAACTGTGATAGCGTATGCCCGAAGTTTTTGTTAAACTTGTGATATATGTTAGAGAATGGGTAGACCAACAGCAGCTGATATGACTCCACTTACTCCAGCTCAACCACTGGGAGTATTCATGAAATGGGGTCTGGACTTCATGGGACCATTCAAGAAGGTCACTCGAAGAAAGAACCGTTATATATTGATGGCTACCTGTTATGTCACTAAATGGGTGGAGTCCAAGGCTCTTCTAGATAATAGTGTGAAGTCCACTTCTGTATTCCTATTTGAAGATATTATATGCTTTTGTGGATGCCCCATTGAGATTGTGTCTGATCAAGGGACACATTTCATTGATGATACCATGGAGATTTTGATGGAGATGCTCCTAGTTAAGCACAAAAATCAACTCCATATGATTCTTGGTTAAATGGTCAAGCAGAGAGCACTAACAAAACCATCAAGAATATTCTAACCAAGATTGTACAAAAGGAGCCACACCATGGGATCTTAAGCTCTAGACTGCTCTATGGACCTACAGAACAACTTATAAAGTCACCCCAATGTAATGACACCTTTCAGAATGGTGTATGGTACTAAAGTTGTAGTGCCTATGGAATTCGTGATTCCCAGTCTCAAAATGGCGGTGGAGTATGGATTAGATTTTAATCATAATCTCAAACATAGACTGGAGGAATTAGTGCAATTGGATGAGTTACGACAACGAGCTATGCTGGAACAGGAGATTGTTCAGCAAAGAAGAAATCGTTGGCATGATAGATAAATCAACATTAGGGAGTTCCAGAAGGGCGAATTAGTTTTGTTTTATCAGTCCAAAATGGGCTCTTAGAAACCAAATTTAAAGATAGCTTGAGCTGGTCTATTAGGAGAAATATGGACCTTGCATGGGCCTTGTAAGGAATCCTAATTTTTAGGGATTAAGGCTAATGTTGTGTGGGGTTAAGGGGACAAGGGCATTGAAGAAGGTAGTTTTGAATAGGCGTTTCTATCCTTTTTTTAAGACAAATGTAGCATGTGGACCTAAGGGATTACTTTCTCTCTCTAGCTTTTCTAAAGTGAAGGAAGTATAGGGGTGTGACCACATCAGCAAAAATGTGGGTCACTAAGAGTTAAAATTTGACTTTAAAAAAAAAAACTCATTTTTACTTATTTTTTACTTAAAACTCCCTCCCAATATATATACATATCCAAAAATCATTTTTTTGACCCATTTTTTAACCCACAAGCTTAAAAAGTCCATTTTTTCAAAAACCTTGCCAATACCAGGATCGGGATGGGATCCTTGACAGGTCTCTCGGTCTTATAAAAATCAGAGTCTCTAAACAAGAAAAATCCAAGGAATAGACCTTTACCATTGACAATGGCTTGGGTCTATAGCCTTAGAAGAAGACCTAGTCCTATCTCGCAGCGAAAATGGGACAATGTATTAAAAGTCCAAAAAATTATTTTGGCCCTATAACTGCCACAATTGGGCTAAGGTATCTTCAACCAATGCTTTTTTTCCCCTAATAGATGTGAGGATATAGCCGCTGGTGGACTCCTCTTCCAAGTGAAGAAGTTTTCTAAACGTTTTTGTGCGCATGGATGGATAGTTACGTGATTAATTAGGTCCACCCGTCCATGATTGACAATCTTAGTCAATCCCCACTTACCACCCCGCACTCACACATGATTCATTTATTTTTTTAATTACTATCACATTGTTTTAACATTTAAAATAATGGTTTCTTTTAACTTTTCGTCACAGTAACTCCTTCAATCAAGTATTAAAGACGGCATTGTAAAGCATTCTTTTAACAAACGGAAATCTTTAAACTTAAGACAGGGTACTGTCAATCAAAACATTGTCCATAGTAACCATGACCAATACTCTTCTTGTTTCAAGATCACCTAAGGGTGAAAAAACGGCACCCATTCCTTATTCTCAATCCGGAGTGGATAAACCTCACCCAAGGTTCTGGGTGCCCATACACCAAACCAGTTGCCCATACAACCGGGCGGCTCCCCTAGGATAAAAAATGGTATTCTAACTTATGTAGAAACATCAAGACATGACACGGAGTAGAAACTCATCGTTCATGGGGGTAACCGACTTATCCGTGGCTAGAAAGCCATCATTATCATCAATTTATACCAAGAGTCGGAGGTGTCTTGAGACAAGCTATCTTAAGGATGATCAATCATATCTTTCCTAATTCAACCAGTTTTAACCCAAACAATTCTTTCCTATATTATAAACAAATGCACATTAGAAGTTACCTTCCATTTTTGGTCAATTATTCCTTTCCTGATTCTTACTCACTTCTTACGTATGCAATGCTAGCTTATAAAAGAACTTAAACTATTTAAAGACTTAATTGAATAATGCGCAACCCACCTGAGATTGATCGGCCATCTGCTGCTGCGCTGGTACTTGAAAACTCTCCTCCGTAGGCCTACTACTAGGCCCGGCTTCGTCGTCGTGTGTCGCTCTAGTTTGTTTTGGAGCTACGTCCTCATCATTAGATGTAGGATTTGCTCGGCTCCTTTTAGGTGCCATAACTTCTTATTCTTATAAAAAAGGATGTCTAATCATTAGGTAAATTATCCGAGATCTAGATTCAACCTTTGTATTCAATCGTAACCCATCCAAGGTTAAATTTATAGTCTTAATTGGTAAATTCTTGACCTAGTAATTTCTTATTTGCCTATATTGACATGATAAATTTTTCCCACAGCTTCCCTAAGGGTTTTCTAGGCTATCCTAATTTTCTTATAATTTTCTATATCTTTTTTCTAATTTCCCCATCGAATCTTAAGCTTGGAATCTACTTATTTTGAGCTTAATATTTATTCTATTTATTTTTTCTTAAAGATTTCATTTCTTCAACTTTATATCACGGGTTTACACTTACTGTAATTTTCATAAGACTTTTGACCGCAAAGTCTATTTATTTTACTTAACCTTTGGCAAAAAATAGGACTTTTAGTCAATTATAATTTTCTAAACTTACTAATAAATTATGGAATAATTATCACAAGTAGATAAGGATATTCTTGACCTTTGGTAATCATCTTATTATTTTTCAAATTAATTATAAGCTCCATATTCAATTTTCAGCCAGAATTAGTATATTTTGACTTAAACAAATATCTATACTAAGTTTCTAAGCTTGCAATAATTATCACGGCATTTTCATCATGTAATCTAGCTCTGATAAATAACATGTAATCATATAGCATGATTTACTAATTTCCCTCTTTAGTTTTTAGCTAGAATTATTATAATCTGACTTAGATAAATATTTATACTAATTTTCTAACATTGACATAATTATCACAGTCTCTTTATCCTATAATCTAGCTCTGATAAATAGCATGTAATCAAAGCACATGATTTACTAATTTTTCCTTTTTAATTTGTCCTAAAAATAATATAATTCTACTAAGATAATTAAGTAAAGTAATTATATGAGGTTAACATAATTATCATGGGTTTTATAAGATATAATTAACCTCTGATAATTATCTTAAAATATTTTGAATTAATTTGCTACTTTCGCCCTTTTAAATTGTCCTTAAACCAATGTAATTCTGCTAAGATAATTAGGTGAACTAATTATCTGAGGTTAACATAATTATCATGGGTGTCCTAAGATGTAATTAACATTTGACAATTATTTTAAAGCATTTTAAATAAATTTGCTTTTTTTCCTGTTTTAATTTGTCCTAAAAACAATGTAATTCTGCTAAGATAATTAAGTAAACTAATTATCCGAGGTTAAAATAATTATCATGGGTTTTCTAAGATGTAACTTACCTATGATAATTATCTTAAATAATTTTGAATCAATTTGCTATTTTTCCCCTTTTAATTTGTCCTAAAACCAGTGTAATTCTGCTAAGATAATTAGGTAAACTAAATATTTGATGTTAATATAATTATCATTGGTTTTCTAAGATATAATTAACCTTTGACAATTATTTTAAAGAATTTTGAATCAATTTGGTATTTTCATCCTTTTAATTTGTCCTAAAAACAGTGTAATTTTGCTAAGATAATTAGGTAAACTAATTATGTTAACATAATTATCACCGGTTGCCTATGATGTGATTTACCTCTGATAATTATCTCAAAGAATTTTGAATCAATTTGGTATTTTTGCTTTTTTAATTTGTCCTAAAAACAATGTAATTCCGCTAAGATAATTAGGTAAACTAATTATATGAGATTAACATAACTATCATGGGTTTCCTAAGATGTGATTAACCTCTGATAAATAACTCAAAGAATTTTGAATCAATTTGGTATTTTCACCCTTTTAATTTGTCCTAAAAATAGTGTAATTTTGCTAAGATAATTAGGTAAACTAATTATCTAAGATTAACATAATTATCATGGTTTTTCTAAGATGTGATTAACCTATGATAATTATCTTAAAGCGTTTTGAATCAATTTTCTATTTTCTCCCTTTAATTTGTCCTAAAAACAGTGTAATTTTGCTAAGATAATTAGGTAAACTAATTCTCCGAGGTTAACATAATTATCACACGTTTCTTAAGATGTGATTAAGTTGTGATAAGTAACTGAAATAATTTTGAATCAATTTGCTATTTTCCCCCTTTTAATTTTTCCTAAAAACTATGTAATTCTACTAAGATAATTAAGTAAACTAGTTATCTGAGGTTAACATAATTATCACGGGTTTCTTAAAATGTGATTTACCTTTGATAATTATCTTAAAGTATTTTGAATCAATTTGATAATTTTCCCCTTTATTTTTCTCTCAAAAACAGTGTAATTCTACTTAATTAATTATGATAATTACTCAAAAAATTATAAGATAATTTTTCTAGTATAATGACAGTCTAACACAACTCTGATAATTATCTCAACTTAATCTAAATTTAATTAGTATAATTCCCATTAAGTTATGGTTAAAATGGATAATTTCAGTCCTAGTATGATATTATAATTAAATAGCTTAATATCCCTAAGCTTAATCAAAATAATCAGCAGAGAATATTTAATTTAGAGAGGATTTTTGAGTATACATAGGATTAATTTCCAATTTATTAAGAAAATAGGTTAACCTAGCTTTGCTAATTAAGAAAGATTAGGCTAATTACCGTTTAATTAACCAACTAGAGCTTGATCTCTAGTGATTTCCGCATAGCGGTCTCTCTAGATGAGAGAGAATGTGCCAAGATTTCGAGTCTGTTTGAAATTGTGAAACAAGGGTCATATTCATAGGTTTCTGGGCACTCATAGGCTGGAAAATGGCAGTAACTTGCATCCCAAGTAGCCCTACAGCTCCAAAAATGCCCCCTGCTGCTAAATCTAGTATGGGAAAGTTCATCATTACCCCACATAGCCCCCCTGATACACAGAATCGATTTTCTACTAGTTTCTTTGATTTTTAATGATTAAAATTAGAAATATCAGTAATTTCTAGAACCTTAGGATAAGAAAGTCTTTATTGATAATAATTACTGAAACCATCCAATTTTACTTAACTAATTAAATTCCTAGTGTAATCTTTCAGAGCCCATAACTTTTCCAGATTTTATCGGAATTTTGTTAAGAAAATTTCTAGCCCGGGGTTTGTTGTGCTTAAGATTCCAAAAATACCAATATTTGCCACGGTCGGACAGTTCTACATTGCCTTTTCAATAATCATATCAGTTTGATTAAGCTTTATACAATCTTTAAGGTTTCAAAAACTGGAAACCTCACGGCTGCAAACAAGAGGCTTCTTCTCTCATGCCTTGTCCATTTTGCACTCGAGGGTACAAACCTAACGGACAAAAATCACACAAGAGCATTGGAAAGATCAGTTCCATGCTTCCATGGCAAGGGCATGGAGAACAAGGGTTGGATTGGCGTGATGTCAGAGATGAAGGTAGAGAATGGGAAGCGTCTATTCTGAGATGTCCCATGCTCAATGCCCCAGACGGTGATTCAATCTTTCCATTTCCTCTATCGAATGTACATTTTTGTACATTACACGCATTCATGCGCATTTTTGATAGGCTATTGAAGCTCCACATTGACTATGCTTTCACAATGAAACCATTGGAAAAGTCCCAGGAAGCGATCGAAAGAGTGGAGGTACTCTTGAATTCCATTGGCTGTCACGGTGGAAATGTGTCTATCATTGCTGCAAAGAACACAGGGGAGGCCCATGAAATTGCTCAACGAGTGTCAATGAGTGGACAAAAAGCCAAACACTTTTTGAAGAAAGTTTCCCAAGGAAAGCCAGGTCGATATGCTGCTCAAAACAGCTCCAACGAGCAGGCAGGTAACCTTTGGGAGCTTTGGAAGGAGTTATGCAAAGGTACTACTGACAATGATGATTCAAATGGCGAGCTTGCAAACAAGCGCAAGAAAGTTTGGGCACATTTTGATAAAATGGTCAAGCTTATGGGCCTGAACAGCACAACAGAAGAACAATACCAATCATTTCAAGAAGCCTTGGCAAATTTTACCAAGGTCTTCACCCTTTCTTGGGGTGAAAATAACATCACACATTACATGGTAAGCCATGTTACATGGTGAACTTATTACAAGGGATTGTTTTCATTAAATAATGTGGATCGTTTACTCATCTGAACAACATATCTTGTTTGCGCATGGTGCATTTTTTATGCCCAAATATGGATTGCTTGAAATTTTTAGCACTCAAGGCATGGAGAAGTCCCATTATCGAGCAAGGGGGGTGTACTTCAAAAATACTCGACATGGTGGTGGAATGGTGCAATCCAATTATTTGGAGGAGATGTTCAACTGGTTTTTTTGCACAACATTTGCTCGTAAGCTCACAATGGAGCGTGCGCGACAATCCAAGATTGCTATTGAAGTGCAAAAATGGAGTCGTCAAGATCATAGCAACAAGTGGCAAATGTTGCAAGGCCCCGCCAAGTATGTTGCATGGAGCCAATGCAGAGTGCGACAAGGGTCAAAGTGGATTTTGCACGAGTCACTACACGTGAATGCAGGGTCCAACTCTTAACAACATGTTCATTTAAAAAATAATAGTTTTTTTCCAAAATTAGTGTGAATAGGGCCCTTTTTAAATGGGCCCTTATAAATATTGCATGCTCTCATAAACCACTCATTTGTTTATCACAGGTGAGCTCTTACCATAGAAAATGCTGTGCACCAAACAAACCACAAAGGATCATCCGTCTGCCAACGAAAACACCCTCCAAGGATGTGACAAGCCTTCATGGCTCAAAGGGACAAGAAAACGGCCACGAAAACCACGCCGTTCCAGACACTCTTCTAGCAGTGGGCATGGTAGTAGGGCACAAGAGTCATCAAGGGCTGTAGAATCTTTCCGTCCTTAAAAAGAAACACCTAGATGAAGAATGAAGAAACGCGCCCAACGCTGGAGATAAGAAGAGGCCCAACAAACACCAGAGTCCGATAGGGAGGAGCAGCCGCACCAAAAATCACAAGCAGGACCATCTAGGACTCAGGTGGTCCATACAGCAATTGAATCAGAGACAGAGCCACCATGGCAGCAAGTTGATATACCGTGCACACACTGGGTTCCCGTTGGGGGTAAGACACTGCCTCGAGGTGAGGTAGCTCTCCCCATACGACAATATCGGGAGCCAAGGGAAGAGGATGAATCAGAAGAGCCTGTAGATCCAGCCCCTAAGCATGTAAACAAGTGCAAGTCAAAGTTCTTCAAGAAGCCTAAACGTTGCTAGCCACCAGCAAATGTGCAAGTGCCCCTAAGACAACCGCAACGGCGCTGGAAAATAGCAAGGGCATTTGCAAAAATCAGCATTACCAGAAGACTACAGAGCTTTTAATTTGACGCACCCCCTTTGCTCGCACAGTGAAGGAGGTGCTTCAAAGCTATGAAAGTCAGTATAGAATGCAAGCAATAGCGCTAGAGGCTATTCAAGAAGTTGCAGAAGCCCACATCATTTCGGTGTTGGAAGATACCAACCTATGCGCCATTCATGCAAAGCGAGTGACGATACAACCAAAAGATATGTAGCTTGCACGTCGATTGCGACGGGACTTTGAGCATTAGCCAAAGTTACCCCTCTTTTTGTATTGCACACCCTTATCTTTGTAATGAGATGACTTCACAATGACAATATGATTAACAATTGTGTCTACTGTGTCTATTATCCATGTGTTTTGAGTTTATTGTTTTTGAACATAAAGAGTTAAATATAAATCAAACATTAACTTTTAGGGTATCCTATGTGGCAGACAAGCATGGCCTATTTGCGTGCCCTTGTGGCCACCATTTTTTTTGCACTTTCAAGTTTTGTTTACCTCATAGGATACCAAAAAAGTTATTTGTATGTGAAATCAAGTGTCCAAGCAACAATAAATTAGATTTTTCAAATGTCCAATGTAATTGGGCCTTTTGGTACAAGGAAGTATTAGGTAGAGCTGAAGGAGGTGATAGTGTGCTTGAAAACTTAAATTTTGAGTTGATCTCACCTTTTCTAGTGTCCTTGAGTGCAAACATAGGTTCCAAGTGCAAAAAAAAGGGTGGCCACAAGGGCGCGCAAATTGCCCATCCATCAGTTTTGGATTACCTATTTGTGCGCCCTTGTGGCCACCATTTTTTTTGCACTTTCAAGCATTGATTACCCCATAGGATACCAGAAAAGTTAACATATTCTAAAACCAAGTGTCTATGAAACATTAAATTAGGATTTTTTCAATGTCCAATGTAATTGGGCCTTTTGGTGCAAGGAAGTATTAGGTAGAGCTGAAGGAGGTGATAGTATGCTTGAAAACTTAAATTCTGAGTTGATTTCACCTTTTCTAGTGTCCTTGAGTGCAAACATAGGTTCAATATGCAAAAAAAAGGGTGGCCACAAGGGCGCGCGAATTGGCCATCCAAAACTGATGGATGGGCCATTTGCATGCCCTTGTGGCCACCCTTTTTTTTGCACTTGGTAGGCTTCTCTGCCTCCCAAGATACTTAAAAAATATAGATTAAGTGAAAGCAATTGTTTTTGCAGCATTACTTTAGAGAAACCACTTCTTTTCACTCAGACGTGTTTTATACTTTTCCCAAAATTAAGGTAAGTTGAAAGAAGTATCATGTGCATCCAACTTCCACTGTGTTGTTACTTCAAGCAAAAAAGACACAGCTTATTGAAACATATCACCAATTACAACAATTTTCAAGATTGACAGATCACATTTAGAAGAATCTACAAGATAGAGATACAATTTGAAATATTTTTTATTACTTCCAAAAAGTTGATTTTACATCATGTATCTGAGGAGTTCATAATATTGTTGACCATTTACTGGCGCCTCTCTTGTACGTAAGGCAACTCCCCAGTCAAGAGGGACTACGCTATGGCCTTTGGGTCAGTTGAGACAATGGAAGCATGTATCCCTATCTGGGAAAGCACTTTACCACGGAAGCCAGTGCCAAATGCTGTGCTTACAAGGGATCTACGCACTAGGAACACAAGATGTGTAGTTTGAGCAATGGTGCTCAAACACAAAACCTTCCTCAAAGCTTTCAACGACCAAGTAGTAAAATGGGCTTGGGGAGTAAATTCATTATGGACAATGGCCACATCGCCAGAGGGAGTTGTCCTAGGTAATGCACAAGGGAAGACTGAGGTCCAAAGCCCGTCTGCTTGCCACCCATCCTTGCTGCAAAATCATCAATCTCCTCGACATCCTGTCATAAACCAATCAAGGTTGAGAAAAAATACAATGAAGGATAAAATCATAACATGAAAATTAGGATAGAGTTTACCTCCTTCTCCTTGTCATCCTCCTCCCTATTGCCCTTTCCATCCAAGTCAATGCTCCCATGCACCACAGCTACAAGCTTTGGATCATCAGATGGGGGATTGCGTAGTGGCATAGGCATCCTAGCGGCCTCAACCTTGGCTCGTGTGGCTTGGAATTCTTCCTCAACCACGTGCAACTGATCTGCTGCCAGGACCTCTGCACACACAACTGCAATAGTGTCAGCAATAACAAAGTACCCAAGTGGCAAGAGCTTGCTTCCAAGGGACATTTGGTGCTGTTGCATAGCATGCTCATGCATTCATCCATGTGCAGGCCAAATGCTTTCTTCAAATCATGCATAAACACATACTCCTTCCCATCTACTACCACCAAGGAGAAGTGGCTTATTTCCACCTCTGGGATAGTCTCATCCGTCGATGGTAGTGGAACTATAATGTCACTAGGACCATCCACACCAATGGATTTCTCTACCACCTCCTCAAGCCCCCTGCTGTACTCGAGCTGAAGTGTTTGTCCTTCTGTTGCAAGATTCATGGGGTCAAACACCTGCTCCTTGGTGTCCTTGATGAAGGACCCAACCTGAAGGTATGGTAGGTAGAGCTCCTCCAAATCAGGTTCCTCGCTCAGCAAGAAGATGAATGTTTCTAGCCGAGAAAGGTACTCCACCCCCAACTTGCGCTTCTTGAGCGCTGACACCGTTGGGGTTTGCTCGTCCAAGAAATGGCCTGTGTCGGTGGAAATTTCTTGGAATTGTCGCAAATGCTTGGAGAATGGGCGATCACCTTTGTGTATGTAGAGCAAAAGATCGCAAGGTACTCAGATCCCTGCATGTGGGGAGATAGATACGGAATATTTTATGATGTCACCTCCTCCATGAACACAGAAATCTTGGCAAATGCATCCATGTGAAGGGAAATTATGGTGTCAAGGTCAAGGAGACAAGTAAAGAATGTGTGGAGGTCCAACTTCTCTTTGTATTTGGTTTCCTCGAGGAAGAGGATGAAGTGTGACAAAGGAGTGGATGTGGGTGCAGATGTAGAGGCTGTGGAGGCGTCCTTGTCTAGCCTAGGCTATAGATAGAGAGTGGAGGAGCTCAAGAGTTGCAAAAGTGAAAAGTGTGAATGAGTTATGCGGCCCCCCTTCTATAACGGTCCCTTTTTTAAAGACATTTTTTTTGCACTTTCACCAAAACATGATCTCTCAATACAAAAAATTATATACAAAGACATGATTTGCCGAAGAAAATCATGTTGATTACATCAGCAATTGTTTTCAAAATTGCAAGAGTTACAAAGTTATAAGAGCGATAGCAGAGTTCCATCCATGCCCCAGTCCTCCTCGACCTTCAATTTGTCTTCCATTCTCTTCCCAATTGCGGACATTCATTATAATAAACATCCAATAATCGACAAACTATGATGTATTGAAAATGTGGTGGAAGGATTCTCACCTTGTGGCCTTGTAAACAAAATTGCACTTGTTGAAAGGCCTTAAAACCCATAATAACCAAATGTTCTCGCACATTACTGAGAGTCCAATGCTTTTTCACTTGGACTGCCTCAAAAGCATCATTGGGCATCCTCACTGCAATGTCAAAGCTTGCAATAGCGCCGTCTACACTCTGTAAGGGAGTCCACACTCCAAGCTTGCACATCCAACGATCATAGTGGAATCGTATGTACAAGGAGGTGCAGGATTTCAAATAGCGCATTCCAATACCTGAAGCTCCAACCTTACAACGGTACTGGTCCCCATTGTGCATGCCCTCCACAAAACCCCAGTCCTCTTCTAAAAGCCTCCCTAATTCTTCATAATGCACATCTTTACATACAAGCATTGTGGTAGTCTCCACAAATCCAAACTCTTTAAAAATGTGCACAAAACAATGAATAGGCAAACGAGAGGCAAACACCAATTCAAGCCCACAGACCTAGAAGCTTTAGAGTATTTCAAAGAGTTTTGAACATCTATTATCATCTTTTGCTTGAAAGATGCTATCGATCACAAATCTGGCACCAGCCACTCCATACTTAATAAGGAAGTTACTTTGATGGGTTAAAGCGTTCCAAACTCTTGTGTAGAAGTAGGCACAATATAGGAGTGAGAATAGAAGAAAATCCTTCTTTGAACCATTTTGGTTGGGCAAAGATGTGCAAACATTGTTCCTCCAATATACGTATGTATAGCATTGAATGTGCCGGAGAGACTATGTAGTGGCTGCTCCTCCACCAACTTGGATGGAAATATGACTATAAATGCATGGAAAATCTTAAGTATGAATCCATAATAACATTACACTGTGATTTCACACCTAGCTTTGTATTCTCAAAACATGTACTTACAATGTGTTGGAAATCGAGGTGGTTGTTGCAATTGCATGCTTCACATTGAGAAAACATGTTGCACAATGGCTACGGTCCCCTTGTCTTTGCGGTTCTTGAAGCCAAGGAGCTTTCCTTTCCAATGATGATCCAAGTTTGCACGATTCCGCACACGATGAGGGCCAATAGCAAATGGTTGCATGTATACCCAAGCACCTTTGGTGAACTCTTGTGGAACCCACTCATCATCTATACCTCTTGTGTTGTGGCATGCAAGTCCTGTGACCTCATCCTTTGGCCGCCTTTGCGAAGTAGAGCTGGCCATGGGTGGACAAAGAAAATTAGGAGGAGGAGCAGGACCTTGCTTGTTGCTACAATGTAGGTGGGATAAAGTGATAGGAGAAGGTGGTTAACCCTTGCTTGGTGTGGCAATGGGAGGAGAAACTGGATAACCCTTGCTTGGTGTGGCAATGGAAGGTGGTAGGGAAGGAGAGAGGAGCTTCCTTGCTGCAGCAATAGAGATGGTGTAGAGAGAGAGTGTTGGAGTAGAGGATGAGTGTGATGGTTACAACCAAGGAGGGATTGGAAAAGGTGTTTTAGAGAGAGAAAATCACTTTTTGCCTAAGGACTACTTTTGGGGGGGCTTTGAATAGTAAAAAAACGTTTTTTAAAATTTTTGAATTTTAGGGTTTTGGGGTGTACATTTTGACTTTTTGAGGTCAAAAAATGCTTTTTTGATCATAAAATAGATTTAGGGGGGTTTTAAGAAGATAAGATTTGATTTTGAAAATTTTGAAAAATTTCAAAATTTTGGGGTTTTTTCAGAACCGGATAAAAAAGGAGGGAAGTTGGAGGTTCCATATGGCCCCCCCACCTTCTCACTAGGTAAGAGCCCATTAAGAAGTGTAAGACTACTTTGTCCCCCTACATTTTTTAGGGCATAGAGTGTGTCCACCACCCTCTTCTCATTGGCTGGCCTCTAATTAACCTTAATCCCAAAGTGTCCCTAGAGGGTTCATATTTTTCCTAATATTGTATGAAGTGACTGGGTATTTTCCAATGGCATAGTAAGGTTGAAGGACTTATCTGGATTACTACTGCCAGGTGTCTACAATGGGGCCAAGATCAAGCTATATTATTCTATTGAGAAAGAGACTTCCAGAGAAGAAGATATTGGTATTCTGGGTACTGATGATCAGGGACTTTCAGACCCAGCCATTCTAAATCTCTTCCATGTACAAACAATACCAGAACTAGTGACAGTGCTAGAAAAGTCTCAAAGTGACAAAATAGTGTCATTGACAGAGTCAGGCGAGTTCCAGAGTCTGTACTAGTTCCTATGGGGAAAAGGGCCAACGGGAATGAATGTGGTAATCATTAAAGGGATTATGGGAAAAATTGGCCAATGCATGTGTACCACGTTGCTAGCGGTGCACAAAACTCTAGGAATAGCAAGTAGTGGAGCTTTTGTAAGTAAGGCGGGTAGGCATTCTTCCTCACAAGTCTCTTGTGCGATGAATACCTGTTGTTACACAGTCGCCATCTCCAAGCTCTAAAGACTCTTCACTACAACCAAAAAACCTCCTCATTTGAAGACTCTGTTGGTCACTGTCTGTCCCTACCCGACACACCTTGTTACAGCTTTGAATATTCAAGTAAGTCTTCTTCCTCTACAGACTTGCCGTCCTTGCAGTGTATGGTTAGAAGGAAAATATCGGAGAAGATGTAGGATACAATAGACGAACATGCAACAATCATCAGTTCTCTTCAAGCCTCCCTACCACTTATCCCACATAGAAAAATACAGAGATATGTCTTTACTGTGTAGGCAGAATTGTTGCTACAACTATGGGATTTGCATTTTGTCACACAAGCTACAAGGTTGGATTTTGACACGGCCATTATCAAACAGGTTCTTGATTCTTTTAATGCTGAGGAGGGCAGTGCCATTGTCAATGGAGTAAAAATCACAGCGACTCCTGATGACATTGCCTATGCTTTCAAAATGCCAAACGAGAAGAAGCCAACCACAGCATCTGCAGAGCAGATAAGTCTGGCTTTGAAGGAGGATGAAGCAACCAAAAAGAAAAAGAAGGCTGGTGCACAAGGGGTTTCAATAGCAGGACTGGATGTCCCCTCAGCCTATAGGTTTGTTGCTGAGGTTGTCAGTTTTAAGAACAACCCTATATACATGTCAGAGAAGGTGTTTGACATGTTACTCACAAAAAGGCTGGATGCTAATGCAAAATCAATTTGTGCCAGATCTTGTCTCACAATGTTTTATAGGAAGTGCCAAGCTAAAATCTCAGAATGTATTTAAGGCTTGGTATGTTTGGAAATTTCTCTACTCGGCAACTACTCCAGAAGCTTCTTTCCAGGTAAAGATGGCTTGGAGTCCCAAGTCCATTCTAGCAATAAGAATATATTGCTATCTTCAGATGAAGAGGCTCAAGGCAATCAATTGGCTATAACTGGACATAAGAGGAAGGCCACACAGGTGGAAGCCGATGGTTCAAAGAAACCAAGGATTACGTTGGCCAAGAGCACTGCTTTACTAAAGCAAATAGAGAGTCAGGTCAAGCCCTTGCCTATTGAAAGATCTTTAGCAGGCCAGGAGTTCAGCCATATCAGAAGAGCAGAATCCAGCAGACACGAGCACTAGAAAATGCCAGCAAGAAACGTCAAGCAAATAGGTGGCGGTCAATAATGACAAAGGAAAGGTCCCAACACTTGCCAGTCCAGTTACCAAAATTTCTTTCAGTGAATTGGCGTTATCCGTAGCCAAGAAGGATTGTCTACAACAATTACAACATAACCCTCTCAAAGGCCGATTGAATTTTCCAAAATTGAATTTGGCTGCATTACCATACATGGCTCCCGTCATGGTTTAGGAGCCAGTTCAATCTAACCCAGCAACAGTAGTTGATGGCTGCTCGACGCTTATCCAAACATCATGCAATAACATTGTTAATGCCTTAGACCAGATGATGGATGCATCAACTTCCAATGAGGAGGTGGCTAAGCTAAAAGAAGAATTGGAAAGCAATCAGCAATAGATTTAGAACCTTCAGAAGGATGGGACTGCACAAAAACTTTAGGTATAGTATTGATGAAAATCAATCAGTAAGAACAATTATTGAGCTACAAAAAAAGTTGTTGAAGGTAGAAACAGAAAATTGGCAGTTAAAGAAAGACAAGGTAGCAACCTTAAGAGATGCTGACAGCTTTCAGACTCTGCTACGAATGAAGCGTGTAGAATTCAACGAACTGTTGATAGCTCACACTTCATTAAAGGATTCCCTTACAGAGAGATATATCTATAATAATCTTACTGATATTTTGAATCTAGAAGGCAACGTCACTCTGAATATGGACAATTTGAAGACACTTATGGAGACTATGTAGAGTGATTTGCAAGAAAATCTTTCTGAATATAACACAACATTAGCAAATCAAGCCATCATAGAGTATATCAATCATCAAAATGATCCTAATGAGGAGTTTAAGAGGAAATAAGAGCAGGATGAGGAAGGGGAGGACAACCTGACAGACAAACTTGATGATAATGATGATTTTTCTCCTTCTCCATCCTCAGGCTCTAGAGCTGGTGGATCAGCTGCTACAGGGGTCAATCAACCCAATAAAGACCATCCAGATCAGAACAAAGACCAACCAGACTAGCAGTTGGATGACTAGCAGCATGATGATCAGCAACAAGGCAGTGGACATCACAATCAGGGAAACACTGGAGATTCTCTAGTACACCAATCACGACACATTCCAGACTTCAAAGGAAAATCCAAAGCTGTGACTGCATCCTTAAAGGCTGATGAGCAACACTCATTACAACTCATCACACTGAACAATAGATTAAGACATCAGCAAGCTCCTATTACTAGAAAGTATTTGGAGGATGACAGTCTTATCTTTGATCTAGAAGGCTTCCAAAGGTTGTATGTAGGAGCCAAAGAAATGATTCAACACTGGAAATCAACTGCTTTCCATTATCAAGAATTGTGTCAATTGCGTGTGCATCCCATCAAAATCCAGTTACTAGAAAGGGTACCTGAGTAGACACTCACTTCTGATGATATGATAGTCAATCTGCATTGGCAGCGATAGTCCATTGTAGATCCACACTCTCTAGCTCTTGAACTCGATCTACTGCTAGGAAACAGACCGACATACAGATGTATGAAGGAGGTCAGGACTCAACTGAAAGATGTCTTGCTTCAGATGCAAATTGCTAGAGGAGTTTTGGATCAGAGGGTGCACGCCATCATTGAAGATTAGTCATCCAGTAGTAAAGGACCCCGAACTCAAATGATAGTAGGAGAACAGACAACTGCTCTTTGAAAACTCTTTCAGCTGGTGCGAGCTACTAGGAAGATGATGCAGTAGGAGAACCAAGTTGTTCTTAATTTTTTGGAGTTCGTGCATGATTCTCCAGTTCTCTTGTATGATTTATCTGCTAAAGAGATTGAATAGCCTAGATTTTTTCCAGCCTTGTATCCTCAACATCCAGAACTAGTGGATCGGCTCACTTACTTCAACATCACTGATGAACTCCAGGACTAGTATGAGCGAGCCACTATGGAATGAAAAGCCTGACAATCATTGATCAATGACGCCCTCAAAATGGATAATGTCATGGATTTTCAGGGAGAAATGCAGAAGGTCAAACTCTGTATGGGACAGTGGAAGATCTAGCTTCATGGCTTAACGAAGATCACAAATTAGTTACTTCAACTGACTGTGGAGTCTTCCAAGATTCCTGAAAAGGATATCACTGCCAAACCAGGATTGGGACCACAATACAGAGAGATGGATGAGATTCTCTTTGAAGCTTAGAATTAAGATGAATCAGCCTCTTTCGCAGGGATGGATTCAACAGCCTTGCATTGTCATAAATTGGCCAGAACCCGTCTGACAAAGGGTAAACATAGTCTGTATGATCCCGACACCAAAACCTACAACGCCCTCACACCTTATGAATTTGAGATGTCCATTGAAAGGCCGGATTAGCTTAAGCAAGAGGCCATTTACAGACTTATCTAGAAGGAAAATGCTGGCATTGGGACTTCTGAGGCACCAACACAGAAGAAGGGAAAGAGGAAGGGGGTTCAATGGAAGGATACTGGGTAGTTCCATCTTAGACATTAAGAAGAGGATGGGGTGTAGGAGGGCCTCTTTATTTGCCATAGGCTTATGGAGGTGATTAACATTTTGACGAATAGATGTACGCCATGTGTGCAAGAATGGTGGGTGTGTAAGAGATGTGTAAGAGTGGTCAAAGGATGCACTTTCCCCCCCGAAAAGGAGGTGGACAATTTTATGATTTTTGGACTTTCATAACTCCCACATATGGTCTTTGATTTGAGCGGAGATCATAGATTTGTAATCTACGTGTCGAGCTCATTCCATAGATATGCTACATGATACGGTTTTACCCGCCGCTAGATTTTAAATTCTATTTTGGGGGGAAACATTGAATTCAAATAAACTAGCCGTTTTGCATGTTTGAATCCAAAAGATGTCCTTTGATTACTTTCTTAATACTAAAGGTTTGACTTCCTTAAACTGCCAAATAAAGAGGCCCTCCTAGACCCCAGTCTCTTCCTAATGATCAAATGGTGGATTTTCCCAGCTAGGCATTGGAATCTCCTTGGCTCGGTACCCTTAAAATTACAACTATATGGGTGTCAAGCACTGAACAAGCATGAAGTATGGCATAAAGCTAGAAATATCGAAAGAATACTATCATGAGGAACATCGGCCAAATCAGGAAGCCATATGGGTTTCTCAACACCAAATCAAAATCATGTGGTGGATTTTTAAGAAATTTTGGAGTTATACCAAAATTCAAGAAAGGAGGGAAGGATGTAGAAGGCAAGGGTAGTCCCAGTAGGCGAGAACTACCTCTTAGAAGGCTGACCAGCGAGAAAATCTACACTGACAGTAATTACCACAGGTAGTTACTACAAGAACTCTTGAGAGCTATAAATAGAACCTGCTACACTGTAACTGTCTGCTTGACTTTTTGGCTTTTGGCTTGCTACACACTTTTGGTTCATGAGCTCTTAGCTTCTAGATTCACCCTTGTAATCATTACTCCTGTAATCATCTGAGCTTAAGCCTATTGTACTTTGTATTGGTTATCCATGAGATAATGATCTGAATCTACAAATACCATTTTTAGTCTTCAAGTGTGTCTTTCATTTCAATATATCATTTTAGTTCAGTTCCCTATTCAGTCTAGTACTCTGTTTCAGTCCTCATTAACTGAACTGCCTATATAACAGTAGTTCCAAATTCTAACACTAGAATAAGCTGTCTGAAGAGACCAACTCCCATTCCAGAAGTGAAACTCACTCTAGAGGTATCCCACCTCATAAGGAGCTCACATCAGCTTTCAAAACAGGGTGCAAATGGAAAATATTGAAGCACTTTATGAGATCTTTCTCTTGTATATTTATAACAAGATATTTTACATATTGATTATTTCTCTTCACTTTCATATTCATCTCTATACAAAATACAATCATTGGAATGTGTGAGTATTGTATTGTAGTCAAGTCCAAGCTTGCTCAATATTTTTTTCCACTTGATCTCTTGATGTGAAAATGAATTTTTTTAAAGATAGTACATCACATACAAATTAAGTGTCAAAACATTTAAAAAGAGTGCAATTAACATTGACAATAGAGGAGTCATTTACTTTAATAATTCCAAAACAAATACATTAGTCAAAGCATAACCATTTTGGAGGTAACAATCAAATTTTCAGTGAACTACATCAAATTTGAGCCTTTGTAGATTTTCTCAAATTCTTTTGCTCTAGGAAAATTTTATTTAAAACATGCTTCACTTTCTTTGTACAATCATTAATAAGATATTCCATGCCATCATTGTAATAAAGAACATCATGCTTTTTGTGAAAATGCAAATCACATAGCTTCTTAGATCTATAATAATTGCTTGGATCACTCTTGCAAAGGCGTTTCATCTCGGAGGGTGCACTATGTAATCATGTTAATGTATAACGTGAGTTCAAAAGGAGGGGTTTTAAAATGCAGAAAAAGGCAATTTAACAGAGATACATTAAAACAAGGGGGTTTTATATTCACTTTTGGAAAAAAAATCATAAAATAAGGGGTCATTTTATTCATTCAAACATGTTAAAAGAGGGTTTTCTTAATACCCCGTGAACGCATGTTATATAGGGGGGTACTGAATGGTGAACCCCCTGAGCGTTTCATGCACTCAATTGACATATGTGAGATTCCATGAGAAGGTAGACGCCTCGGGGGGTCCACCTCTATGTAAACCATATATACAACGTGCGTTCAAAGGGTATTTAAAAAACCCCTTATTTGTGCATCTTGAACTAATAAAACAACCCCTCTTTCTTTATGAACTTACGTGTTTTTTTCCAAAGTGCAATAAAACAAACCCTTAAATTTTTGAATTAAAAAACCCCTCCTGTTGAACTCTCATGGTATACTTACATACATAGAGGTGAACCCCCCGAGGTAGACACACATCCTTTTCAACATCGTAATTGGAAACCTATCGAATTGGTAGGATTATGAGCATTTAATATAAAAGAAACAAACTTAAAATTTTGTGACAAATACTTATCAATAAACAAGGAAACAAAGAAGTAGTTGTTATTAAATACAGATATGGAAATTTTTCAAATTCAATGGATAATCCAAAAGAGTACATTTCATGTTTATATATTTAAAACATTGGAAAATAAGACCATCCTAAGAGAAAGGAACATAAGAAATTTCTGTCCAAGGGTGGAGGTGCTCTTTCTAGCCTATAAAATCCATAGCTCACTAATAGTTCATCATCGACACATAATGATCTAATGGCATTTGCAAGAATTATCTTGGAGCATCTCCACTTATGTGTTCGAATACATGCCAATTTTTGCATTCCACAAATGTGAAATTGGTTATTACACTTCTTTCTTGACTATTATTAATTAGTACTGATATTTTTCCATGTACACATGACATGGCCTACCATCCACATAAAGTCTGTGGCTTTCTATGTGGGTGATGCCCTTATTTAAAGTGAGTATGCATTGACACATAGACCATAAGTAATCATTGTATGGATGGAGCATGTCAATTGATGCTAGGGACCCCGTGTATATATGGGTCGACAAAAGCACATAAAATTCACCTCTAAATGCGACGGAATTGTAGATTATGTGGAATGAATAGGCCACCTCCTCCATCCAAAAGTATAGAAGGAGCTATCATATAACAAGAACCCAAAAGCCTTGCCATATTTAGGAAGAGATCTTTCATCCTATATCCCATAGTATTTGCACTTATAGGTCTATACTAAATACTATAGACAATTGGGAAATGCATAATCACCACGAGTCTCACTCTCAAGATTGGGAGACAAAGGTTTTTGTTGCTCGCAAGACATGTATTTGAAGCTCTTGAATTGCATGACCATGCCGTGTGTAAGAATGACAATCAGATTGACCATAGATGGCATCCTCATACTAGCTAGATATGCATATTTCTACGTGTAAAACACTATATATATTATTGATATACCTATTCATAAGAATCCAAAGAAATAAACACTTGAATAAAAAGCACTAGCAATAGGTTGATCTTAGTGTGTGGATATTGGTGCATGAGCATGAACATCCCAATCTGACTCATGTGAAAGACATTGGTGTCATAGCCTTTGATATAGGCCTCGATATCTATTGCACCAACATAGAGTGTGATCCTATTCATAATAAAATGAAGGCTCATATTCACTTGTGTTGGAACTCTCTGTAGATCCAAAGGACTCTTCTCCATGTTCCATTGTAGGAGTGTGACCTCCATGGTTGTAATATGGAGATGATGGTGTATAAGAGGAATCTAAATTTGTACAAGCAAAAAAAGAGGTTAGAACTTGAATTGATTAAAGTAGCATAAAGAGTTAATTAACATTAGGGAAAATTTGCACTCTCAAAGTGGCCCTATAAGGACTTTGAATTTCTCTCTCTTGTCCAAAACGGGTGCATGGTAAAAATTTTACAAATGAAATCAAAACTTATCTGACCTTTTGGATTCAAAAGGTACTCATCAAGATCTATCCATTGATACATAGCATGCCATCAGATTCTTTTTATTCTAGAAGATTCCATTTTTTTGATGTGACAACTCTGTCTTATAAATGGAATCTCTCCCCACATTTCAGCTTCAGTGGGGAGGCCATAACTTCTACAAATCAACTCCAAATTTTTTAGAGTTTGGGGATTTAGAAACTACTTTTAAAGATCTTTCCAATGATATGTTGGTTGATAGGGTTTTGACAAAGCATTTATGTACTTATCCGGGTTGCCCACTTTGGACAAGAGAGGCAAAGTCAAACCTCCTTATAGAGCCCTTTGAGAGTCCAAATTTTTCCTAATGTATAAACTTAGCATATCATATTTTTTGTTCTTATTAATATATTTTTTTTTAAATTAACATACCGTAGATTGTTTCCCCTTGTTATGAACACAAACAGGAAGTATGCTATGGTCTCCAAAAATAGGAGACTTGCGAGATTTGATGAGGAGTCTAGACCCACTTCTAATGCAAGATGTAGTTACTCATACCGTTTTTGCAACAAAAAGTATATTACTTACAATTGGAATCTTGTATTAAACTACTTATATGTATTCATATCTAATGTAACGTTAATACCTTTTTGTTATCCATGAATGTAATTTAGGAGACAATGGAGACAAGGGTGAGGAGCGGTGACACTTGGGTCACTTAGGCAGATACAGCTTCATAGAGACTTTTTATAAGTATATGCTTACATATTTTCATAGGATAGTTTCTAGGATGATGTAAATAAGAACAACCCTAAACTTTGGCTTTGTTTGTATATAGGCCAAAAATTACAATCGTCTCTAACAGTAGCAAAGATTGAGATGGTCACCTACCAAGGATACAGAGACCTTCAAACCACACTTCCACTAATACAATGTTGTGTAGGTTTTATTTTTAACTTTGAGTTATCTTGTTAAGCGAAAATGATTTTTAAAATAGTTTCTAACTGCTTATCAATTTGACTTAACTCTTAGTATAGGAGGGTAGACAAGGATCATGCATGTGTTGCATCATCATAGCAAAAACCTTTGCATATTGAGAGATAACATGATGACAAGTCTAATAGCGATGTATATATAGCTGATAAGGACATTTTGTTGTATTTTAGATGGATGATTATGTACAAACATTGACATTGTACATATATTACATACATTGATGATTTATATATTCAATTTGCTTAACTTAACTCTACTCCACTTGTTTAGTGCCAAGTTTATTTAAATCTTGATCGTTCATGCTCACTTTGTTTCAATTGTTTTTGTTTATTCACATAGTGTCAAGGAGAAAAAAACATACTGTGAATTGATACTTTTGATTTTATTTTTGTGCAAATGTGTGTGCATGTGTGTGTGTGTGTGTGTATGAGAGAGAGAGAGAGAGAGAGAGAGAGAGAGAGAGAGAGAGAGAGAGAGAGAGAGAGAGAGAGAGAGAGAGAGAGAGAGAGAGAGAGAGAGAGAGAGAGAGAGAACTAGTAGTCAAGGAGCTCACACTCGAGAGATCCCCCATCTTAATGAAAAAAAAAAGGTCTAATTTCATTAAACAACACCTGGCATAAAGGTGTCCCTTAAGCAATGCCTAATAAAAATAAAAAAATTCTTCACTGAAGCATCACTAAATTTGTCACACTAAGGTTAACACTTAAGCGATGGTTACATAGTGACACCCATAGCAACATAGTTTTCATCACTCAAGTGACATCCTTAGGCATCCCTAACAACAAAGGTGCCTAGTAGTGAGAGTCTAGGCTGCAAAACTCAAACATGGTGCTAGCAGTTTCTTGTTATTCCACTTGGGTTAAATAATGCACTTCCCACTTTCAGACATATGATGAATCACATTTTCATGGATCACCAGCATTTTTTAAAAATTTTCTTCATATTTTTCACATTCTTTTCCCTTTTCAATTTTCAAGAGGAGTAAGGTAAGTAAAAGCCCATTTAGAATTGCATTTGTGCTATAAATTTTGAATTAAATATGGCAATGTATGCCTATTTTTTAGCATACTTATTTGGAAATACTTTTGCACATATGGAATCACCAGTACACTCCAAACATCACTAGGAATATATGCATGTGATAAAGCTAATAAATGGATATCCACAAAGACCACTTGTAATATAGGTGTGCCTATTTTCCAACTCATGTATATGGGATCCATCTTTCAATTTTGACCTCACAGCCTACTTGTATGCATTGTATAGATCAAGAATACCACTTTTGGTGTCATTTTCCTAATTCAATCTCCAAATAGATCAAAAATTTTAAAAATTTTGATGAATGAGGGGAAAAAGAAAACAATGGGTATTTTGGCATTTAAAAGTCAAGACATTTCACTAGTGGGACCCTAAACGTATCTACAAATCTTGGGCAACTTCAAAAGCAAAAAAATACTCAAAATTTAGTGAAATCTAATATAAGTGCACCTCTTCTAGCTTCATCACTATGGAGACGTCAAACTCCACATATACCACTCCTAGATGACAATCATCGACAATCATCATCATTGGTGCACCTTGATGGATACAGATATCTTTGCTAGTGACACTACAATTGGACTACACTCACTTGGTGTTACTATTGTATTGATGGCACACTTATCCATTCAGCTCACTCACTAGTGTTTCACACTAGACCATTGTACTATTTTTCCTTTATGTTGTATTTTATTTTTATGATTTGTAGACTTCATATCTTGAGTAAGTGAAGAAGAAGATGTAGAAGATTTGCCTCCATCTATGTATGTGTGTGTGTATGTGTGTTCTTGCAAGATCTCAAGATCTCTCCTTCTCCATCTCTTAACATGGTATTAGAGGCTGGTTGTATCTAAGGAGCTTGGAGCAGACAGCGGGAGAAGCAAAAGAAGCAATGTTGGCATTCCATGGATCCATCATGTCTTGGATTTGCATGCTTCCTCATACTGATATTGTGTTACTAGATTTCCATTCCAAGCAAGGGGTTATCCTAGCATCGGCCTAATTGCAACCCACAAACAACAAAATTATCAATCCATGGATTGGCAACCCGGTTAGGGCTTGGATACTTGAGCGTCATCAAGAGCATCAAAATAGAGGATGCAATGGATCCTTTACCTATAATAGAGATAATCCAAGGAAGTTTTTTCTTTAATCAAACACACAAATCTACTCACTAATCACTTTGCATACATTGTGTGATTAAAACTAGCCTTTACATTAATCACCATATTCACAATTCTTAATCAAACACAAACACAAGTAATGTAAGTAACATGCCAACTTCACATTAGTGTGTCCATTCCGGTATAACCCCTCAATGCTACTTTGCATGCTCAAATACTTATTACACCCTTTGTATAGAGAGAGAGAAAGAGAAGGAAGGAAAATACCTCACACACCATGGCCAAATGATGTGGCTAGAAGAGATTAATCAAGAGCTCAAGCTCATGGCAAGCCTAAGAACCTCATGACAATTAACCCTACAAAGAGAAAATATCACCCAAGAATGCCTTATCATTTAGCATAGGCTACTCTATAGGCTTGGACTCCAAGCCTTCTCATAATGGAATTAAATTGAGCCCTTTGCCTATAGCTTATACAAGTTGGAATTCCATTGAGCCCAAAACCTATATAAAATAAATGGAAAATATTATGGTGCATACCTTGCACATCCTTGCTTATCCTTAATCTACGAGTCTTGGGGAAGCTAGGGTTCAATTTTATAAAAAACCTCCTTTTCAATGCTTTTCACGATATTTTTAGCTTTTTCATGCTTTTCGATGAAAAGCAAGTCTGTTATTTAATTCGGGTGGATGAGAAGTAGTGGTTTAATTTTAGAATATTTGGCTCTTTTTTAACTTTTTATGATATCTTTGGCTTTTTGTTCTTTTTGATATTTTCAAAAGGCAATATGCTTTCTTAAATGGTCTAAAGCTAAAAATAGTATTTTTAGGCACCATTGGGATGAAAAACAGACATACAATGAAGAAAAAAACTAAACAATATTTTTACAAGAATTATTTTTATAAAAGACGATACCGTAAATACGTCGAGACAATATGATGTGTTGTGATTACACTGGAACACTATAGTATAATTTAGTTCACTCATAATATCATTGGTTGCTAGAAATTGTACACGAGATTAAATTCTACTGATAAAATTGAATGGTTATGGCCAAAGTTGACTTCCAAACACTATGCCATGTTTTGAGAAAAAAAAATCCAAAAACTAGGTTCTAAATCCTCAACAGAAGAGAGGGTGCTACTTGCTGGCTTGGGACACACTCATCGGCCTAGCAAAAAATGTATATAAACAGTTATAGTACTTATTTTTTAGCGCCTACAATTGTATAGAAAATCACAAGACACTATGTATGTATTGTACGGAGTGATACAAGCGCTTCACCACCATCTCCATAAGGATTTATCTCTCATTTGCGAGAAGAAGAAGAAGAAGAAGAAGAAGAAGAAGAAGAAGAAGAAGAAGAAGAAGAAGAAGAAGAAAGATTCTATCTCTCTATGTGCTTACTATACTCTCCTCTCTTTTCATAGTGTATATGCTCTACAGCAACTACGAGGAAAAATACTCTACATGCTTAGTATACTCTCCTCTCTTTTCACAGTGTATGCGCTCTCTAGGTGCTTATTATACTCTCCTCTCTTTTCATAGTGTACGCGCTATTAGCGTGCAAATGACAAGGAAAACAAGTGCCTCTATAGCCTTGCACGAGTCACACTGTCGGAAGGAAGAACTATTGCATTGCCAAAACCGCTTGTGATAAGCACCTATAAAGATTTATGAAGAACCCTTCTAGCATGAAAAACAATTGGAATTAGGAGAAAACAAATACATAATGGTGTATCTCGTCTTGAGTAGATGTCTATAGAGCATCCATAGGCTAAAAACAGATAAAAGATAAGAGAGTTGTTGCCACTCAAATTTGGGGGTGTACTCTCTCTTGCTCAAAAATGAGTTCTCTGGAAAGTTTGCAGGTGTTGCAACTATAAAATGGGGCCTCCTTTTATCTCTTATCCCCAAAGATTTTGTCTCTCTTCTCAGTCAACAAGACTCTCCTTGTAGGCTCCTTTCAGTTGGTCCATTTTTGGCTTTTATTTTGGTAGGAAATGAGGTGTCAATGACCTTTGACCCAAGGGAGGGGGGTGTGGTAAGTGTCCATGGGACCAAAAAGGGAGCCAGGCACTTGGGCAAGTTGGTGGGAACTCAAAAATGCACCATCTTCCTCCCCATGAGCCTAGGAGCCCCCATAGCCAAGCCTTGAGAGAGCTCCTCTCACCTTTGATACACTCTTAATGGGCACCCATTCCCCCTCTTATACCCTTTGTCTTGAGCCCAAGTTCCCCTATGTGAGTTTTTTTTTTGGCCACATGGCACCTTCCTCCCACACTTCTCCAACTCCCTTCTTTCCATCGAAATTTCCAGCTTGACCCCTTCTCATGACGAGCTTCCCAGGAGCATAGTGAATCGCTCCGACCACCAAATGTGACGCCGTAAAGCACGGCTAGGAGCCCATTACTTTGGCTATCTCCAAAAAAATAAAATCTTAGAATTTTTAATTTTAGATCATCAAGTTGGCCCAGTTGCCTTTGTCGCATGCATCTGCAACCACTTTCTAAGTCGAGACCGCCCACTTCGGACGCACATAACTCATGATGTACGAGTCCAATTCACAAGCTATAAAGCACGACTGAAAATACTTACTGAAAACCATGTTTTGGGGGCTCAAACCACCCAAAACACTAGTACACAAGCCCGGAAAAACCAAACCTTTGTACATGAATTTTTACAAGGTTTCCCGAGACTTGAAGCACTATGTACACATATATACATGAGGTTAGTTAGCAAGATTTTTGGCATGATCTAATGACTTTGTGCTCATACAAAAAATACCTAAAATAGCTTGCCAACCCCCCCTATCCTGCTTGATCATTCATGACAAGCAGAGGTTTTTAGGGTGAACAATTGTTGCAACTCATTCTCAGAAACCTCATTTACATCTTCGGATGTATTTACACTGCCTTCCTCCATTGATAGCATCTCATCTGTCATAATTGTCATCAAACATGCTAGATATTTTTTTTGTATATAGCCAGTAACACGGTATTCATGTTGTGCATCACGCAAATCTGCCAACTGATATGTGTCATTGTCAAACTTGTTTACAACAGTAAAAGGACCTTCCCACTTGATTTGACACTTTTTTTGGAAAGTATTGTCCAACTTTCTATTGTATCGCAACACAAGATCACCCTTTTCAATTCCTTTGTCCTTCACACATTCATTAGCTTTTATGTGAGCTTTCTTTGACACTTCCTCATAGTAGCTCAAAGCCAAAACTCTGTCCAATTGCAAACATTGTAAATCCAATAACATTTTTTGCCAAGTATCTTTTTGCTCTTCATCTCCCAATGACAACAATTTGAGTGTAGGAATTTCCACTTCAATTGGCAATAGTGCTTCTTTGCCATAGACCAAGTGGTAAGGAGAAAACCCTGTGCTCATTTTGATAGCATTTCTATAGGCCCATAATGCACAAGGCAACTTTGAATCCCGGGTTTTTCCATGTGTCTGGGTCATCTTTGTCAAGATTTTCACCAACTCTCCATTGAGCCTCTCATTGAGACCATTGCATTGTGGATAATAAGGATAATAGTACTGGTGCTGTATATTGAGCTTTTTGCACAGGAAATCAAACACCTCTCCTCTAAATCCTGGTCCTCTATCAAAAAGTAATTCTAGTGGCACACCAAATTTGCAGCATATATGTTCATACACAAACTTCCCCATTTCCTTACTGGTAATCTGTTTTACAGCTTTAGCTTCTGCCCAACGTGACAAATAATCCACTACTATCAAGATGTAAGCACTCCTTTTACTAGTCATGGGTAAGGGTCCAATAGCATCAAGACCCCATTTTTAAAACACATCAAAAGCTAGAATTGTCTTTCGTAATTTGGGCTTCAAAATTCTCTACCCCATTTTCTGGCAAGACAAATAATACTTGCACCAATGGTTAACATCTCACTAAATACTTGGCCATACATAGCCTTCTTGAAAAATCTTATGCAACATTATTTTCATGGCAAAATGGCCTCCATAAGATCCCAAAAAATATGAGCAAGAGCACCAACTAGACAATTACGTTTGGCTATAGCACATTGCATGTAACATGCATCATCAAATCGATCATCTCACACACGTTCCTCTAGGCTACCACATTTGTAAGCGCAAGAGACAAGAGATGTCTATGCTATCCTCAAGTGGTGGGTCAAACTAGGTAAGGGTAAGAATGCAAGATTTTGATTTCCTACATTTTTTGCAGGTTGCTATAACTTTATTTCAATAAGCAGGAATAATGATGGAAATAAATTTGGTTTGGTGATGATGGAAATCAATTTGGATGCTCAAACAACAGGACTACGCTACTACAACATATAATCAAGCCAAAGGAGTTTGTGGAGCTGTTGGATGATCCATCCAATGCTGGCATTGCAAAAGTTTGCGCTAGAATTATTTCAGTGAACCTACACATTTTTTAGAAAATGAGCTCCAAGAGTCAATGATTAGATTTTATGGTTTGACACAGGAAGAGTGTGATGGCAAAGTTATATGCAAACTCAGGCACTGACATCTTGTATGGTCTACAAGAAACTGGTTGAGCTCTTGGAATAAGCTCTATTGCATGATCAACTTCACGCTTAGGCAACAAATGTGAAAATTATTTAGGAAATACATCATCAAATTTGCTCAGTCACTCGGGTTTAGGTGTCGCTAGCTTCTTTTTTGTAGGGTTAAGCTTTACCACATAAATTATTTTATTATTTTTGTAGCCCTTCATTAGTTTGGTAAAGTTCACTAGTTGAAGTCTAGGTTTCCCCCATTTCTTGGTAATTGTAACTCTAGAGTTTTGATCCATTACAAAAGTCAATGAAGCATTTTTACAATGTATGTGAGTATCATTGGTCTTAAGCCCAATCCATTCCTAGAATTCCAAATAGAATCCTATGGGTAAGACTCTAAAGTGCGCTGAGGTATTGTGACCACCAAAACAAAATTCAAGTTCTCCACTAAATTAGAAGACTTAACTTTCCTACCCGTAGATAATTCCATTGTAAGGTCTGAATCAGAGTGTTTAGGAAGAATGAGGTTTCTAATGCATCTAGTAGAGATGAAAGAATGTTTACTCTCACAATCAATCAATAAGGTAAAATGGTTACCTTGATACTCAGTTGGGGTTTGAATCACTAAAAAATATTCATTCACTCCTTGAAGTTCAATTGTAGTATGAATATATGCATTGCTTGATTCCCTTCCCCTCTAGTACATTGAGCTTTGTTAGCCTGAGCTCTTCCCTGAGGTCTTTGATTTACTCCTCCTTCTCCTGGATGAGGGTGACGATTGAATTTATTCCCATTTTTTTGGTTGTTGTTGGTAGGTGGTCCATTCTAGACAAAAGGTGGATTCCCTAGTCTAAAGTTCCCTTGGTTTTGAGGATGTCTCTGATTTTGGTTGAAGTTGTGCTGAGCTGAAGGCGGTCTAGGTCTAAATGAAGTTCCGGTTTAGGCTGAATTTTTTCGGTCCATAATTGTCCACCAATCCCTATGAAGCTGGAATTGTTGAATAGAAAATCTTAGGATTGATTGTCAAGATCAAGGCAAGTATAACATAGATGATCTTTTCTGGCCTTCATACGTAATAATTCTTTCTTCTTTGTTGTGATTTTCCAGCCCTTTGTTCCTCCTTAGGATGAGGTCTTTTGATTTCCCAAACATGAGTAGGTTCTACATTCCTCTTCCCACTATTTCATAACTAGCTCAATAGGTTTCCTTGCATCAAGGACATCCGCAAAGTATATAAGCTGTAAGCTCTAAAGTCTGGTCTTCATAGGATTATGTAACCTCTTGAGTCATCTTCATTGGAGCATATTTGAAAAGAGTCTAGAATTATTCATAATACAAATCTAGATCTCTCGTTTCTTGAGTACAATCAAGAAATTGATTCATATGGTCCGAATGATGTACTTTGTTCTGATATTTCTTCTTTGGTTAAGACTTCTTCTAATAATCCCAAGTTGCTTCATTAAGATTGACATTTTTCTCAGTACAATGGTCTCTCCACCAATGATTGCCTATGTTTTCTAATTTAAACGTAGCAATGATAGCTTTGTTCTCTACAAATGAATGAGCCAAATCAAAATAGTCATCCATGCACTCAATCTAATCTTCAAAAACTTTGCCTACATCTTTGCCTTCCCCACTAAACTTCCCAGGTTGAGACTTGTGGAGCATAGCATTGATGTCTCTATCAATGATTGTTTGTTGAGGTGCAATTGGCACATTGGTGTTTGCAACCGTCGCATTTCCTCTAGAAGGCATGATAAGTTACTGCACCATATCAACCAAGGTCATTCTTAGTACAATATTCTAGTCTGCATCAAGTCTCTCTTAGCATAAAGACAATTGAGAATAATACAAGAGAGTAGGAGAAAGAATAACAAATGAATTAAATCAATTCTACATCGCAAGATTTTTGAGGTGTAAAATTTACAAAAGTCTAATAAATTCTGGCTCTAACATAATGTACTTTGTATTAGCCACTGTGACATCCTTTCACTAATGGATCATAGTGGTCCCATTTTGGCAGGTTGTCTCAATAATCTTTCACTATCTTTGCCTGAAACATCTCCTTTTGGACATGTGAGTTGTACCACTCTTGCGTGAGTAAATGGTTGGTCACAGGTACTCTCATTTTGTTGTGAGCTGCTACATTTTTGTAATTCAAGTAGTCAGAAAAATAAGCATAGTCCTCAGGAAACACATCCGATGTGTCCTATTTATCAGAGCCTTTTATGTTTTCACAATTTGTAAGGCATTGGGTTCTATTGTAGGCATTGTACAAAATCTTTCATTGTGTAGGTTGTGGATTATGTATTTTCCAAATAAATCAAAGAATAACTTCTATGATACTATGCTAAAGGAATGATTATCATTGGTTTGACAATGATGACCCCATACATTGACCACAACAATACTGAAGCATCCTATGGCCATCACTAAGGGACGTATATTCCTAACTATCCATGTTTCCTTTGTTTGTCTCAGGGTAAGTTCATGAACATTTATATACAACAATTGGTAACAATGATCTCCTTCCCTAACTTGGATTGAACCCATTACTTCACATAGGCAAAGGTTTATATCCTGGTGTCTTAACTTTGGATTTTCCATTAACTTTGGATTTTCCATAGCATAATGGTAACATGTATTTGGCACAATACAACTTGTTGATAGTAACCTCTTCTTCTCCACTTCATCATGTATATTTGTGAGTGTCTTATTACTAAGGGTGATCTCATGGCTTGGTATATACAAGAGTGAGCATAGGTTAAGATAAAGAATATATCATTGTACTTTGATATCGCCCTCTTGAATCTTCTCCTTGACTCAAAGCTTTGGGTCAACCATGTACCTATCAGGCACTTGGGTCCGATGTTCAAGTTGTGCTTTGGCATACAGTTTTCATGTTATATAAGTGTTTGGAACAAGGTAATCTCTAGTCCCCTTTGAAGCTCAAATCACCTCAACTCTCCAATGAACATTGAATCCAACCACATAGTTGAAAAATACATTTTGTGCAAAATCAGTTGGGAGTTCATCTAGACAAGGAGAGGGAAGACTTAGTACACATGTATACCAAAACTAAGCGTATGCTCTTTATTCATCAAAATTATAATTTTATGATTTCTTTACAACATTACTAATGTTTTGGGGACAAATCATTAAATATTCTTTTAACTCTCATGGCTAAGTGTTCCCTTAGACCTCCCACATGAAAACATGGTCTATAGTTATCTTCTAGCTTTTCTTTTCCAATGATAGTTGAAAGTTCTTCAAACTTCTTGGAAAATTTTGTAATCCTTAGCATCAATGAGTGCATTGCCAACATATCTTCTAGACCAAGCCACATCCTAAGTTGAAATAGCCTAAGATTGGCAAACCAATCTCTCAAACTATCATCAATATCGATAAAGAATTGGCAAAAGGATTCTTGATGACGAGTAAGGTAGCTACAATCAACACTCTTCTAGAAAGTTGTGTTTCCAAGCATTGCAAAGACTTTGGTCTCGATTTCTAGGTAAAAGAGTTTTCTCATCCCTCAATTACCGTGTTGCCATATTGTCGAATACTATGACCAAACTTAGTCCCCCTTGCTAAAGCATTTAGATGTCACCTTAGAAGCCATTTGTAACTACAAAACAAACATTCAAGGAAATTTTTAATATAGTTGTTGAGCACTTCAATCACTTCATCATAACTCAAGACCACATAATCCCATACAAGAAGACAAGTTAAGCAGGTACCACCAATCAATGTCACTCATAGATGCATCCTCAATACAATATTCTTTCTCAAACAGGATGCATGAATACGTGCATGAGGCATAACTAACCCGACTAATATCACGCTTCATGCTATAACCATAACCTTAGGCTCTCATACCAAGTGAGAGATACCCCTTCCCACGTGTCTGTGCACAAAATACACAATTTGTGCTTTTATATATTTTTTTAAAGATAAAATTTTAATATATGAAAAAGTATTTTCATAGGGGAGGAGTTCTCTGTGTCTCGCCTAGCATGGAGTTTAGACCATGAGCCAGACTGCATCCAAAGGCACCTAGCAACTAGTGTTACCTATGAATGGGTGATGAAAGCATAATCAAGAAAAATAAAATTGTGGAGGGTGAATATATGTGTACACCACATTGCAGGAAGAGAGAGAGAGAGAGAGAGAGAGTAGTGAAGGATGAACTAGAGTGCATAAAGACACATGAGAATGACAAAAGAGAATCTTTAAATGCATCATCTAAATGGACTGGAAATCATGTATTAATGCAATAACAAAATTTGGGTATACCATAACATCAAAAAATATAAAATGACTAGCAGAGGATCAGACCCTGTGTAGGGATTGACCAGTCTACCCATCCAGTTTCTCTCTATTATGGACATAGAGAATTTCACTTCTCTGTGAGAGGGCCAAATTACCTCCAACCTACATGAGCGAGACATAGGTTGAGGTTGCTTTTCCTCCCACCATGAGCCCAAGCTATGAAAGGATCCCAAATACTAGGAGGTGGTAGGGTATTAACACCAATCATACCAGTTTAGGTGTCATGCCTCCCAACATCGAGTGTTTACACAAATCCAAGGCAAGGTCTCCGATGTGTTAGCCATGTGAGTTGTTCAATCTGTGACACACTAACCGTGTATATGAGCCTAGCAAAAAAGGAATACTTGGGCAACACCCCCAATAGATAGATAGATAGATAGATAGATAGAGAGAGAGAGAGAGAGAGAGAGAGAGAGAGAGAGAGAGAGAGAGAGAGAGAGAGAGAGAGAGAGAGAGAGAGAGAGAGAGAGAGAGAGAGTGAGTGAGTGAGAGAGAGCTACTCTGGAGCAATTGTTCTCGCAATCCCCACACCTTGCACGCTTTAAGCTTGACACCAGACATGAGATGTATGTTCCCTACCTAATACACTATTGTTTGACGACAATGCATGTCAAATTTGGCAAGGGAAAAGAATGGTTAGACCTAGATTGACCCAAACCCAAAAATGACTACTACGTCAGGTCAAGATAACCAATTACCAATAAAATCAAAGTGGGGGTTGATTTTAGATAGACTAACACTTCCCCAGCTTCAAAAGTCAGATTTGGTATGCTAGAAAAACCCTATATAAAAAAATCATGATTTTTGCAAGTTGTTAGATTAAACCCAAACTTCAGAGCATCAAGCCAATCAACTTTGGTAAGGGAACTTGTATAAAAGAAGTGATTTTCAGGGTTTCCCAATAGAAAATCTGATTTAACTCAAGAAACCGCCGAAATCACTGCAAGGCAGTAATGGAAGGGTGATGTGGGTTGAGAACTCACCAAGAGATTCAAGAGATTTTTTGCAAGTAATGGGGAATGGTGAATTGCACTACACAAAGCCAAGGGATCATATGTCAAAGTCAAAGGATTTTTTTGGAGGGCATAGTGGCCCTGAGGTCCACCTGGCAATGAGTTCCATGATAAGTCATCATAGAAATTTTTGAAATAAGTGTATAAGTATGTATGAATCAGTTCTTAGTTGTAAAAAAGTTAATTTTTATGTAAGGTAGAGAAAAAATTGCATTTTTTTCTCACTTCCTTGAACCACGTGGTGTTGGGAGTTGCACACTTGGCCTCATGTCCAACTAGGGGTAGTATCCATTCTTAAAAGATATCAACTAAATTTGAGAACTTTAGATGCATCGTGCCACAAATTTTACACTCACAAGCCCTAACCATAAGCCCAACCAGTGGAATTAACTTCAAATACGGTACAATGTCATCAACTAGCTTATAAACACTAAGTATAAAGTAGGGCATGAACTTCACCGGGTTCAAAAGCCAAATTCAAGAAGTGGGAAAAAAGTTGTGATTTTTTCTTGGCAAAGTCAAGCTGCAACCAAAAGTGGAATTTGAAGTTTTAGATCAAATCCTAGATGATCATGATCCATTCCAAGGATACCACACCTAGTGGGATAGTGCAGAGCCCTCCATGCAAACTAAAGACTGAGCTAAGGGACTCAAATTGACCTAACCCATGGCCAGATGATCAAAATCAACATATAGGTGAAGGGATAATCTCTAAGCAGTGTAAGAAGAAAACCCACCAAGTCTAATGGCACACTGAGGTCTAATGTAGAAAAAGAGGAAAATATGCAAATTTTTCCAGCAAAGTATTGTTAGCAAGTGCAGAGGTAAAGCAATCTTAGGTACGAGATTAAAGAAGCACATGGAATATCCTATGAAGCCAAAATGAAAAATCACATCTACATCAACCATGGAGCCAAATACTGGAGGCAAATGATTGAAACCTCTACGACTAAAACTCTTATCCAAATCACACCACATCAAATCTGGGGCCAATAGAAGTAGTGAACATCAAGCCCATGTAGTCAGCACTTAAAAAAAACTCACCGGGGAATACGTCTGAGAAAAAAACGTGATTTTTATCTTTGTCTTGCATGAAAATTGAATTTTTTCAATGGTTGAGATTTTGTATCATTTATACATGAGTTTTGAACAAATGGGGCCTTAATCAGCTAGTCACCTACATGACTAACGAAAAGGTATCACTCCAGTCGTCGCTGAATAATCTTTGAAATATAACATGTATTCACAAGAGACATGAAATTAGAAGCTAAAGGCAACAAGAAGAGATTGAGTCACAAGAAGAAGCTCGAGCAGATTCCACCATTTACTTTTCTCAAAGACTCTCTCAAGGAGGCATCCACTTACATAGAAAAGGAAAGGATCAAACTTAAAGGAGCAATGATTTATGAAGCAGCATACAAGGACATGGAAAATATCCCCATGATCCCTCGAGAGGCCTACAACTTGGTGGGCAAGCGACCCATTGAAGAAGCCTTATAAAAAACTAACTTTCTCAACTATTTTCAAATGCCCCCATGCAGAGTTGACATCCAGAGAGACCACGAGCTCTACACCAGCATCATGGAGGAGGGGATAGAAAAAATATCCACCTTCTTGATAATGACAAGCTCTAATTTAAGATCACATCTGAGATGATTTCAAAAACCCTGAAACTATCAGACAGAGGAGCAATTATGAAGGGAAAGAAGGATATGGGGATAGAAATGTTCGCAAAAAAGGGAGTTGTAGCCACCTTTGCATATATGACATGTCGGGAAGCACAGCTACCCACCCAAATGTTCATCAATTCTTCCATATTGATGACAAACGGCCAAGAAGGTATACTACACCAAACCATACAGTAGAAACCACTTACACATGGGCTTACCAACAAAACACGTCAATGACCATCGACCACTCCCAGTACTTGCGCGAGTTGCTGACAAAGAAAAAGAAACATTCCAAGATCACCTACCTGTAGCCCTAGAAGTTTTGATAAGAATCACATATCAGGCCATCGGAGCAGCTCCAGACCTCCCAAAAGCTCCTACACAGAATGAATGGATTCGGCTTCAATAGGAAGAGAGCGAGGAGGAAATAACAAAATCTAGGTCAACTCAGAACACTGTCAAAACCTGCTCAAAAATGAAAGCACGCGAGTCAGATTCCTCTTAAGAAGCGCAAGATGACAGGAAAAGAAAGAAACCCATGCCGATGCCAGAACAAGGAAAAGGGGAGAAAGCTCCAAAGCAAGGCCAAGAGGACAACAAGATGACACATAGAAAGAGCAAGATACCAGACAAGGACCACTATTGTAATGGAAATGGCCTATTAACTTTGAGAGTAGCAAAAATTAGAGAAAGTAGTTTTGTGAAATTACTTTGTGAGCATAGAGGGTGAACTTAATTGATGGTAGCAACATAGACACATCATTTAGTTAACTTGGCATGAACAATAATTTTGCAAGAGAGAGTTTCGAGAACATGACAACAGTTGAGGACCGGATTTATGTGGAGCCGGTCCCCCCTCCAATAGGCATTTGTATTATAGTTTCTCCCATCAAGAGAGACTTGTTACAATACAATCTTTGTGTTCCTTGTGACCTAGGTGATGCAATGAAGATGGAAATCTTCATGCATCATTACCATAACATAAACTTTGTGGAAAGAATTAACTATCCCAAGCCTCAGTCCCAAGGCCTCAAACACCTTTGAAGGTGGAGAGAGCTAGCGGGAAATGAGGGTAGGGAAGAGGAAGAAGAAACATTTCATAGGAGAAAGAATTAGTTCCTCACTTATCATTAATCTTCTTGCTAGCATACATAATAGCGTAGTAATGAAGATGGAGAAGATGGCATGCTTAAGCATTGAAGCATGGCTCTTGGTTGAATTTGCATTCCATAGCCAAGAGTGTTGTTGTAGGCCCTTAACTTATACTAGATTTGAGAAGGAGATGGATCTCTTGCACTTTGTGCTCCACACAATGAGGGTGTGTGTGAGTGTGTGTGGGAGAGTATACCCCTCAAGAAACCCCCTAACTTGCTTTGGTTGACCCCCCCTTGTAACTCATGATTGAAGATCATTGGACCTCTCTAGACCTAGCCAATCACATGCAAGGGCATATCAGGCAACAAGGGAAGCCTTGGGACAAGTGTCCCCCTTCCCCCTTTGAGAGAGAGGACTTGATAAATGCTAAAAAAATTAATTAAATTAACTTAACTATCATTGGACCCCTCGAGAGGCCAACCAATAGGCTTTCGACACTCCTTAAAGGTAACCTAGCTAGGGGCTTGACATGTGTCCCACTTGCCTCTTGACCAAGGGGTGCCCTTTGGGAGAGAGAGTGGTCAAGCAACCACCCCCCTACTTGCATGGCTTGCCTCGTCTTTGTAGGGATATGATTTGACTTTTGTGACACCTAAAGCCCCTCAACCTTGGCCCCAATTCTCACCACAAGCTCGGCCTTTAAGCCCCTCAAGATTGGGCTGGGTTCCCACCTCAAGTACAACCCTAGCATCTCAAGCATGACAAACACCTCAAGCATCTCAATCATCAAGCATCTCAAGCATCTCAGTCATCAGGCACAACAAGCACCTCAAGCTTAGGCCGGGTTCCCACCTCAAGCACATACCTAGCTTACCTAAGGTCAAAGGACTTTTAACACTAACTATTGAAGGTCTTCAATGAATCTAACCCTAAGATATTTAAGCTCCATTGGTTAGCCTTAATTTGACAGACCATCTCTCATTTGGGCCCCTTTACCATTGGCCCTGTGTTGAGATAGATGTGTAAGCACATGTCTCTATCCTAACCCTTGTTCTTGTTTATTCTCCCACATTAAATGATCAGTTTAATATGAGAAAATCATTTGGTTTTGTTAGTTATTATATTTTATGACATTAATTCTCTCTTGAAATCATAGTCGTCCTCGACTATGAGGTAAAAGAGATAAAACCTTAGTCATTAGTCAATTTTGTTTAGCCGGTAGAGGATCCCTTTTTACCCTACGACATCTTTCCAAGATGGATGACTCATCCATTTAGTGCTTGGAAGACATAGTTGCTACAAGCATGTCTGCTCATTAGTCCATTTCATTCTACCAAGTAGAGTGACAAATTCTACTTGGTGTTTGAGAGACTTCATCATCACAAACATGATTCTAAGCATGCATACTATTTAAATTTGTGCACAATAAAAGCAATAAAAGGAGAGAACTAGTCTTATAACACAAAAACGTTGATCATTTAAAAGAAATTTATATATTTTGTTACTCTAATGTAGCATTGTAAGCATTGACAAGGTTCATACTATCCTTAAGCTGTATTCATCTAGAATCTTCAAAAGGATAATTTTTTAGCCTAATAAGATACCGTTGGATATTCTTACCGTGTCATAGTACCTTGCCTTCATGCCATAGGATAGCTTCGAGTTGTGGCACCTCTTCTTGGTCTTCAACTTCGAGAGGGTCTTCAATAATTGGTTCAGTTGGTGGCTCCCCTTTGTAGGGCTTAAGTAGGCTCACATGAAAAGCATTGTGTATGAGCCAAGGTTGGGCAACTTGAGTTGATAAGCCATCTCATTGATGGGCTTCAAGATTTGGAAAGGACCATAGTATCTTTTTGCTAATTTAGCATAATACTTTTGATGGCCTGTAGGATTTTTTGCCCGCCCTTTGCCTCAATAGAGCCTTAGGAAACTTAAGTAAGACCCAATCATTTTCTTTGAATGTTAAGGCCCTTTTGTGCTTGTCAGCAACAACAACTTTTTTCCTTTGTTGAGAGATAGATATAGACTCCTTAATCTTTTGAAAATATTCTTGCAGGTCATGGCTATACTCATCGACAACGAAGATCTTCCCATGTAGCTTAAGTAGCAAGGGACTTTTAGGTCTTCCCTCAATGATTTCAAAAAGGTGCTTTTCTCGTACTCATACTCTAAAAGAGATAAGTACTTTTCCCATTGTGAGCATTGATCTACTTTGGTAACATAAGTCTTTAGTAGATCGAGTATCGTAAGATTGGCTATCTCACTTTGGCCATCCTTTGTGGGTGATAGGCCGAAGAGAAATTCAATATGGTACCTAGATTTTCAAAGAGACCTTTCCAAAACTTGCTGGTCATTCTAGGATCTCTATCTGACACAATGGATGTTGGTAATCCATGGTGCTTGAAAATATGTGATATGAAGGGAGTTGCCATTTGGTGTGCCTTAATAGTCTTTTTGACAGGAGTAAAGTGTGTTTGCTTACTAAATCTGCCAACTATTGTCCATATTCCTATATTCCCATGGATAGACTTGGGAAATCCAAAGATGAAATCCATGGATATACTCTCCCATGGTGAATTTGGGATAGGCAATGGCTGGAGTAATCCATGGATATACTCTCCCATGGTGAATGGTGAATTTGGGATAGGCAATGGCTCTGGTAATCCAGGTTGCTTCCCTCTATCATACTTGGTCTTTTGGCATACTACACATTTTGAAACATACTCTTGTATGTCCACTTTCATGGTAGGCCAATAGAAGTACGTTTGTACTCCTTGGAGAGTAGGTTGAATACCTCTATGCCCTGCATAGAGGCATAGGGAGGAGCAGGGGATTCATATAGGACTTTCTCACGGAGGGAGTGGGTAACACATAGCCTATTGTCGTGGAGAAGATAACCATCCTGCAAGTTGAATGGATCCTCTTTCTTCCCTAAAGAAAGGGATGACATTATGTCTCTAAAGTAAGGGTTAGTAGCATACTCATCTATCATAAATGATAGATCATTCTCAGTTGCTATACACACCGCATTAACTTTTGGTCGTCGTGAAAGTGCATCGGCCACTTAATTGTGATTACAAGAAATGTAAGCGATATGGAAATTGAATTGCGAAAGAAAACTTGCCCACCTTATTTGTTTGTCGGAAAGCTTGGTTTGCGTCATGAAGTACTTGAGACTTTGGTGGTCTATTCGTAGAATGAATGGAGTCCCCAATAAGTAGTGCTTCCATGTCTCCACTCTCTAGGGCATGTAGAACAGTTAAAATCTCTTTTTCATAAATTCCCAAGACTCGTTCATCCATATTGAGCCTTCGTCTCTCATGTGCTATGGCATGCTCTTCTTGAAGAAAGACGGCTCCAAGGCAATCACCACAAGCATCACATTGGACCTCAAATGGCTTTGAGAGATCTGGAATCATGAGGACTGGTTGGGGGGTAAGCATTTTTCAAAATGGAACCATTTTGACAAAAGCATTTTTCTCCTTAGTCCATGAATACTTAACGTTCTTCTTTGTTAAGTCATGTATTGGTCCTGCTATTTGAAAAAAATTAGCTATGAAGCGTCTACAGTATGGCACACACGTCTATAGTATGGCACACACGTACCAATAAAGCTTTTTAGCTCATGTATATTCCTTGGATTAGGCCATGCTTTTATTATCTCTAACTTTGATGGATCCATACAAATACCATCTTGAGAGATAATATGACCTAAATATTGAATCTCTTGAAGGAAAAATTTGTTTTTCTTTTGGTTGAGAAAAAGCTTGTTCTCCCTCAATAGGCTTGAAAAATCACTTGGATATGTTGCTTGTGTTCCTCCACGGACTTGGAGTAGATGATGATATCAACACTCCGGTGAATTTACGATAGGGTATAAAAATTTTCTCCATTAATAGATTGAATGTGGCCGATGCATTAGTCAAGCCAAAAGGCAGGACTAGATTTTCATAAATACCAAACGTTGTGCGAAACACGGTCTTTAGGATATCTTCATCCCCACTATCCTTATTTGATGATAGCTACTTTTAAGGTCAATCCTACTGAAGTAGGTAGAGCCCTGTAGCTTATCAAATAGATCTTCTACCCGAGGCACAAGAAATATGTTTTTGATGGTGATATGGTTTAGTGCTCGATAGTCCACACACATACGATATGTACCATCTTTCTTTTGCACTAAAAGGACTGGAGAACAAAAGGGAGAGGAACTAGGCCTCACCATCCCTTTGTCTACCAGCTCTTGTACTTGCCTCATGATCTCCTCTTGTTGAGCTTGTGAGACTCGATAAGGAGGCTTGTTAGGTGGTGAGCTTCCAGGAAGGAGCTCGATGCGATGATCATCATCCCCTCGTTTTGGAGGTAAGTCCATAGGGATATCATCGATGAACACATCTTGGAATCCTTTTAGAAAATTAGACAAGTCTAACTCTTCTTGATTCCTATCATTTACATTTGATGAAACATTAGAACCTTTTAGGGACTCTTTGAAAAACATCATATACGAAAAAATTAATCTCTTCACTGATTTAACAAAAGCAATTGAATTTACTAGTGGTATAGTACGACCAAACTCACTAGCATCTATATACATGTTCTTTCCCATGTAGATGAAGTAGATTCTCCTTTCAAGGAACTTCATATTGGCAGCCATGCCGTTGAACCATGGTGCCCCTAGGATAGCATCCTCATGTTGGAGAGGAGAGATAAAAAAGTCTTCTTTGTTGACATAGATTTGGACATGGAGCCTCAACTTCCCAATCAAGGGAGTAACGAAGGCTCGCTCTCCCTTGAAAGTAGTGCCAGCCGTTACAGCCTCTCCCATTTCAAAATCTTGAATGCCCAGCTTAGTGGCCAACTCCATTGATATGAAGTTGTGAGTAGAGCCAGGGTCAAACAAGATGAAGGCATCATGCTCCCTTACCTTTCCCCAAGCATAGGAGAGAGGTGCACATTTGCAATGAGAATCATCTTTTGGAGCTTCGATGGTGGAAGCTCTAGGAGTCTCATTGCAAGAATTTTTCTTGGGGCAAGAACGATCGCCATGTCCTTGCTTCCCACACTTAAAACACTTATGGTTCTTGTGGAAAGCTTCAAGATCTTCAAGAGAGAGTTTGTTTTACCTTTGTACACTCCCTTCTCCTTGGACCGATTGTTGTTGTTGAAATTGCCTTGGGAAGAATTTTGGGCATTGGTTTTCCCCTTTGCGTTATTTTTGTCTTTGTTTTCCACGGGCTTGACATTCTATCTAGCCCCTTGATGGAAATTGATGCGTGAAGCAGCCATGGTGTGGTGGATTACTTCGGTGATAGAACTAGGCCATTGGGAGTTGACATACTCGGCCATCTCTTCAGATAATCCCGCACAAAATTGTTGCTTTTGCTCGGCAAAGTCTATCTTTTGGAAGACAAAAGCCTTGAGATGTAAGTCCCAAAACTTGTCCACATATTTTTTAATAGACTCATGGGAGAGAAGCTTCAAACTGCACCATTTAGTGAGCACTTTGTCGTTTGCAATTCTTGCAAGGAATTGCTTCATGATGGAAACTCGTAGAGTTTTCCATGTCTTTGGGGCTTCTTCGTTGCCATGAAGGCTAGCCCACCATTGACAAGATGATTTTTCGAAGTGCATAGCTACATGGTGTAACTTGGAGGACTCCGTGAAGCCCTCATCTCTAAAGGACACATCAAATTGCTGAATGAAGGCCAATACTTTGTCCGTGGCACCAAAGGTGCCATCATAGGTAAGAAAAGAGATACTCTTTCCTTCCTCTTTGAACTTCTTGAGTTTTTGTGACCTTCGCCATGCAGGGTATGATTTGCGATGTCCTCCCCTCTTGTATTCTCTAGGAGAATAGCCATAGCTTTCATTGGAAGAGGAGGAAGGTGAAGAAGAAGGAGAAGAGGGTGACCTCTTTCTTGCCCTTTTCTTCCTTTGTTTCCTCTCTTACCTTTTGAAGTGATGAGGAGAAGGACTGTGGGTTGAACGTTTCCTCTTGGGAGGAGTTGACGATCGTCTAGACCGCCGTCTTCGTGGAGCCACATCTTCAGAGGAACTTAAAGTTTCATTACTTTCTTGCTCTTTGGATTCCTCCTCTTGTATGGGAGAGAGTCTTATTTTGGGGGTCTCTTCAAGAGGCCTCCTAAGCTCTTTCTCCTCTTGGAGAGGAAGGGAAATCCCATAAGCGCAAAGTTGTTGAATAACTTTGGCTTGCAAAGTAGAGTTGCCCATAGCTTGCTACAACCTAGTAACAAGATAATTGACCATAGCTTGCTCCACCTAGTAACAAGATAATTGACAAACATGGAGGCATCATCATTAGCACCTTCATATGCAAAATCAAAGTTATCAATGTTCATTCTACTCTCTTGGTTATTGTTAGCCATGTTAACAAAATTTGCGTATGTACTTAGTGTATGCTTTGGCAATTCAAAACCTTAGTTGCCACTCCTCTTAGCCTTTGAAAATGAAAACTTAAGTATTTACACCCACGGCATGAAGTGATTAATTATAGAGAGTAGTGGAGTGGGTCTAATATTGTAGAATTTCCAAGGGCTAGCTCCTTTTGAACTTCTTATGGCTCAATAATGGTAAATCTGTAGGCAAGTCTAAAAAGACCCCATTATTAAGTCAAAAGCTCCCCAGGTGTGCACCATATCCCACATAGTGGGCTCAAAAAAACTGATAATAGATACCAGTCCCACTTACCCTAATATAATTCAAACAATCAACCATTTATAGGCTAATTAAGGACCTCTCTTCTTAAGCAAGAAAAGAGAAACCAAATGCTCTGATACGAATGTAATGGAAATGGCTTATTAACTTTGAGAGTAGCAAAAATTAGAAAAGTAGTTTTGTGAAATTACTTTGTGAGCATAAAGGGTGAACTTAATTGATGGTAGCAACATAGACACATCATTTAGTTAACTTGGCATGAACATTACTTTTGCAAGAGAGAGAGTTTAGAGAACATGACAACAGTTGAGGACTTGATTTATGTGGAGTCAATCACCCCTCCAATAGGCATTTGTATTATAGTTTCTCCCATCAAGAGAGACTTGTTACAATACAATCTTTGTGTTCCTTGTGACAAAGGTGATGCAATGAAGATGGAAAGCTTCATGCATCACTACCATAACATAAACTTTGTGGAAATCATTAACTATCCCAAGCCTCAGTCCCAAGGCCTCAAACACCTTCGAAGGTGGAAAGAGCTAGTGGGAAATGAGGGTAGGGAAGTGGAAGAAGAAACATTTCATGGGAGAGAATTAGTTCCTCACTTATCATCACTCTTCTTGCTAGCATACATAATAGCATAGTAATGAAGATGGAGAAGATGGAAAGCTTAAGCATTGAAGCATGGCTCTTGGTTGGATTTGGATTCGATAGCCAAGAGTGTTGGTGTAGGCTCTCAACTTCTCTACTAGCTTGGAGAAGGAGATGGAGCTCTTGCACTGTGCACTTCACACAATGTGGGTGTGTGTGAGTGTGTGTGGGAGAGTGTACCCCTCAAGCAACCCCCTAACTTTCTTTGGTTGACCACCCCCTTGTAGCTCATGATTGAAGATCATTGGACCTCTCTAGGCCTAGCCAATCACATGTAGGGGCAGATCAAGCAACAAGGGTAGCCTTGGGACAAGTGTCCCCCTTTCCTCTTTGAGAGAGATGACTTGATAAATGCTAAAACAATTAATTAAATTAATTTAACTATCATTTGATCCCTTGGGAGGCCAACCAATAGGCTTTGGACAATCCTTAGAGGTAAGTAGCTAGGGGCTTGACATGTGTCCCACTTGCCTCTTGAGCAAGGGGTGCCCTTTGGGAGAGAGAGTGGTCAAGTAACTGTGCCCCCCTACTTGCATGGCTTGCAACCTATTTTTAGGGATATAATTTGACTTTTGTGACACCTCAAGTACCTCAAACTTGGTCCCAGTTCTCACCAAAAGCTTGGCCCTTAAGCTCCTCAAGCTTGGGCTGGGTTCCCACCTCAAGTACAACCCTAGCATGACAAGCACCTCAAGCATCTCAATCATCAAGCACTTCAAGCATCTCAGTCATCATTAGCCCTTAAGCTCCTCAAGCTTGGGCTGGGTTCCCACCTCAAGTACAACCCTAGCATGACAAGCACCTCAAGCATCTCAATCATCAAGCACTTCAAGCATCTCAGTCATCATTAGGCATGACAAGCACCTCAAGCTTGGGCTGGGTCTCCACCTCAAGCACATCCCTAGCTTACCTAAGGTCAAAGGAATTTTAACACTAACTATTGGAGTTCTTCAACAAAGCTAACCATAAGGTCTTTAAGCTCCATTGTTTATCCTTTCTTTATTCTCGTTTATTCTCCCACATTAAATGATTAGTTTAATATGAGAAAGTCATTTGGGTTGGTTAGATATTAGATTTTATGACAACTACCGATTCACCAACAAGGGCCATCATCTTAAGACACTCGCCCCACAAATAATGAGTAGTCTCTTTCTTGACTATTACTACTACTGTGAAATCAAAATCTAGTAATATAATAAACCATCAAAATATTTGGCCAGTATTGCATGGTTTGCTCATTATGTACAATAGTGTCTAGTGATCCACAAAGAATACAAATTTGTTTACAAAAAGGTAACGTCTAAACTTTTTGATGGCATAGATCATTCCCAATCATTCTCTTTTCGTGGTCATGTAGTGTCCTCTCCAGGTTGCGTTAAGATGTATCTATTTGCATATACCGATGCATCTACGTGGACATGGAAGATCTTAATCCAATTAGGAGCTTTCAAAATAGGAGTAGAAATTATTCTCTGCTTCAACTGCTAAAACGCTTAGTTGCATTCTTCCATCCACTCAAATTTTGTGATGAGAACATAGAGAGGTTTTTCAATGATTGCATACATATAGAGGAACCTTTGGACATTATACATGTAGATAAACCTTTGGACAACATACATGTAGATAAAACTTTGGAAATCATACATGTAGATAAACCTTTGATAGTAGCCAGCTTGTATCTCCCTAACTTTGGTGGGTCTTGGTAAGAAAAAAATAAATTGTATCTTCTCAAGATCTGTGGAAATGTCTTTTTTAGACACAATGTGTCCTAAGATCTTTGCTTATCTTACCATGACGACATATTTTTTAGGGTTCAAGCAGTTACAATAGGCTTTGCACTTTTCAAAGGTCTTCTTCAAGTGCTCAACATGTTCATTTCTCAATTGAGAATGCACACACAAGACATCCATGTATATTTCTAAGAATTGTCTTAGATATTCCTTGAATGTGTGACTCATCAGACTTTGGAATGTGGTAGGTGTATTGGTTAAACCAAATGGAACCACTCTATAAGAAAATATGCCCCACTCTATTGCAAATACCATTTTGTGTTGATCCTTTGATTTTATCGTGAGCTGATTATAGCTCAAAAATCCATCAAGAAAGCTATAAGATTCATTTCCCATGACTCTTTCAATCATATGGTCTGTGATGGGTAAGGGATAGTTGTCTCTTATCGTGGCAGCATTTACGTGCTTGAGATTCACACACACTCATAATTTACAGTTTTTTTTGGGAACTATCATGATTGGCGACACCCATTATGTGTGCTCAATTTTGTAGTATAAAATCTGTTTCCTTAAGCTTGTCTATCTCCTCTTTGATTTTATTTGCAATTGTTTCATTGTAAGTATAGGGACGTTGTTTGTGTTGCTTAACATCACTCTTAAGGGGTATCGTATGTTGATATATGCTCGGGTCTACTCCCTTAAGATCTTTGTACAACCAAGCAAACAAATCTTTATATTGTTTGGGAGTAGCTATTAAAAGTTGCTCTTCCTCTTTCATGAGATCCGTGGCTATCTAAGCCGGTTTAGTTTCTTCACCCAATTCAGCTAGGTAAATTTTCTCTGCATTCTCAGGCCCATCATATGATGTTTTTGGTTTTATAAGTTCCCTCATTGGTTGTTGAATCACAATTCATCTGTCTTGATGGTGTACTTTTTATAGTGAGAGGGTGTGTCAAATTTCTCAGTGTTGGATTCCTCCTCACTTTCCATCTATGTTGTCCAAAATTTTTTGAATGTATGTTTTAGCTTTTGATATTTGTGTTTTGTTTAGTTTTTAACATTTTCATTGATGCTTTTGCTATGTCCTTGGGTTTCCTTTTGTTTTTCTTCTTGGGATTTATCGACAAAGAAACTTGGTTTTCTTGTGATTTTGTCTTGGACACAATCATTCGCTTCCATGAGCATAAGATACTACATTTTTCTCATTCATTATGGCATTGGCTTCTCAAGTCATTTGCATTGTTTTCTCACTTGTTTTGCTTGATATCTCTTTTGTTTTCCCAATTTTTGGTTGAGAAACTCGTTGAAGATTGGTCCATCTCATTTTGGTGCATCTTCATTTTTTGAGCCACTTGAGAATTCATCTTCAGCATCATTTCCTAAGTCATCATTCCACGAATTATGGAACACGTGCTCATCATCATCACTAAGATCTCAAACATAAACCTCGCCCACTATTACTTTACAATCAATCATTTCGTTAGGATTTGTCATCTCAATCCCCTCTTCTGGTTCCAAGATAGCATTTACCATCTAGAAGGGCATTATGTCATAACCATTCTTATAGTAAAATATTGTGGGGGTTATCTCATTTACATAAATATCTAGAGTTGCTAGTATCTATTCCCATCCAAAGGGTTCAAATAACTCCTTTGTAAATGGCTCCTTTATATAGTACTTATTTTCTACAGAGTGCTCTAAGATACAATCTTTCTTTTTCAGGCAGCCATGTTCAGATGCTCCACACATCCAAACATGCGCTTGTTTCATCAACCACAAGTAGGCAATTGTGTTCTGGATTTCATAGTTACATTAAAGTCTTGTACTAGGGTTTGATTTACGTCTCTATAACTATGGTCCTTTGTTATGAACATTATTGTTTTGTTACACCCTTGTGTCTCAAGTAGAGATGATCATAGCCCCACTCTTGAACCATTTTGAGTTGATTCATGAATGGCCATCCCAAAATAACCTCAACAAAGTTTACTACAACAAAAATGTGCCCATATTCAATTCAACAAGAGAATACAATAATTTATTCAAACATTTTGTTTGCTAGTTGCAATTTCATCCGTGTTTTCCTGAGAGCTGGTGTTCCCCACTTCTCCCAGATTTCCTTTGTAGCAATGAATTCCCCAACCCCGCTATCTAATACTGCTATAGTCTTAACTCCCTTGTACTCTAGTGGTAAGGTGGTGTTTCCTTCTTCTCCTTTGCAGTAGTCACCTACCTTATTCATTGGTATAGACTTTGCTTTTGGTATCTCTGTCTGAATTGTTTCCATGTTTTTATCTATAAGTTTATCCTGTGGAGAGATTTCAACCCCATATTTTTTGAGTTCTTGCTCATTTGACCCCATAAATGTGGACTGATCTTCAAAATTTCTATGAGAGTTATGGTGCATCTTATAGGGGACAACATCAGTTCATGCAGGCTTTTGTGTCAGTCATCGATGGAATTGGATTCCATTGAGATGGCACAACCCTCACCGCGGATTTCATCTCTTCTTCCCCTATAAAAGAAGGTAGAGCCCTTAAAGTTTCCGGTTTACTCTCCGTGGATACTTCTATCCCTGCATCTCCGTACAATAATTTTCAGTGTGCTTCATATCAAGATGAGAAGTTAGCCGACATAGCTTAGTCTACCAAAGTCAAGTTGTCTAGAAATCCAAAGAATAAAAAAGGAATTTATGAGTTTACTGTGTGGGAGCAACAGAGACATTTACTACTCTTCATGATGGTAGCATAACTATTACAGGTGGTGCCAACATTTAGAGAGTAGTTGGTGAAAGAAATTAATTTGGAAGCCAAGCAAATTTGTCAAAGCCAATAAAACATGAAGCTGAGCTAGCCATGTGAACAATGTAGAATTCCTTCGTGCGATTGTATACCACGCCCCCGGCCTCTGCCAGTACCCAGTTGGTATCTGCCGTGGCCTGGACCAGTACCACTGGTACATGGTTTCTCCTCCTGAGAGGCTTTGGCGGTTTCCACTTTTACTGGTTCAATATATGCTACTACTGACAAGTCTTTGCCCTTATTGAAATGATGAATCCTAATACCACAATTATTCCATAAATGGCCAGTACACTGTGGCACTCGTTAGAAACATGGTCCTTGGATTTGCACTTTGAACACCAAGTCTCCATTTTTCTCACTAGTTGTCTGGTCTGGCTGATTTCAGCAATCTGCCTAGCCATCTCTTCAATCTTCTTAGTCCAGGACCCCTTTTTTGACTTATCCTTGGACCTCTCATTGGAGCTACTCTCAGAACTGCTGGAAACTTCACTGGAATCAGAGTTCTCAGTAGAAGAACTACTGCTACTGGATCTTCTCTTCTTATGGCCCTTTTCCTTCTTAGCTTGTTGTTCCAACTTCAGTGCTCGCTGTACCAGATCATTGAATCTCTTTGTTGGTGCTAGTACCTCCTACTCTCTAAGCTTCTTGCTACGAAATCCATTCAGGAACCATGCACGCAGTCGCTTTTCTGACGACGGTTCCTGCAACTGCCTTGTCAACTCCTTGATTTTCTCCACATAGATTTGGACTGACAAATTCCTCTGCTTGATCTTATCCAGTTCACAAAGAATATCTTCATCACCTCTGTTGTCAAAATACTCCAGTCTGAAGGCTTTAAGTAGTTTATTTTAGGATCTAAGCTGACAAGCGGGGTAATGGTAGTACCACTTTCTCGTTGCCTCCTTCAATGTTTGCGGAAAGTATTCACCCGAGTCATCCTCATCAATATTCTTCAGCTCTGCATACTGCTCAAAAGGTTGGATGTGAACATCGGGATCATCCTTCTTGCCCCCTTTGAATAGTGGAAAAGAGATTTTCAGTGAGGATGTGTAATCATCCCGATTATCGCTGGTCCTGCCGCTTCTCTTCTTAGAGTCTGAACGCCGCTTTGGAGTCTTCTTACAGTTGTCAGTATCTGCATCACAATTAATATCTTTTTGTGTCTTTGTGTCAGTGTCCTCTCTGGCCTGTCTACTGGAAGTGTGGCGACTGCTTTTACTACCTTTAGTACCCTCATCCCCCTGCCTGGACCGAGAACTATTGGCCTTGCATGCTTCCCTTTCTACCCGTCTGCGTCTAGAGTGATTGGAATGCTATGAGTCCTTCGTCTCATCAGCCTGACTGTGCTCCTCATGGGCCTCAGTGTCAGTCACCCTCTCATGCTTAGGGTCAGAGTCTCTTCCCGACTCCTCGGGAATAGGATCAACAAGGATGAGTGGTTTCCGGCCATGACTGGTTCTGGGTGCCATTGCTGTAGCTGAGAACTTCGAACTGGGAGAAGAGTGTTCCAGCTAACGAGCTTCAGCTCTAGCCACCGTGATCGCCAAAATGGAATTAGAGCTAATCTCTTGAGATAGCTAATTCCAGTGTTAGAAGCTTACAGCTATTGGTGATGTATTAGTTCAGACAGTCGACTAGACAAAGGTACAGAAATTGAACTGGAATACATCTACTGGAATAAGAACCAGACTAAGTACAGACAATGATATTCAAATTCAGATTTAGAGTCATATTCAGAGTAACTGAGTACAGAGTAGGTATAACTCGAATATACTACATTGTTGTAATTGGGATTACAGATGAAGAATTGCAATGAAGATGATGTGGCTTATGAACCAAAAGATGAACAGAGTACAGCCAACAAATGACTTAATGCCTGCTTGTAACTTATGTCTGTAACTGCTGACAAAAATTGTCAACCCGATTACAATGTAATGGGTCCTATTTATATGCCTTGGGTTTACCATGGTAATTACCGTAGTAATTGCTGACTGATCCACTGCCCATCTCACAGGAGCCGATTCCCACATAGTGAAACTGTCTCAGCTATCTACACTATCCACTTGTCGTCCGTGGCACGGAGAATGGAAATGGAAATCTGTTTTCTTCTGATAGGAATGGCTTGTGGACTGCTACTATTCCAACCTTTCAAGCCATTAGTTACTATTGATAAGGTCATTTTTATTGCTTGGCAAGTTTTCATGCTTTCCAACATGTCCATGCTGTAAGCGTAGTGCACTGAAGGTGGTGTGCGGCTCTGGCCTGTCCCATGAGGGTGTCGATGAGTTGTATAGATGACTGTCGAGACTTTTTAATATTATGGAACATCACACAATTCTCTTCCATAAGTCATCTTTTATGAAACATCACACAAATGCCAAAGCCAAGTCCAAATGATGTGTTTAAATTGCACTGATAGACAAGGCACGGAAGCTACATTCTGTGAGTAATGTTGAAACCTGAAAAGTTGTGGAGGAAGCCTGCACGTACCATTCTCCGAATACTGATTATGTAAGTCAGGAGACATTGTATATATCATAAGCAGAGTTTTCCAGTCGTCCTACTTTGTAGAAGGGAGGAATTGTCCCGTTATGTATCCATGAGGTACATTGTAGCTTACTGCTCTAGAAATTACAAAGGAATTCCAATCCCCGAGCGAGTACTTTTGAGCAGACAAGGAATCGAGCGAGAGCATACAATGAAAAAGACCAGATCAAGACCTCAATAGCTACTCTCTTGAGGATAGTGTAGCAAAGTAAAAATGTTGCATCTCAAAAATTCTCAAACAAAAGAACAATACTCTTACTCTTAATGTCACAAAATCGTGTGCAAAATGATGCCAGCAATGAGAGTATTAACACTAAATCCAAGAACCTCTTAATAAAACTCTCTAGAAACTTGTGATATTCTCATTAACACTTTAGTCTATCGTAGCTTGACAACTCTTAATGTAAAACACTCATATGAAACATGATGCTAGCAATGAGAGCATTAACAAAAATCCAAGAACCTCGTAATAAAACTCTCTAGAAACGTGTGATATTCTCATGAACACTTTAGGCTATCGTAGCTTCAAAAAAGTACAATACTCCCTTGATGCACCATCACTGTCTCTTACATGGGTGGAGATTACTAGACTCATTTTCTAGGACCTGATTCAACTAGACAAAAGGAGGACATGGATAGAGCCAACACAAGAGTTGCGTACAAAGATGACTTTTTATAAAGAACATCTTCTCCAAATCATAGGGGATGGGTTTGTAATTCCAAGAATTAGTTGTTTACCATACCATTATGAGGGCAGGGATTTTTAATAAATCATCCCTATCCCCGTTGTTTGCCCCCGTTCATTGAAGTTAGCAAAGTCATGCAAATAGATGGCAGACTGGATACCTTACACTCCAAGGCGGCTTTTCGTTAAGGTTGTTACGTTTTAATTCTTTGAAACTCAACCCTAATATCGGCTATGACAAGGTCATCGCCTAAGATTGCTTAGAGGAAAACTAATCACTATGCCCATCCACCATATGGGCCCTTGTCCAGCACCATCCCGCCCACCCTCTCAAACTGTAGCAGCCTAGAGTGGCTAACGATTTCAAACTCAATGCGGAATAGAATTGATCGTCATTTGGTGGATCTCCAGTTAGTTTTAACCAAAAGAACGCTTCGTCATTCATGATACGAGTTAGCACCGGGCCCCCAACTCAAAAGGTCAGGTCGGCGATTCATTGAATAGATATGTCTCTATCTACCTACGCTGCCTATTTTACCCTACCCAGTAAAGCAAGCTGGTGGCTTTTCATATCGTCTTCTGCCCACTGGACGGTATCTGATCTTACGACCAGACCTCCTGAGGGGAGCCCATTGGGTTTACCTTGTCGACATGTTGACTTTATTACAAGGAAAAGCGATCCTGTGCTATACTCCGATGATCCAACCTAGCTATATGGCTTAACATCTATCTCATGGGTTATAGTGTGCCATTGGCCAAATACGAACATCTTCCCACCAACTTGAGATGTGGTAGATTTAGAGGGATCCAGTAGCCAACCATGCCGTATAGAGCCAGAGACGGAGATGCATCATATATATATCAATGCATAGTGTACTATGAGATATCATCAGCTATCAGGACCAAAGATGCCTTGGAGTGTATCTACTTGAGTTACATAGACACTTTAGCAAGGAGACCTAAAGAGGGACACTTCGAGTGACAAATTACTGATTTCTTCACATCAAACATTGGATAGATAGAGAAGTAGCCACCACTGTAAAGCTCAGCTCATAGTCACACCCACGGTCCTTTTGTTGATCGAGCATTGGAGCTAGGGGGATCGAGATGCCGGCAACTAAGGAGATGAGCTTCATGTTAACTATGGAGCCTGATTTACCCTTGTAATTTTCTGTGGTAAAAGCGCACATTTGTAAGGCCCCCATTATGAGGAGAAGCCATCGTGCGTGAAGGAAAATCACTCACCGGAAACCAAAATCTTCACGGACAAGAATCAGGGGCAACTTTAAAGGCCTCGGCGGTGGAGACCCCCAAGACTTTTTTTTTCGCCAGAATATTATGGCCGGACGGCGGCCGGGAAGTGGTCGGAAAACAACCAGTCGGTTGGCCGGTGGCCGGTAGTCAATGGCCGATGGCCGGTGGTCGGAAGTCAATGGCCGGTGACCGGTGGTCGGAAGTCAATGGCCGGTGGCCGGTGGCCGAATTCAAAAGCGGACTTGTCTTCTCAAGGGCGGCCACACATGGGCGGATTGGAGGGTCCGATTTGGACTCATTCGCACAAGGGCGGCTACACATGGCTGTCTCTCATAAGAGAGGGTAGCCCTTTTGGCCTATAAAAGGAGGCCATTTCTACACACATTTCATAGTGTGAAGTTGATGCAACAAGGTGAGTGTGAGGTGGTGAGAGTGAAGCAAGGTGGGAGCTCCATTAAGGGTATAATCCCTTTGTAAACTACTTCTTGTTTTGAAGTACTAAAGCCATTGAGTGGCTGCTTTCCCGTGGACGTAGCCCACATTGGGTGAACCACGTATATCATGTGTACTCTATCTCTCTCTCTCTCTCTCTCTCTCTCTCTCTCTCTCTCTCTCTCTACTCTATAATATCGTGTATATAAATCTGTCTCTCTCTCCATTAAGTAATCTACTCAATTATCTATTTAGCTACATCTTATTTCCTAACAACTGGTATCAGAGCAAGTTTTGATCGTAGCTAAATTATCTCAAGGAAAGGATTCCTTGAATTGAGTGGGAGTTACGGCAGAGGAAGGGAAGCTCAAGATTGAGAAGTTCAATGGCAAAAACTACCAACATTGGAAGATGCAGATTGAAGACTATCTCTACCAGAAGGACCTCTATTTGCCACTAGGCGGTCTTGCAAAGAAGCCCGCAACAATGGCAGATGAAGCATGGATTGTCCTTAATCGAAAGGCACTGGGAACAATCCGGTTAAGCTTGGCGTCAACGGTGGCCTTCAATGTTTCGGAGATGAAGACCACGGAGGACTTGATGAAGTCACTTGACGACTTCTACGAGAAACCATCGGCATCCAATAAGGTATTTCTTATGAAGCGCTTGTTCAATCTAAAGATGGCAGAGAATGGTTCAGTTGCAGAACACCTAAATGAATTTAACACAAACATAAGTCAACTTCGATCAGTGAAAATCAATTTCGATGACGAAGTGCGAGCTCTCCTTATACTATCATCTCTACCGGATAGTTGGGACAGCCTTGTGATGGCTGTAAGTAATTCTATCTCTGGCACAAATACTCTTAAGTTTGATGATGTTGTGGGTGTTCTCCTAAGCGAGGAAATGCAAAGGAGAAGCACAGGAGAATCATCAAGTGCTGCACTATCAGTGGAAACAAGAGGAAGGCTTAAGGAGAGGTTCAAAAACCAAAAGGGTCGTGATCGCTCAAGGCGGAGCAAGTCACGCAGAAAGTCAGTTCTTGAATGTTAGAACAGCGGCAAGAAGAGCCACGTCAAGAAGGATTGTTGGTCCAAGAAGAAGAAGGAGACAGAGTCTCAAGACAACAAGCCAACATCGGAGGCCAATGTGGCAGGTAAAGTAGAGCAAGATGCTCTAATTCTCTCATTAGACAATGTGTCTAATTCCTGGATAGTAGATTCCGGGGCTTCATTCCCTGCAACACCACACAAGCAACATTTCCAAGACTACACCAAAGGTAATTTTGGGTATGTATACTTGGGAGATGATGAAGCTTGTGAGATTGTCGGCAAAGGTACAGTCTCTGTCAAAACTGCTAATGGAAATGAATGGAAGCTTAAAGATATTAGGCATGTTCCTTCTCTTCGCAAAAATTTGATCTCTACAGGACAATTGGACGATGAAGGTCACAACATTGCATTCGGAAACAAACGGTGGAAGATCTCAAAGGGATCTTTGGTGGCTGCCAAGGGTGAAAAAGTCGGTACACTTTACTTGTGTACTTTTAGCACGCAACCTTCAGCTTGTGCAGCAACTACAGAAGTTAACAGTACGGTGTGGCACTACCGACTTGGGCATATGAGTGCCAAAGGAATGCAAATCCTTCAAACAAAGAAGCTTCTACCAGGTTTGAAAGAAGTGGACTTAGAGTTCTGTGAAGATTGTGTTTATGGTAAACAAAAGAGGGTAAAATTTCAAAAATCAGGAAATGAAAGAAAAAATAAAAAACTTGAGTTGGTTCATTCTAATGTTTGGGGTCCTGCAAGTACACCATCACTTGGTGGCTCATTGTACTATGTAACATTCATAGACGATGCGACTAGAAAAACATGGGTTTATGTCATGAAGAATAAATCCAATGTATTTTCCATATTTCAAAGGTGGAAAGCCTTTGTGGAGAATGAAACAGGTACCAAGGTTAAATGCCTCAGATCCGACAATGGAGGCGAATGTTGCAACCAAGCTTTTGTGCTAGCAATGGCATTCGGAGGCAAAGGACAACCCCAAGGACACCTCAACAAAATGGGATTTCAAAAAGGATGAACATGACAATCATGGAACGAGCACGAAGCATGTGGCTACATGCAGGCCTACCGCTTGAGCTTTGGGCGGAAGCTGTAAGTACGTTTGTGTACTTAATCAATCGGTCACCCTCAACGGCATTGGATGGGGGAGTTCCAGAAGAGGCATGGACAGGTAAACCGGTGAATTATGCATTTCTCAAAGTGTTTGGGTCTGAGGCTTTCATGCACATAGATAGAAGCCTAAGATCAAAGTTAAATGCAAAGTCCAAAAAGTGTTTCTTCATTGGCTATGGAGAAGGAGACTTTGGGTATCGCCTATGGAATCCTGAAGATGGTAAAATCTTAAGGAGTAGGGATGTAATTTTTAACGAACAAAATATGTACAAAGATTACTTGGAAAGAAAACAAACAAAAGAAACAGGTGATGAGTACATGGAGCTTGAGGACGGTGAAGACTCAAGGAATGCAAACGGTGACAATGTGCAACAACGTCAACCAAATGAGGAGCCTGAACCTATTCCCCGAAGATCTACAAGAGCAAGTAGACCCCCATAAAGGTTTTTTCCTTCCTTCAACCATCTCTTGATCTCAGATTCTGGAGAGCCGGAATCATATGAAGAAGCTATGCAACATGAATCCAAAGAAGAATGGACGAAGAGCATGCAAGTAGAGATGGACTCACTACATCGCAACCAAACATGGGAGTTGGTTGAGTTGCCTAAAGGTAATCGGGCACTTCAAAACAAATGGGTGTACAAGCTAAAGGAAGAAGAAGGTGGGAAGAAAAGGTACAAGTCTAGGCTTGTGGTAAAAGGTTTTTCTCAAAAGAAAGGTATTGACTTCAATGAAATATTTCCTCCTGTTGTAAAAATGAACTCAATTAGGCTTGTCTTAAGCCTTGTGGCTGCTCATGATCTAAATCTTGAGCAAATGGATGTAAATACGGCATTCCCTCACGATGACTTAGAGGAGGAAATCTACATGCTTAAAGCATCAAGACAATGGTACTTGAAGTTTGATCGATGGATGTTGGATCATGGATTCACAAGATGCAACTCGGATCACTGCGTCTACACAGAGAATTTGGGAGATGGGAAATTCATCATCCTAATGTTGTATGTTGATGACATGTTGATTGCAAGTGCTAACATGCAGGACATCAAAGACCTAAAAGAGGAGCTGTCCAAATCTTTTTCAATGAAAGATTTAGGCGCTGCAAAGAGGATACTTGGTATGAAAATATCAAGGGACAGGACGAAGAAGACAATAAAGCTATCTCAAGAAGGTACTAGAAAGGTTTGCAATGCAAAATGCAAAACCAGTTTCTACACCTTTGGCTGGTCATTTTAAACTAACGAAGGATATGTGTCCAAAGACACAAGAGGAGACAGCCTATATGTCTAAAGTTCCATATGCTGCAGCGGTAGGTTCTCTAATGTATGCTATGGTCTGGACAAGGCCAGACATTGCACATGTAGTGGGAGTTGTGAGTAGGTTCATGGACAACCCAGGTAAAGAGCATTGGAAAGCTGTGAAGTGGATACTTAGGTATCTAAAAGGGACAACAACAAATGCTTTGTATTTTGGAGGAACTGATATTTTTCTAGAAGGGTATGCTGATGCAGATATGGCAGGTGACAAAGATACTCGAAGGAGCACTACTGGCTATGTGTTCACGGTTGGAGGCACAGCAGTAAGCTGGGCTTCAAAGCTGCAGAAAGTGGTTTCACTTTCTACCACGGAAGCAAAGTATGTAGCAATGACGAAGGCAAGCAAAGAAATTCTGTGGCTTCACAGATTCTTAGAAGAGCTTGGATTCAAACAAGACAATTGTGTCTTGTACAGTGATAGCCAAAGCGCTATCCATCTTGCGAAGAACTCAGCCTTTCATTCAAGGACAAAGCACATTGAGGTGAGATATCACTTCATACGCACTCTTTTGGAAGAGGGACAACTAAAGCTAGGAAAGGTGCATACAAGTGAAAATCCTGCAGACATGTTTACAAAGGTGGTCAACAAGGAGAAGTTGAGCTTTTGCTCATCTTCAATCGGCATTCAAGGATAAGAAGCCAGAATGGAAAGCAGTCACAGGTTTGGTTTGGAGATCAGTCTCCAAGTGGGAGATTGTTAAGTATGGAGCCTGATTTACCCTTGTAATTTTCTGTGGTAAAAGCGCACATTTGTAAGGCCCCCATTATGAGGATAAGCCATCGTGCATGAAGGAAAATCACTCACCGGAAACCAAAATCTTCACGGACAAGAATCAGGGGCAACTTTAAAGGCCTCGGGGGCGGAGGCCCCCGAGACTTTTTTTTTCGCCGGAATATTATGGCCGGACGGCAATCGGAAAGTGGTCGGAAAACAACTGGTCGGTTGGGCCGGTGGCCGGTAGTCAATGGCCGATGGCCGGTGGTCGGAAGTCAATGGTCGGTGGTCGGAAGTCAATGGCCGGTGGCCGGTGGCCGAATTCAAAAGCGGACTTGTCTTCTCAAGGGCGGCCACACATGGGCGGATTGGAGGGTCTGATTTGGACTTATTCGCACAAGTGCGGCTACACATGGCTGTCTCTCATAAGAGAGGGCAGCCCTTTTGGCCTATAAAAGGAGGCCATTTCTACACACATTTCATAGTGTGAAGTTGATGCAACAAGGTGAGTGTGAGGTGGTGAGAGTGAAGCAAGGCGGGAGCTCCATTAAGGGTATAATCCCTTTGTAAACTACTTCTTGTTTTGAAGTACTAAAGCCATTGAGTGGCTGCTTTCTCGTGGACGTAGCCCACATTGGGTGAACCACGTATATCGTGTGTACTCTCTCTCTCTCTCTCTCTCTCTCTCTCTCTCTCTACTCTATAATCTCGTGTATATAAATCTGTCTCTCTCTCCATTAAGTAATCTCGTGTATATAAATCTGTCTCTCTCTCCATTAAGTACTCTCCTAACACTTCATAGCATCGAAGGAGATTAAAGCAAAATATTCAAGCCATACTATACCATTATCGGGAGTATATATGAGGATAGATTCTTGACACATTATATCACCCTCTTGTATTGGTCACCCATTGTATCACTGATCACACATACCCTACACATTTCTAGCGAGTAGCACTTCTAGATCCATCTTTAGCATCTCTTTATAACTAGACATAGTATCAGACTCACCACTTTTGTAACGGTTTGGTCTCATAGGTCATTTTGGCGCACCTTTTGAAGACGTTAATGCATCATTTCATTTCATTTCCTCTCTCTCTCTCTCTCTCTCTCTCCGCCCCCCCCCCCCCCCCCCCCCCCCCCACACACACACACACAAAAACAAACAAACAAACAAACAGGCACATGAATTTCGTGTATTAGTCTCCATGATACCTTTATTTTAAATGGCTACTTGTACATACACAATAACCAGTACTTATACAGGGTAATGAGTTGTACTTACAACTAATGAGCACTTACAAGTCTTGTACTTCAAAGGAGTACCCTTCAGGGTCATTGCCCTGATTGAGTTTGCGAGAACACAATCTGTCACGTGCACATCTAACCCTATGTGCATGTGGACAAGCTACTTCAGGTCTAGGGTTCAGGTCAGCTTAGGAAGTGTTCTGGCACCTTTGTGAACCTATGCACAGGCCGTGCATATCCAGACACTTAAGAGTAGTTGCATATCCTTTGGTCACACATCACGATCATCAACTTTACAGTCAGTAGCCATCATAAGCATTTTACAATGCACAAAACCCATTTTCCCTATTTTAGCAATTTTCACTTATTATTAATAGGTGACTTTGTTGGGAAACTAGGTAGGGCAATTTTGCTAAGTTCTATAAAAGAAACCTAGCGCTAACACTTTCTGGAAAAGAGGCAGCAGATACCATTTGGCAGTGCACCTTCTTAGTAAGACCGGCAAGGGAACATAGCGTTTTCAATCACCAAAGACCATTTAGTGTTTTGCAGTTTTGCAGATCAGCCTGGCGATAGCAGTTTCTCTAGCGTTTCCAGTTTTGCTGCATCACCTAGCGTTTTGCAATTTCTTGGCGACAATTCAGTCCACAACATTAGCGTTTTGCATTTTCAGCGATTAGACTCCGTATCGCAGCCCCCAAACCTCGCAGATCTAACCTTCCCACAAACAGATCCTCGCCGCACGGTCAGATCAACAAGCATTTGCCAATTCAGCACGCTATTTGCAGATTTTAGTGTACCTTCTCAGCAAGACCGGCAAGGGAACATAGCGTTTTCAGCCACCAAAGACCAGCAAGCATTTTGCAGTTGCCAACATCAGCCTGGCTGTATCAATTTCTCAACAGTTCTTATAGCGTTTCTAGATTTTCTACATCACCTAGCGTTTTGCAGTTTCTTGGCGACAGTTCGGCCCACAGCATCAGCGTTTTGCATTTTCAACGATTAGACTCCGTACTACAGCCCCCAAACCTCGCAGATCTCACCTTCTCGCAGCAGATTTTGTCGCACGGTCAGATCATCAAGTGTTTGCAAATTCAGCCCGCTATTTGTAGATTTCAGCATCTACGTTTTTAGCTCATTGTCTTTGTGTCGTTGTAACAGACTTGGACACTCCAAGTCAAGAATCTACCGCGACACGATAGGAATTCACTTCAAACAATTCACAGTTTACACTGGCCCGACGGAGTTCCGTGCCTAGAGATATTGGCCCCAAAGATTGGCACCCCTTTCGGTATTTCTTTTTGTTATTAATATGCAACTCAAAGTACAAGGGAGTGGGAGGCTCTCACTCTCAGACTCTGCCTCCAAATGCTCTGAGACGTGGAAGGCCTACCCACACTTATAAAGGTTTTACAAGGGATGCCAAAAGCAGATCCCCAAAATATTTCAAAAAATAAAGGAAGTCTCTCTCACAAGCCATTGTTTGGCTAATAAAGAAATTCACATAAAGCCCTCTCTCTCTTGCTTCATTGCGTAGAATAAAGCAGGTTGAATTCTGTAGGAAAAAGCATTGGAGTTTCCGTACATTGCTGCCATGTCATCAGTTCTGCAAATCACGTTGCATTTTCCGGGCATGCCATGTCAACAATCCCTACACTGCCTGCCATGTCAACAATGCAAAATTTCCTGCTTTCCCGGGTGTGTGTGTGTGTACAGGACAACCACATCACCAGTTTGTGACATACCCCCCTCTTGAAAGCATTGTAATCGCCCTCAATTACGCCTGCAAAATAGACAGAGGGGCCATACACTGTCTTAGCGGACACTGACTTTGTACCGACGCACTAGGAACAACACATCTAGCACATGTACCAATCGACAGTCACATCACAGGACATCACTTGACATCACATGACAAATCACATTCAAAAATTCTTCGGATCTCAGACCATGATTAATGGGCAATGTATTTAGCAATTGCATCTAGATCCACTCAAGACCTCATAGATGCCCGATTGACTAATCCTTATTGCAACCATGTCTATCAAGATCTTTCAGACCAAAATGCTGCAGTCAGTTCCTGCACTTAAACAAGTCAAGAACAAGTCAGTATCATATTATCGAGAATTTCAGTTCATAAACTCATTACAGCAGAATATTGTCAGCTCACAGTATCCCTGAAACTCAAAGAGACATCAGTGACTTTAGTATCAAAAATCGAGGCAATCCGTTGACAAAGGAGTGGAGCGATTCCCCTCTTGTGTATACCCGCTGCACCAGATTCCGCCCAAGCTGAGTTCGGGGTTCCATTTAGAATACACTATGCTAGACCAAAAGCTTCAAGGTAAAGATTCACAATCTGAGGAGTATCTTCTAGGTCCTCCTCCTCCATCCACTTTGCATTTAATGCAGTATAGTTCTTGAATTTAACCAAGAGCCACCTTATCACTTTACCCTTAATCTTTCTGTCTTTATGTGCCAATATCTGTTCTGGAACAAGGATCTCCCCATTTTCTTCCACTTCGGGTTGCTCATCAGGCTCCCCATCTTTGGGCACATCGCCTTTAAAAGGCTTCAAGAGACTCATATGAAAAGCATTGTGAATCGGCCATAATCTTGGATGCAAGTGCAACTCTTATTGCTACTATCACTCTTTCCATAAGCTTGGATGCATAGATGCGACCCTTATCATTGTTATCACTCTTTGCATACGTCTGTATGTATTATTTCTAAGATGATGATGGCCATTTGGATGGTCCCAAGTGGTTCGTCCAAATGTTGATTCTTCTCTTTTAAGCAATCACTAAGAATTTAGCACGTGATATTGCATTTTGCTTTAGGTTTTGTTGTATATTCCACCGCACGAGCATACATGCATATTTTCTTGTGAATCTCTTCTTTAAAGCTTTCAGCTATTTGATTAAGTCTATTCACCCTCCTTGCCCTATTGTTTTTCTCCGTAACAAATCTACCATGTATGTGAAAAATCGTGAAGGATTTGCAATGAGCTCGGTCTGCCTTTTGTATAGATGCGTTTGAAGTGGTGATTTCTTTTTAGTCTTATTGGAATTGCAAACCATTACCATGAGCAGCTGGCTTGAGCTCAAAAAAGTAGCAATCATGATGGCATACTTGTCTTGTTGTTTTTTGTGGGGTTCAAAATACCATTACTTGCCCTCACAACTCTTTGATAGCCTCCACTTAATTTTGTCTTATAGCATTGTGTTTTTTCACTTGTCATTTCCCTCTTCATGTCGTAGATAGGCTTGTTGTTGTGCTCATAGTTAGAAGTTGAATATGTAGTGAGTAGTTTGGATGCAAAGGGTGACAATCATGACAGGTTTTCTATTGCCAATATGTTTCTCTTGTTGAGTCTCTCATAGCTTACGCTTTTACAAACATTGCATCAAAATTTCATGATGGATATTGTTTCCCTTTGTGATTGCTTGATCCACAATAATGAGGACTTTGATAACCTTAACATTGAAATTTCATGATGGATTTGCTAACCCTTTTTACTGGATTCACTCAAAATTAGCTAGGCAATGCCTGCATATGAACGAGTACGAGCAGAAGTGTGACGCGAGAGAGAGAGTGCGAGAAGAAGAACACGAAGATATGGTGAACTCGCTCTACTGTAATGTGTAGAGCATAGTGAGTTCTTATTAGGTTTTTAATAAAGAATATGTAGAGCATAGTGAGTTCTTATAGGTTTTTAATAAAGAATATGTGTACATACCTGGCGGCCCGCCCACTTACCTGGGCGACCACATTGGGCTTTATACCCCAACAACCTCCCACATAAAGTCCAATGTGGTACTTTAAGTGTGAGAGAAGCTACTATACAAGCTAATATACAAGAGATGTAGAGAAGTGATGTACTACCCTACACCTAACTGCTTGCGAAAATGCGCAAAGCTCTCAGAAGAAAGTCCTTTTGTAAGTAGATCAGCAGGATTTTCTGTGGTGTGAACTTTGACAAGCTGAAGTTGCTTATCCTCGAACATTTCCCTGATGAAATGATACTTCACATCCACATGCTTTGTCTTTGAGTGATAAATTGGATTGCAAGCCAATTGTATAGCACTTTGACTATCACAATATAACACAGGAATCTCTTCTTTGATTCCCAAATCTGTTACTAGTCGATTAAGCCAAATTGATTCTTTGCATGCCTCTGATGCTGCAACATATTCAGCCTCTGTAGTAGACTGAGTAACACAATCTTGTAATCTAGAACGCCATGATACTACTCCACCAGCCAATGTAAAGACATACCCTGACGTAGACCTTCGGTTGTCTAAGTCACCTGCATAATCTGAGTCTATAAAACCCTTTACACTTAGATCCTGACTCCCATAGCATATACGCATACTCTTTGTATCTTTCAGGTATCTCAATATTCCTTTCACTGCCTCCCAATGTTTCTTGCCTGGGTTTGACATGTATCGAATTACTACTCCCACTGCAAATGCAATGTCTGGGCGAGTAGCAATCATTGCATACATCAAACTACCCACTGCAGAAGCATATGGAATCTTATCCATTTCAGCCTGTTCTTCCTCAGACACAGGACAATCTTGTTTGCTAAGTTTCACATATGGTGGCAATGGAACACTCAGAGCCTTTCCCTTCTCCATATTGAAACGTTGCAAAACCTTGTCAATATACACTGTTTGAGATAACCAAATCAACTTCTTTGATCTGTCTCTCTCAATGCGCATACCAAGTATATGACTTGCCTCACCCATGTCTTTCATGTCAAACGATTTTTCCATCTTTGACTTCAAAGCTGAAATTTCTTCCAAGTGCTTGCCAGCAATCAACATGTCATCCACATACAAAATAAGGATCAGCTAACTACCATCCTTAGCCTTCTTTGTATATAGACAGTGATCGAACTCACTACGTTTGTAGCCTTGAGAAAGCATAAACTTGTGGAATTTATGGTACCATGCCCTCGGTGATTGTTTTAAGCCATATAGACTCTTTAACAACTGGCATACCCAATCTTCCTTGCCTTTCTCAACAAACCCTTCTGGCTGCTGCATGTAAATTTCAACATCTAAATCACCATGCAAGAACGCTGTCTTGACATCCATTTGGTGCAACACCAAATCTAATATGGCAACCAATGCAAGAAAGAATCTCAATGTAGTCATCTTGACCACCGGAGAGAAGACTTCATCAAAGTCAATGCCTTGTTCTTGCTTAAAGCCCTTGGCAAAAAGCCTTGCTTTGTACTTTGGCTAACTATCATGAGCGGTGATCTTATACGTGTAAACGCATTTACAAGGTAGAGCCTTTTTGCCCTGTGGTAATTTAACTAGATTCCATGTCTTGTTTTTATGCAGAGCTGTCATCTCTGACTGCATGGCCAATTGCCAATTTCCGGAGTCCTTCATTTGCACTGCTTCCTTGTAACATGAAGGCTCATTGCAATCAGTCAACATGACATAGTTCATAGATGGAACAAACCTATCAGGAGGTCGCGTGACACATCCAGATCTACGCACAATAGGTGGCTCAGGCTCAGCCACAACCTGTGGTTCCACTCTATCCTGTCCTTGCTCCTCTTGAGCCCTGACATTTTGTCTTGCACGTGCAGGTCCATCTTCTTGAAAGACAACTCTTCTAATCTCCTCAACCCTCTCTGGTTTAGAATGATATTTGGATTCATTAAAGTGAACATCATTGCTGCGGACAACCTTTCTGGATTCGGGATCCCAAAGTCTGTACCCCATCTCACCAGAATTACCATAGCCTAGAAAGATGCACTTTCTACTCTTTGGCTCAAGTTTGTTCCTAAATTCCTTTGGAATGTGAGTATATGCCTCACAGCCAAAGACTCTGAGATGCTTGTATGAGGGCATTTTGCCTGACCATACCATCTCTGGCACTGAATCCTTCTGCAAAACCTTGCTAGGAGATCTATTTACAAGATGAACAGCTGCTGATACAACTTCAGCCCAAAACCCATTTGGCAGTTGTGCATTAGACAACATACTTCTGACCTTCTCTTGTATGGTCCTATTCATCCTCTCAGCAACACCATTTTGAGGAGGATTGTAAGGAGCAGTGAGTTCACGTTTTATACCTTTTGACTCACAAAAGTCCTGAAAGGCCTTTGAAACATACTCTCCACCATTGTCAGTGCGTAAGCATTTAAGCTTCCTGCCACTCTGATTCTCCACAAGTGTCACAAACTTTTTGAAAACACTCAACGCTTCATCCTTGTGCTTGAGAAAGTAAACCCATACTTTCCTCGAGTAATCATCTATAAATGTCATAAAGTAAGAAGCTCCCCCTAGAGATAGGTTAGGCATAGGTCCACACAAATCACTATGAACAAGTGCCATCTGTGTATCTCTTCTACTGCTTCTATGCTTATGTGGCTGCTGTGTTTTCTTACCATACAGACAATGTTCACAGAATTCAAAATCATTAAATGAAAATCCAGGCAAATAACCAGAATGAGACAAGATTTCCATTCCCTTCTTGGACATATGTCCTAACCGGCTATGCCACAAAGAAACGTTCGGCTGCTCGGTTACATTGATTACATTTTTAGAGACATTTGATACATAAATCATGTAAAGTCCTCCAGACTTTACTCCATGTGCTACTGTCATAGAACCCTTGGATATCTTCCACATGTTCTGTCCAAAAGTGGTGACGTAGCCAGCATCATCAAGTAAACCTGTGCTGATCAAGCTCTTTGTAATTGCGGGAACATGTCTCACATTATTCAATGTGAAAGAAGAGCCATTCTGAAACTTCAATTGAACATCTCCAACACCTAAGATCTCACATGTCTGCCCATTGCCTAGCCGAACATGATCTTTAGTGGTCACATAAGAGGTAAACCACTCCTTGTTTGGAGACACATGAAGTGACGCCCCTGAGTCTATAATCCAGTCACTCAGTGCATTTCCATCAGATGCTGTAAGAAGAGCTGAGCCCATTGTATTCTTCAAGAAGTAGATGTCTCCTGACACTAGACTGTCATCCTCTGCAACAATGTTTGTCACATTTAGTTCTTGAATCTTCACTGAGGACTTGTTCTTCTCACCATGGTCTTTAGCTTTCTCTTTGCCTTTTTCTGCTTTCCATTCTCTGCAGTCTCTTTTCATGTGACCCTTCTTGCCACAATGGTAGCATTCTATGTCACTCTTGCCTTTAGCACTGCGGGACTTGCTACGAGACTGATTCCTCTTTCCACCTTTGTACTTTTCTTTGGTCCTTCCCCTAACAACTAAGGTTGTTCCTTTGCCTTTGTCCATTGTCTTTCTATTGGTTTCTTCAATAAGCAAACTTCCTTCTACACCTGCTATGTTCAAACCATCTGGAGGTGCAGAATTACTCAAAGTTGTGCAAAAAGTGTCCCAACTTTCCGGCAATGTGATCAACAGGAACATAGCTCTAACAGGTTCATCAAACTTGACACCTTGAGCTGACAACTGACTATAGATTGTGTTGAATTCATTCAGATGATTGGACATAGGTGTCCTTCTTTCATCTTCGAGTCAACAAGCTTCTTAAGCCAGTATACCTGTGAAGCTGCACTCTGCTTCTCATAAAGATCACTCAGCTTTAACCATGCTTGATAATCCGACATCTCGTCTGCTACATTGAAGTAAACGCTTTCTGCCAAAGTCAGCATAATGGTAGAAAGTGCCAATTCATCCATTTCACTCCATTCATCTTCGTCCATATCTTCTGGTTTTATCCCCTTGAGCTTTATAGGTTTTATCTGCTTCTTTTGTACCAACACGTGCCAAAACTGCTTCTTCCACAATGGGAAATTGGTTCCATCCAGCTTCCTTATATTGTAAAGAGCAGTGTCGTGTGATCTAGCCATAGCTACGCTTCACAGTAGTTTACTTTCCTGGGAAAAATTCGGCAGAGTTTCCCCTGTAAACTGACCTCTAAACCAATATCAACCTGTCAAATGAACCAAGAAAGCTTCAGATTCTGCAGAAATTTTGGCAGAGTCTCCTTTGTAAAATGGCTCTGGTGTACTAAAAACAGACCAAAAAACAGCTCAAAAAACCACTGTCTCTCTAACACTGTAAGCTGTGGGTAAACCTGTCCTGCACCTGTACTATCTCTGACTGTCCTGTCACTGTCCTGTAAGCATAGACTGCGACAATGCCTCAACGGCAGTAAAGCAAAGATGCAATCCCAACTGTCTAACTCACAGTCAATACATCCTAGCTGCCTATCTAAGGGTGCTCGAGGGATCGCTCCAAGACCTGTATCACCGAAAGGATCTCAACATTCGAGAATCCCCCAGCTCAATAAAACCTCACTCGAACCTCAACAAAGGCTGCAGTAAATCTGACAGTACATAGACTTCCCACAAAGTCATACATCCACAAATTTCCCACTATATGCTGTAACCGCTGCGGCAATTGTTTGCTGCGTGACTCACAGCCAGCAAACTCTCAACAGACATACATCATCTCTGACAATACATCCCATGTGGAGGTACCTGCAATGTCAGGATGAAATCTGGAATATCAAGCAGCAAACACAAGCTACCTGATGAGCTAGTGGATGTCGCCTACAGTCTGTGTGTAGATGCGCCCGTGTCGTATGTGACACGCCTCCAAGAACTGTGAGCCATCCTTCGATGTGTAGACAGCCACAAATCAACACTCTGGGAGTGTCAATATCCTCAGCACCTGCAGTCGTAGGCCGAAAACCCCAAATTTGCAGAGTCGGATCTGCACCCGCTGAGACCACGTAGTCGAAAATGGCCTGCGCAGAACTTTGTCAAAGCCGAACGGTGATCGAGATGACCTCAGAATGAAATTCTGAGCACACCAAGCCCTATGGGATCTCCCACAAGATTTGGGGCCGTGTCTTTGCCTGTCGAATTTCACTCCAATCTGAGCTGGTGACTCTAGCCTCCTGCAGTGCTGCCCCGAGCCTCGATCTAAGCTCTGATACCAGTTAAAGGAGTACGAGCGGAAGTGCGACGCGAGAGAGAGTGCGAGAAGAAGAGCACGACGATATGGTGAACTCGCTCTACTGTAATGTGTAGAGCATAGTGAGTTCTTATTAGGTTTTTAATAAAGAATATGTGTACATACCTGGCGGCCCGCCCACTTACCTGGGCAACCACATTGGGCTTCATACCCCAACAGCATATGTGGGTGGGTGTGCATTTCATGAGTAGACAGTTGTATGTACATAGTCTCAAGGAAGAAATACTTGACTCTTAATAAGTGGCAATCAATCGGTACAAATATCTATAGGATGATCAATTTCTACTAAAAGTGGAGAATGAAAGGTCATTCCCAAGTTGTATAAGATATGCAACTCGAACAATGAAAAATTCAAGCAAGAATAAAGTAGATTATCACATCCATTCAATAAAAGTAAATAGATTGTCTGATCAAGGTTTTGTGTTTGAATATATATTTTGATCAGTTAGGGTAAACAGTAGATAATTCCTTTGCCACCATACATTTATGAGAAAAATATTCCTACCCAAAATTTGAATTATCTATTTTTGTGTGTGCCATCTAATTTGGTTTTTAGTAAGAAGGGCAATTAGTTAAGGGTGCTTGCAATAGTGTAACATTCAGCAATATCTATTTAGAACAAGGCCACTAGGCTCCTGTTCACAACCATATATTAGCCTTCCTTATCATCTTTTAGCCCCTCAACTAGATAAAGGCCCTCCGCATACTTTGGCCTAATTGGAAGAGACCATTTGTGCAGGTATGCATGAAAACTTTTATCTTTTGTTGCCCTTTTAAAATTGTGAGGATATTGGCTGCCCAATTTTTCTTTGCCTTAGCTTGTCAAAGCCAAGGTTGGCTTGGTAATAGTGGATATCTTCCATTTGCAAAACAAGTTTGCCGATAACAAACAACATGCATGCTATCTGCACCTCAAGAGGCCAAACATGTCCCATGGTTGCATGAGTCCACTCTTCTTTCGTCAACCATTTTGGCTACAAATGGTGCCAACTCAAATTATTTTATGCCAAATTGCACACATAACACTTCTAATAACACATAAAATGATGTGTCCAGACACACCTGCCAACTGCGGCTACTGAGGCAAAGGCACCAGAGATAGTTCCAGTACGGGCAGTAACATGGAGCAAAGGAGTAGTAATTGAGAAAATTCCAGAGATTCCAGAAAAACTAGTCACTCAGCAAATGGGCTCAACAGAGAGAATTATGGAAGGCCAAAGGTAAAGAGAAGGTGATTGATGAATGGCAGGAGCAGAGAGAACTAGCGGCAAAAATCACGGAGGATTTAGCCAAGAAGCTGCTAGAGCAGCCAGAAAGTTCTGAAGCACGAGTCATTCAGAAGATACCAGACAAATCTACTAAGAAAGATCAGTCAAAGCTTGGCATACCTGACACCATGCTGGTTGCGGTACAAGGGACGATTGGAGAATTGGGAGTTGATAGAAGAACTGGAAGCACTACAAGGGAGGATGGCATTGTGAAGATACGACCAGTTCTTCGAGCTCCGACAACCAGTCTAATCAGGAGAAAGAAGAAATCCATGTTAAGATCTGTGATAGAATTCAGAAACTCACTGTGGAGCTAGAAGATATCAGAAGAACTTTGCCTGAAGTGGCGAAATTCATCAGACAACGAAAGAAAGTAGCAGAGGCCATAATAGTTGATTTGACGGCTGTCCGAAATGATGAAGTATCACTCATTCAGGTCGATTACAAAGTTCGGAAACAATGGGAACCACTTCTAAGTGTCATCTTGGATGGAGGAGTAGGAGTCAATATAATGGGAGTACATCTTCAGCAGAGGATGGGCATTACAAATTTGAAGCCAACACCTTTCAAAGTGCGGATGGCAGATCATCAAGTAGTGCAAGCTACTGGTATGATCGAAAATTTTTGACGATATGAGTAGGAAAGGAGAAGTTCAAAACCAGCTTCCTAGTTCTTAATATGCAAGGGACATATGGGATGCTACTAGGGCGCCCATGGTTGCGAATGGCACAAGCTGTTCAAGACTATGCTAATCAAACTTTGACTGTACAAGGGGCCAGTGGTGGCAGAATCCAGATCCAGAAAAACAATACTAGAAGCTGGAGAAAGAAGCTGAGACCTAAAGAGTTATGCCAGAAGTATAAGAGAAAGAAGATTGAAAGGATGTTAGTAGCTCTGAATATTTTTTCTTTAGCAGAAATTGACCTCAATGCAGTTCTACTCAACAAGGAGCAAGCTGATAAACAAAAGAAGTAGTTTCCAGACCAGTTTGCTGAACTCAATTCAGGAGAACGATCATTTCAGTTAACTGAAAGACTGGAAGGATCAACTGAATTCAGTACACTAGAGGAGCCAATACATGCTGAGGAAGACACGACAAATCAAAACAATGATTCGGAGTTCAAAGGGCTGTCTTGGGATTATGCTGAAGAGTCAACCAAGAGAAAAGGTGGTGGGCCTAACCGGTTGCTCCCAGATGACCAAGAAATAGAGGAATGGAATCTAGGATCTGAAGACAATCCTCGAATGATCAAAGTGAACAAACATCTCAATCCAGCAAATGAAGGAGAAAGCACACATAATGTTCCAGAATTACAAATATGTTTTTACCTGGGAAGATACTGATCTCGAAGGAGTGGATCTAGAAGTTTGCCAACACAGAATACCACTGAAACCAGACGCTAGGCTAGTCAGACTGCAACGGTATAGAATGAATCCCAATTATGCTAAGAATGTCACGGAAGAGATTGACAACCTTCTCAAAGCTGGGTTCATCACTGAAGTGGCTAGTAGTGACTGGCTATTTCCTATTGTAGTTGTTTCTAAAAAGAATGGGAAATTGAGAGTATGTGTAGATTATAGGAAACTTAATGTTCAAACCATCAAGGATCCATTTCCATTGCCTTTCACAGATATGTTGCTTGATGAGATTGCAGGGTATGAAATGTATAACTTTATGGATGGATATAGTGGCTAAAACCAATTAGAGATTTCTCCTGAGGACCGGGGGAAGACCACTTATATTAGTGAGTGGGGAGCCTTTATGTATTTGGTAATGCCATTCGGCCTATGCAATGCACCAGCTACTTTTCAGCGGTGTATGATGGAGATATTCAATGAGTTTATTCATCGGTTCCTCGCCATATCCATGGATGATTTCACCATATATTATGATTAAAAGAGGATCAGTATTTACTATTCCTGGAAATTGTTTTCAAACGCTGTCAGGAGAAGCGGATTTGTCTGAATCCATTTAAATACGTTTTCCTAGTCTGGAAGGGACAACTACTACTGGGACATGTAGTATCCCGCAATGCAATAGAAATGGCCAACGATAGAATCCAGTGTGTCCAGCAAGCCAAAGCACCCAGAAATGCATCCGAGTTAAGCTCTTTCTTGGGTTATATTAACTTTTACAGAAGGTTTGTGCATAAATTTGCCTCCCAAGCTGTACCATTGTATGAGCTCACAAAGAAAACCAGTAACTTCAATTGGACTGCTGAGTGCGAGGAAAGTTTTCAGAACTTAAAAAAAGCCATTATCAATAAACCAATCCTCAGGAAACCAAACTGGGATGTTATCTTCCATGTACATGTGGACGCTTAGGGGCTGGCAATGGGGGCGATATTGGCTTAGCCAGATGGAAGGACTGATTATCCTATTTATTTTGCCAATCGCAGATTCAGTCAGGCTGAACAAGGTTATACGACCACTGAACGATAAGCCCTAGGAATGGTTTTCAGTCCTACAAAGTTCAGACATTACCTGGTAGGCAAACTGTTTCATTTTTATGTGGATCATCAGGCTCTTTTGTTCTTGATTAATAAAGTCATTATTCAAGGCAGGCTAATACGCTGGATGATGTTCCTCATGGAGTTTGAATTTTGGATTTTTCATAAGCCTGGCAAGGATCACTGTGGCGCTGATTTTCTATCTAGGAGTACAGAGGGTTATTCAGAAGCATCTTTGCGGGACAAACTAGTGGATGGTGAATTATTTCAGCTGGAAGCAGGTGAATCAGTTGACCCTAAATGGTATGACGTTTATAAGTTTCTTTCTCAGGGTGCTTTCCTAGATGACTGGAAGTAGAACCCGAAGAAGGCTTTGGTCATCAAGAGCTTGAAGTTTACCATCATCGGGGGTTCACTCTATCAATTAGGTGTTGATGGTATTCTTCGGCGTTGTGTACCTATGGAAGGGAGAATGCAAGTCATCTCAGAGGCACATAATGTCGAATCTGGTGGACATTTTTCCAATGAGGTTACCTACAATAAGATTCTGCAGGCTGGTTTATGGTGGCAAACATTGATAGTTGATGTTAGAAGTTTTTGCAAAACTTGTGACATATGCCAAAGAATGGGTAGACCTACAGCTGCAGACATGACTCCCTTAATGCCAGTACAACCACTGGGTGTTTGAATGAAATGGGGCTTGGATTTTATGGGACCTTTTAAGAAGGTTACCTCCAGGAAGAATAAGTATATAGTGATGGCTACTTGCTATGTCACTAAGTGGGTAGAAGCTAAGGCTCTTCTTGACAACACAACCATGTCGACTGCAAGATTTCTATTTGAGAATATTGTCTGTCGTTATGGATGTCCTGTGGAGATTGTGTCGGACCAAGGGACACATTTTATCAATGACACCATGGAGATCCTATTGGATATGCTTTCAGTCAAGCATCGGAAATCTACCCCTTATTATCCCAGATGCAATGGATAGGCTGAAAGTAGTAACAAGACAATTAAAACTATTTTCACTAAGGTTGTGCAGAAGAAGCCAGACCAGTGGGATTTGAAGCTCCAGACTGCTTTATGGGCGTATAGGACAGCTTACAAGGTCACTACAGGATTGACACCATTCAGAATGGTGTATGGCACTGAAGCTGTTGTTCCTTTGGAGTTTGTTATCCCAAGTCTCAAAATGGCTGTGGAATATGGGTTAGACTTCAACCACAATCTGAAAAAACGCCCGGAGGAGCTTACCCAGTTAGATGAACTTAGACAACGGGCTATGTTGGAACAAGAGATTGTTCAACAACAAAGGAAGAACTGGCATGATCGCACAATTAAGGTCCGGGAGTTTCAGAAAGGGGATGTGGTGCTCCTATATCAGTCCAGATCGGGTCCTAAGAAGCCAAATCTAAAGATTGCTTGGGTAGGACCATTTGAAGTAGACTGGGTTTCTCCAATGGCACGGTAAGATTGAAAGACTTATCTGGATTACTGATGCCAGGGGTGTATAATGGAGCAAAGATCAAGCTCTACTATTCCGAAGATAGAAACCAAAATATTAAGGATCTGGGAACTGAAGACCAAGAAATACCAGAATCAGATATCTTAGGGTTATTTTTTGTGCACCTAGTTCCAGACCCAGTCTCAGACCAGTACCAGTACGACCAAGACAGACTGGTACTAGGACCAGAATAGTGTGAAAGAAATTATCAATTTTTAGGCGCCCAACGGTCAGATGGCACTTCAATAGTAATCATTTCAAGGATGGGTAGAAGTCTTGTCCAATGCATGTCTGCCACAATAGTTGTGATGCACAAAAGTCTAGGAATGATAAGTGGTGGAGCTTTTATGGCATGAACGCGTATAACAGTAAGGCGAGTCGACATTTTTCCTCATAAATCTCCTGCGTGACGATTCCCTCTTGTTGTCCATTCGCCATCGCCAAGCTTTGAGGTATCTTCGCTACAGCCGCAGACTTCGTCTTCTGAGGAGATAGTCGACTGTCGTCTAGCTTTGCCAGCAACACCTGGGTACGGCTTTGGAGAATCAAGTAAGTCTTCCTCTTCCTCACCTGTTTTGTCATCTTCATAGTGTATGGGTAGGAGACACTCCAAAAAGATGCAGAACTCTCTCAATGAAACCCAAGATCTTGTCAATGCTGCAAAGGCAAGCCTTCCCCTCATCCCTTACAGCAAGATTTAGCGTTATGTGTTCACTGACCAAGCTATGGCTGTGCTGCAACTGTGGGATTTACGTGTGGTTCTGCAAGCCACAAGAATTGACTTTGACACAGCTCTAGACTCTTTCAATGTTGAAGATGGCAGTGCTATGATATCCCGGGGCGGTCACTTTTTAGAATGTGTATGATATCACGTGAGTTAACTAGAGAGGATTATTAAAAGACCAAAATGTATACATACAGAGGGGGGTGGGGTTTTTTTAAATAGGCTCACAGTGTAAGTATAGTATTTATATTGGGGTATTATTAATTACCTCTTGAACGCACGTGATAAAGGGGTCTTTTGATAAGTGACTGCCCCAGGTATGATATATGGCAAGAAGGTGTTTGTCACACCACACAACATAGATTTTGCATTCCGTATGCCAAATGATCCCAAGCCGTTTGTGGCAACTCCAGAGCAGATCAGCACAGTCTTGAAGGAGGATGATGCTGCCAAGCAAAAAAGAAAAACCAGTGGTCAAGGAATTCCAGTGGCCGGCGGACTGGAAGCTCCTATTGCTTATAGGTTTGTGGCTAAAGCTGTCAGTCTAAAGTATAATCTGACATATGTGTCAAAGAAGCTTTTTGCTATGCTGCTAGCAAAAATACTGGAGTCAAAAGTTTCTATCAACCTCTGTCAGATATTGTCACATAATGTGCTTGAACAAACTGCCAAACTGATATCCCAAAGTGTATTCATGGCGTGGTATGTTTGACAATTTTTCTATTGGGAAACTGCTCCGGATTCCCATGACCAGGTGAGAATGGCTTGGAGTGAGAAGCCATTTCCAGTGTCAAAAAATATTGATTTGTCTTCAGAGGAAGAAGCAACGGACAGTCAGACCACTCTGACTGGACTGAAAAGGAAGGCTAACCTAGATGAATCTGACAGCTCAAAGAAATCGAGGACGGCACTGAAAAAGAGCAGTGATTTTTTGACGCAGTTGGAGAGTCAAGTCAAAATAGTGACAACTGACAAGACTCTAGTTAGCCAGGCTGACAGATAAGCTGATCAGACCACTGAATTCAACCAGCCAGCAGAACAAATCACACTCACTACCAGTACTGGCCAAGATAAGGCAAAAGCAACTACTTCTGAAAAGTCCGCAAAATAGTTGGATAAGGGCATACTGGGCCGCGTCTCCATCCCAAACAACGAAGAATCTCTGCACTTGATAAAGAAGGACAGGTTACAGCAGCTGCAGACCCATCGACTTAAAGGGCATCTCCTTCTACAAAAATCTGATTATGCTGCTTTACCCTATATGGCTCATGTAACAGTGTATGAGCCAACTGATTCTGACCCAGCAACAGTCAATGATGGATGTTCAGTCCTCATGGAATACTATTGTCAAATGTATGGGACAAATGCTGGATGTTGCAGGGTCAGAAGATGAACTGAATAAGGTTAAAGCTGAATTGAAGGAGGTTGAGGCCCAGATTGAAAAACTGGAGGAAGCAAGAGAATCCCAGAATCTGCGCCACAGTCTACTTGAAGCTCATTCAGTGAGATCCATTAAGCTACTGCAAATTAAGCTAGCTAAGGCAAAGTCTGCTATGCAGATTATGAAAGAAGAAAAGTATGAAGCACAAAGAGCTGCGGATTGGTTCGAAACTATGCTGAGAATGAAGAGAGTTGACTTCAACCCCTTGATGCTTTGTCATAAAGCTCTGAAGACTACCCTCACTGAAAGATATATCTATAATAACTTGGCTGAGATTTTAAATCCATCAGGCAATGCTGTTTTTGATCTGGATAACTTGAAGTCTCTTATGGAGACCATGCAAAGTGACTTACAAGAAAAAGTTGTTGAATATAATAATGCTCTCACAAATCAAGCCATCCTAGATTATATTGAACAGCAGACTTCCCTTGAAGAAGATGAGAATAAGGAAGAAGAAGCAAATAAGGAGGAGGATGACCCCGAAGAAGAGCATACTAATGATGATGATATGATGCCTCTCCTCCATCTCCACCTCCAGAACTTGGTACTGGTGGCACAGGGCCAACTGACGGAAATCAGTCCACAGGCAGACCAGCCAAACCAGTATGAAGGGAAGAAGTCAGACAATCAGCAGTCAGAAGAAAAACAACCCAGTAACACATTAGGAAAAAATTGGACCCCCTTGGGGCCATGTAACGATTCCTAATTTTAAGGGATTAAAGCTAATTTTGTAGGGGATGGAGGGAACAAAGACAATAAATAGGGCTACTTTTGTAGCTCTCTCTCTAACTTCTCTCTAGATAGGAGAGGGGGGGAAAGTAGGGAATGAGGGTGGTAAAGTAGGAGGAAGAGGGGGGATAAAGTAGGAGAGAGAGGGGAGTAAAAAGAGAGAGGAGTAAAAGTAGAGAGAAGAACCATTCTCTCTCTACCTATCACCAAACAAAGAGAGTAAGTAGTTATGACAAAATCCACTTTTCAGTTCGTGCATTAATCACCCCAAAAAATTGATTTTTTTAATAAAATCTTCAAAATGGATCTTTTAAGCTTTCAAAAGGTCCCTATATATATATATATATATATATATATATATATATATAACAATATTTTTTTAGAAGAATCTAGCTTTATAAGCTCCAAATCTAAAATTCCTTGGGTCACTCTCTACATTAATTCCACGAAGAGAGTAAGTAGTTATGACATCTTCCACTTTTTAGCTCGTGCATCAATTCACCCAAAAAAATTATTTTTTAATAAAATCTTCAAAATGGATCTTTTAAGCTTTAAAAATGTCCCTATATATATATATATATAACAATATTTTTTTAGAAGAATCTAACTTTTATAAGCTCCAAATCTAAAATTCCTTGGGTTTCTCTCTACATTAATTCCAAGAATAAATAGATAATGCCACATCATCAAAACGTCCATCTAATAAAGCCTAAAAATTGAAATTTTTAAAATTTAAAAATTTCCCTCTTTTGAGCTCAAAAATTGAACCTATATATGAAAAAATATATTTTTAAGTCTTTTTATCCCAAAAATTGTCTGTTTATCCCAAAAAGTATATCTTATCAATTTTTTTCCCCATCATAACTTTTCACCATGTCTCTTCGCGACATAACCAATGAATCACCTGCGCCGTCATCTACTAGGTCAACTAATGTCAGTCTGCGTCTACCGATCGAATTTGCTCCCACAAAAAAAATTGACGAGAAAGCATCTCAACCGGCATCCGTACGACGGTTAGGAGAAACCAATGTTGACTTGTGGCTTGATGGAGGGTAGTATCCAAAAGATCTGCTCGTGGGCTGTCATCCGACATTCCGTACACTCCCAAGCTTAATCAAATATGTGGGAGAAGGAGAACGTGGTCTTCTTGGGTATTGTAAGAGATTGGACTCCAATCACGCAGGTGCGTCGGCATATTTCCGACAACAATGTCAAGTGTTACACATTCATTCCGCAAATCTCCAACAACAACTACATTCCGCAGAGAAACAACTCAAAGATCTTAAAGAGGAGATGAAAGCTACAGAAACAGAGGTAACTAAGCTACAGATTGCAATGATGCACCTAAAAGCCACTCCATTTGGCATGCATGAGCGTAAGAGGGAGTTCTCTTCCATTGAAAACTTATCCTCTAATGGAGGGGCACGTAAGAAGCGGATCACGGCAACCAGGTATTTTTTTTAATTCACAATTTTCATAACTCTCAAATAATTTCCATCAATTTGTAACTCGGTTCACCTTTTGAAATAGGACATATATACAAGATGTGTGTGGAAGTTTTAGACAAGAGGACCGTTGCAATCTTCTCCTAGGATGCATCTCAAAGGAAGATATACTTTACATCATAGGTTGTGAAAAGGCCAAACACATGAAAGATTCCATCACAAAGGAGATCCTAAAAAAGATCTCTAACCTTGTGTCTGAGGATGATGTCCAGAGAGCTTGTGATGAGGTTGGGATCAGCACAAATGCATACCATGCACTTCATGGATTGATGAAAGATGCATTACGAGAGCAAGGCATCACCAAGAATTTATTTCCTATTCCACATAGGGTCCGACTTGCAAAAAAAGCAAACAATGATCTTGTTCGGGAATCCCTTGGCGAATACAAACACATTGAAGGATCCATGGTGTACTCTTCCACGAGTGCCAAGTCACGTGGTAATATAGAGGGAGGCAATACTATTCCTAATGGGGCAAAGTCTTTTAGTTATCGTCAATTCAACAATATTTTTGTTGACTTGAAACGACTACAACGAGCTATGGTTAAATTTTATGCTTTGTCTCCAGAAGGTAATACAAATTGTAATGTCATTTTTTATTTGTATTGAATATCATTTAGTATAACAATTCAATTCCTGTGTTGTTTCAGTCCTTGGAGAGAAGCTCATATTTATTCTTAAGCTAGATGAATGTCAAATTGTCAAAGGACGGAGATTGGAATGTATGAGTGTGACACTCATGAATGAGGCAATGTTTTTTGCAAAAGTCAATGCTATCGGTGATCATTCTCAGAAACCATCATTTAGTGTACAATCGGAAAAATAAATATGGTGGTTTGGAGCTTTTGAAGTTCCGAAAGAGACTCATGAGGGAGAAAAGCTAGAAGTAGATGGAGTAGGTACAGTTGATGTTGAGTGGCACTTAGGAGGTGATCTAAAAACAATCAAATGTATACTTGGGTGTAAACAAGGTGCTTCATCACTTCTTCCTTGTCCATATTGTGTACGAGGATACAAGGAGAGTACTCGTGGCTCCACGTCTTCAAAGAAAAATGTCAAGGGAAGTCAGGCAACAGGGTCAATGGATGATGATGCAAGGGATTGGGTGTGCTCGCTGTTGAAGTGTCCTATCATGGAGGTCCCCAATCGGTCGACAAAAGATAAAACATGGCATCCCATTATCAATTTTCCACTTACAATTGTACACTTTTGCACTTTGCATACCTTTATGCGTATATTTGATCGTTTGTTAAAGCTTCACATAGAGTACACTTTCACAATGAAACCACTTTTCAAATCTGTGGAAGCCATTGGAATAGTTGAAGCAATTCTAAATTCGATTGGATGTCATGGTGGCAATGTTTCTATCATCAGTGAGGTGGAAAATATGCATGAAGTGCCACAAAAAGTATCTATGAATGGTGTGAAAGCACGTAGGTTTTTCAAGAAACCAGAGATGCGAAAGGAGAGGGGTGAGGAGGATGCTCCATGGGAGCTATGGAAAGCGCTTTGCAAGTGTACGACCGATCAAGATTCAAATCCCGTGCTTGTAAATCTACGTAGGCAAGTGTGGCACCACTTGGAGTTAGTGCTTCAAATCATGTGGAAACCCCAAACCACAAGCGAGCAACAAAATTTGTTCAAAGATCACATTTCGAATTTCACTAAAGCATTTGTGCAAGCGTGGGGAGAGAGCAATATCACACACTACATGGTAAGTTACTTTGTTCAGTTCAAATTTTGATGCTATACATAAATATTTATTTGATCTAAGCATTTTTTCTTAATGCAGCATATTTTGTATGCGCATGGAGCATTCTTTATGTCAAAATATGATTCATTAGACATGTGGAGCACTCAAGGAACGGAAAAATCACATTATCGAGCCAAAGGTGTTTACTTTAAAAACACACGTCACGAAGGTGGAACTACGAGATCCAACTACATGAAGGAGATGTTTGATTGGTTCTTTCGTTGTTCTTTGGGGAGATGTCATGTCATAGAGTGAGCGCGAAAGTCAAGTCTTGCCAAGGAGGTTAGGAGACAATCTCGACTTACTGCTAAAGAGAAATGGAGAAACTCCACCGGTCCCCTTAATCATGCTAGGTGGCGTGAAAATCGCCATAGAGTGGGCAAACGTTGGTTACCCAACATGTAAAACAAATGATGCTATGCAATGTAATGTTTATGTTTGTAGATGTCTTTGTTGAGTTGCATATAATACTTCTCCATTTATCCTTTTTTTTAAAATATATTTTGATGATATTAAGAGTTTTTTTAAGTGGCCTGGTCAAGTGTGAAGAGACCTTTAAAAAAAAAAATAGAGGGCTTTTAGAGAAGAGGGAGTCTCATTTTCAATCTTGCCCCTTCTTACACAATGGCACGCACAAAGAAAACAGCAAGAAAAGATCAACCTTTTTTTGCTCACCCTCACTCATCTGTCCAAGGTGCTCAAAAACCACCTTGGATACATGAACAAGAGCTCTTAGAAGAGATGGAGAGGGAATGGTTAGGTGAAGAGCAACAAGATGGACAACCTTCATGCAAGAAGAAACAGGTAGTGGCATCAGACACAGAAACCGAAACGGACAACGAAGCACAAAGCCCACCATGGAGCGGACAGAAGATCCCAAGCAATCATCGAGTTCCGGCTGGGAAGACATTGCCACGTGGATTCGGTGCTCTGCTGTTAGATCAGCCTAGAGGTGATCATGGGTTACCTAATGAAGAGGATTTTGAGGATGTAGAAGACGAGCCAGTTGGAGCCAGTCGGAGCACATGGTGGCCTTGAAGATGCGCAAGCTCCTCCTCGCAAGCCCTCTCGTAGAAAGAAAAAGTTTTTCAAGGTTCGCCCTCGCAAGGCCCATGTCCCACATCCTACCATCCCTCAACAACGGGCTCCTGGTGTGAAGCAACGCATTCCAAAGGCGTTGCAAGAGATTCGTCACTATCAAAAAACTTCAGACCTTCTCATCCGCAAGGCACCATTCGTACGTTTGGTGAAAGAGATCATGCAAAGTTATCGAATGGCGTTTCGAGTTCAAGGTATCGCCGTAGAAGCTCTGCAAGAAGCAGCAGAATATCATCTAATTTCTCTTTTTGAAGACACCAACTTGTGTGCTATTCATGCAAAACGGGTGACAATAATGCCCAAGGATTTAGCTCTTGCGCGTCGAATCAGAGGAGAGAGAGATTGAATTTGACTTTTATGCAATTTTGGCAATGTAAAGATATCTTTTTGAAATATAACGAGTCGTGGATTTTTCAAATATAACGAGTCGTGTACATTTTTGTTTTAAGTGTTTTAATTGATATAAGTAAAACTAAGTAGAGAGAGAGAGAGAGAGAGAGAGAGAGAGAGAGAGAGAGAGAGAGAGAGAGAGAGAGAGAGAGAGAGAGAGAGAGATGTGGATAGAAGAGCTGTCAACCAAGTGTGGTTGATTGAATAACCGAAAAAGGTATAATATCATTGTATTCTTATAAATTTAGCCTAAAGAAGGTTTAAAAAGGCTGTCTAGGGGCCTCCCCACAGAGGCGTGCGAGAAGGCAAAAGTAAAAGTTACTTTTGCCTTCTCGCACGCCTCTGCGGCAGGCCCCTAGACAGCCTTTTTAAACTTTCTTTAGGTTAAGTTTACAAGAATATAATGATATTATGTTTTTTTTGGTGTTATTTATATGAAAAAAACTCTTTATTTTGATTCAGAGAATTGCACAATCGTATCACAAGATAGAACCAATCATGTACTGTCTATCGTACCATAAACTCAATACAGAAGATGTAAAGTACGAGTTAAAATCAATTCCCATTCAAAACTTGAAATAACAAAGTACAAAGATGTGATATATCTCATTAAAAATTTGAAGGAGTTAATTACAAGATTTATGCAGCTATTGAGTGCTTGAGCCATCTAAGATATGGCGAGAAATGTTTTCTCGGCGCTCTTGGGCGCAGGGAAGCTGTTTGTGCAGCACATCCCAAGCAATTTGTTCCACATTGCTTAGACCTACAGCTTGGCTTAAGGCCACGTTACAAAGCACACGACCACGAATGTGTGTTGCAAATGCAGCACTGGCCAGAGATTTATTTACAAGATATATAACTTGGGAGGCTTGAGATATGGTTGACAGGCATAGGATGCGGCTCATTGCTTTCATCATTGACACCCAAAAATGACCACAAGGAGTGTACTCCTTATGGATTATTGCAAAGCCGTCCTGGGGAGCTTGCCAAGGTAATGTGAAAGAGACGACTGCCATCCAAAAGCTTGGCGCCTACCATCTCCTCCCTGATCTGCATGCTCATCTAGCTCCACAACATTCTACAAAGAAATCAATAGGTAAATAAGATTTCAAAATGCAACAATGAAAATTAACGTAATCACAAAACAAAAATTAATTAATACCTCTTGTTTTTCGTCGTCCTCATCGTTTATGCCTTTGCTATCAAGAGAAATAGATGAATTGGGAGTCATAGCGACACTCTCAAGTTCATCTATATGAACATGCATAGGAGTGCGTTGGGCTTCAAGCAATGCGCGTGTAGCTACAAACTCATCCTCCGACACAGATGAGTGCGGTGTATCACTGCCACCATTGCCAACTCCACCACACTCTCTCCAAGGGGAAGGAGGCTTCGATCCAAAGGATCGGAGGAGGGGTCAATGGCAGAGGACTCTACAGTGGCACAGAGGATGGACAGACACTCATCCATGCGGATTTCAAAAGTCTTTTCAAGATCATGTAAAAACAAATATTCCTCCCCATTTTTGACAATTGGGGAGAGGTGTTCAAAAAAAACCTCCGGAGTTAATGTCTCCTCTGGCGCATCTGCAGCGGTCTTAAAGGATGCTTCTGCACCCTCATCACCCATGGATTTGGCGGCATCCATGACACCTCTTGGGTAGGTTAGGGCAAGAATATTGCCCTCTTTGCTTGCATCCCAGGGCACTGTAATGGGCTCCTTTGTGTCCTTGACGACACCCCCAAGGCGCAAATGAGGCAAACTCACCTCAGATCTTTCAGGCTCCTCCGCAAGAAGAAACACAAAAGTCGCCAAGCGACTTAGAAACTGGGTGCCGACCTCTTCTTTTTCAAACGTGAATCTTCAATGTACTGACCTGCCTCACCCGCAATTACACAAAATCGTTGAAGCCGCTAGGTGAAAGGCCGATCGCCTTTGTGTATGTAGCGAAGCAAATCGTATGGAATCCACAATTCCCCTTGTCCGACAATTGGTATAGCAGACTTGTCAATGTAGAATTCAAAAAATTCCAAGATAGGCTGAAAAGATTGGCTGTTTAGGTGAATAGTTGTGTTCACATCAGGGAATTGGGTGAAGAAATTGTGAAGATTGTCACGATCTTGCCACTCGGTTGTTTGTAAAAATGCTTGGAAGCGTTGTAACGCAGTGGCTTCGCGAGGGGTGGAGGAGGATCTAGCTCTTTAGGTAGGAATGCAAAGAGTGCTAGAGCTCAAATGAGAGTGTGAACAGGCTATGTAGGTGAATTGTGAAAATGGTAGGGTTTAGGAGGCTTTATATAGCGTGCGCCCCCCCCCCCCCCCCCCGCCCCCCCAAAAAAAAAAAAAACAATAATTAAAATATTAAACAATTTTCATAAAGTAACACAAATAACAAGAAGTTATAAAAAACTTTCAAATTAAATTACAATCATTTAACTCTAAAAACACATTACTACGACTTTAAGATAATGTGCATTACCAAAATTTGATACAACCATCTGCTTGAACTTACAATTGTGATATTATAAGAAATTTAAGTACAAAACATAACTACTCTAATGATAAAATCAAATTCTCTTCCGTCGTCCACGCCTTTTCAATTTGAATCGTGCTCTCCATGCAGCTACCAATCTAGCCAAAAATAAAAAAAAATAGCATACCCACCTTAGAGCAGGGAATAATCCAAAGAACATAAATATAACATAATTAAGAGAGAAAAATTATTCATCTTACGTCGTCCGATGCAAAATTTTGTATCTTCTCCATGCTGTAAACCCATTATCACTAAGTGCTCCCGCACATTGGCCAATGTCCAATGCTTGTTCACTTGGACGTTCTCAACAGCACCACTCAACAATTTGATTGCAATATCAAATACCTCAATTGTAGCATCGGTGGATTGCAATGGAATCCATTTACGAATCTTGCACATCCATCTTTCATAGAAGTACCGCACGCAAAGCGTGGAGCGCACCTTGATGAAACGGATAGCAATGCCGAAACTTCCAACTGGACACCAAAAGCGATCTCCGTTGTGAAGTCCTTCAAGATACCCCCACTTCTCGCCAAGGATGGCTTCCAATGTATCGTATTGTAGATCTTTGCAAACATACATAGTATTTGTATGATGGAAAGGCAAAGATCCAAAGATGCTAGCGAAGACATGAGCACGACAACACCATCCAAGTCCAACGGAACGCGAGGCTTTTCCAAATTTTAATGATGCTCTCATATCAGCAACAATCTTGGCTTTCAAAGACATTACAGTGAATGCATCTGGCTTTGGCCACTCCATGCTACACAAGGTTGTAGCCTCCAAAGGTTGTAGCTCTCCGTAGCCTTCCTCATCTGTAGGTACAATGTACTTGTGGGTGTAGAAGAACACCCTTTGTCGTGAAAGGTTTGATGAAGTTGTGTTGGAGAAGAGCATATCCCCAAGACTTGCATGCATGGCCGTAAATGTGCCTGAAAGGCACAAGAGTGGTTGCTCCTCCACAAGGCTAGAAGGGAAAATTGAAGGAGTACGAGCAGAAGCGCGACGCGAGAGAGAGTGCGAGAAGAAGAGCACGACGATATGGTGAACTCGCTCTACTGTAATGTGTAGAGCATAGTGAGTTCTTATTAGGTTTTTACAAAAGAATATGTGTACATACCTGGCGGCCCGCCCACTTACCTGGGCGACCACATTGGGCTTTATACCCCAACAACCTCCCACTTAAAGTCCAATGTGGTACCATTAGGAAAAATATGAACCCTCTAGGGGCCCTTTGGGATTAAGGTTAATTAGAGGCCAGCCAATGAGAAGAGGGTGGTGGACACACTCTATGCCCTCAAAAATGTAGGGGGACAAAGTAGTCTTACACTTTTTAAATGGGTTGTTACCTAGTGAGAAGGTGGGGAGGGGGGGGGGTGGGCCATATGGAACCTCCAACTTCCCTCCTTTTTGATCTGGTTTTGAAAAAATCCCAAAAATTTGAAATTTTTCAAAAATTTCAAAACTCAAATTTCATCTTCTGAAAACCCCCCTAAAACTATTTTATGGTCAAAAAAGCATTTTTTGATCTCAAAAAGTCAAAACGTGCATCCAAAAACCCTAAAATTCAAAATTTTTTAAAAATCTTTTTTTGCTATCCAGAGCTCCCCCAAAATTAGTTATTAGGCAAAAAGGGATTTTCTCTCTCTAGAACCCCTTTTCCAACCCCTCCTTGGTTGCAACCATCACACTCATCCTCTACTCCAACACTCTCTCTCTTTACACCATCTCCATTGCTGCAGCAAGGAAGCTCCTCTCTCCTCCCCTACCACCTTCCATTGCCACACCAAGCAAGGCTTATCCACCTTCTCCTCCCAGTGCCACACCAAGCAAGGGTTGTCCACCTTCTCCTCCCATTGCCACAAGGGTTGACCATTTTCTCATATCACTTTATCACACCTACATTGTAGCAACAAGCAAGGTTCTTCTCCTCCTCCTAGTTTGCTTTGCTCAACCATGGCCAACTCTACTTCACAAAGGCGACCAAAGGATGAGGTCACAGCACTTGCATGCCACAACACTAGAGGTGTAGATGATGAGTGGGTGCCACAAGAGTTCACCAAAGGTGCTTGGGTATACATGCAACCATCTGCTGTTGGCCCTCATCGTGTGCGGAATCGTGCAAACTTGGATCTTCATTGGAAAGGAAAGCTCCTTGGCTTCAAGAACCGCAAAGACAAGGGGACCATAGCCATTGTGCAACATGTTTTCTCAATGTCAACCATGCACTTGCAACAACCACCTCGATTTTCAACACATTGTAAGTACATGTTTTGAGAATACAAAGCTAGGTGTGAAATCACAGTGTAATGTTATTATGGATTCATACTTAACATTTGTCATGCATTTATAGTCATATTTCCATCCACGTTGGTGGAGGAGCAGCCACTACATAGTCTCTCCGGCACATTCAATGCTATACATACGGGTATTGGAGCAATAATGTCCCCGCATCTTTGCCCAACCAAACTGGTTCAAAGAAGGATTTTCTTCTATTCTCACTCCTATATTGTCCCTACTTCTACACAAGCATTTGGAACGCTTGAACCCATCAAAGTAACTTCCTTATTAAGTATGGAGTGGCCGGTCCCAGATTTGTGGTCGGTAGCATCTTTCAAGCAAAAGATGATAATGGATGTCGAAAACTCTTTGAAATACTCTAAAGCTTCTAGGTCTGTGGGCTTGAGCTGGTGTTTGCCTATTCATTGTTTTGTGCACATTTTTAAAGAGTTTGGATTTGTGGAGACTACCACAATGCTTGTATGTAAAGATGCGCATTACGAGGAATTAGGAAGTCTTTTAGAAGAGGACTGGGGTTTTGTGGAGGGCATGCACAACGGGGACCGGTATCGTTGTAAGGTTGGAGCTTCAGGTATTGGAATGCGCTATTTGAAATCCCGCACCTCCTTGTACATACGATTTCACTATGATCGTTGGATGTGCAAGCTTGGAGTGTGGACTCCCTTACAGAGTGTAGACGGCGCTATTGCAAGCTTTGACATTGCAGTGAAGATGCCCAACGATGCTTTGGAGGCAGTCCAAGTGAACAAGCATTGGACTCTCAGTAATGTTCGAGAACATTTGGTTATTATGGGTTTTGAGGCCCTTCAACAAGCACAATTTCGTTTACAAGGTCACAAGGTGAGAATCCTTCCACCACATTTTCAATACATCATGGTTTGTCGATCATTAGATGCTTATTGTTATGAATGTCCGCAGATTGGGAAGAGAATGGAAGACAAATTGAAGGTCGAGGAGGACTGGGGGATAGATGGAACTATGATATCGATCTTATAACTTTATAACTCTTGCAATTTTCATATTGATCCCCGCTGTAATCAACATGATTTGCTTCGGCAAATCATGCCTTTGAATATAATTTTTTGCATTGGGATGAGAAATCATTTTTTGGTGAAAGTGCCTTTTTTTTTTAATGTCTTAAAAAAAGGGTACATTATAAAAGGGGGGCCACCTAACTCATTCACTATTTTCACTTTTGCAACTCTTGAGCTCCTCCACTCTCTATCCACACCCCAGGCTAAACATGGATGCTGCCACAGCCTCTGCATCTGTACCCACATCCACCCCTTTGTCACGCTTCATCCTCTTCCTCGAGGACACCAAATACAAAGGGAAGTTGGACCTCCACACCTTTTTTACTCGTCTCCCTGACCTTGACGCCACACTTGCCCTTCACATGGATGCATTTGAGGAGATTTCTGCGTTCATGGAGAGCACATCATAAAATATTCTGTATCTGTCCCCCCACATGCAAGGATCTGGGTGCCTTGTGATCTTTTGCGCTATATACACAAAGGTGATCGTCCATTCGCCAAGCGGTTGCAACGATTCCAAGAAATTGCAACCAATGCAGGCCATTACTTGGACGAGCAAGCCCCTGGGGTGTCAGCGCTCAAGAAGCGCAAGTTGGGGGTGGAGTACCTTTCTCGGCTCGCAACATTTATCTTCTTGGTGAGCGAGGAACCTAATTTGGAGGAGCTCCGCTTACCACACCTTCAAGTTGGGTCCTTTATCAAGGACACCAAGGAGCAGCAGGTTATCCCCATGAACCCTGCAGCGGAAGGAAAAGCACACCAGCTGGAGTACCCTAGGGGTCTTGAGGAAGTGGTTGAGAAATCCATAGTTGCGGCTGGCCCTAGTGACACTCCAGTGCCACTACCACTGACGGATGTGGCTATCCCAGAGGTAGAAATTAGCCGCTTCTCCTCAGTGTTAGTGGATAGGGAGGAGTTTGTGTTCCTCCATGATTTGGAAAAATCATTTGGCCTGCGCATGGATGAATGCTTGAGCGTGCTATGCAACAGCAGCAAATGTCCCTTAGACAATACGCCAGATGCCCTAGAAAGCAAGCTCTTGCCAGATGGGGACTCTGTTGCTGACACTATTGCAGTTGTATGTGCGGAGGTCCTGGCAGCAGAGCAGTTGCACGTGGCTGATGAAGATTTCCAAGCCACGCAAGCCAAGGTTGTGGCTGCTAGGATGCCTATGCCATTATGCAACCTCCCATCTGATGATCCAAAGCTTGTATCTGTGGTGCATGGGACCATTGACTTGGATGCAAAGGGCAACAGGGAGGAGGATGACAAGGAGCAGGAGGTAAACTGTACCTAATTTTCATGTTACTATTTTATCCTTCGTTGTCTTTTTTCTCAACCTTCATCGGTTTATGACAGGATGTTGTGGAGGTTGATGATTTTGCTGCAAGGACGGGTGGCAAGCGGACGGTCTTTGGACCTCAAGCTTCCCTTGCGCATTACCTCGGACAACTCCCCCCTGGCGATGTGGCCATTATCCATAATGAATTTACTCCCCAAGCCCATTTTATGACTTGGTCGTTAAAAGCTTTGAGCAAGTTTTTGTGTTTGAGTACCATTGCTCAAACTGCGCATCAAGTGTTCCTAGTGCGTAGATCCCTTGTATGCACAACGTTTGGCACTGGCTTTCGTGGTAAAGTGCTTGCCCAGATAGGGATACATGCTTCCATTGGCTCAACTGACCCAAATGCCATAGCGCAGTCCCTCTTGACTGGGGAGTTGCCTTACGTGCAAAATAGGCGCCAGGAAATGGTCAAAAAAATTCTGAACTCCTCAGATACATGATGTAAAATCACCGTGCTAGAAGGAATAAAAAATATTTGAAATTGTCTCTCTATATTGCAAATTCTTTTCAATCTTGAAAATTGTTTCAATTGGTGATATGAATTGTTTTTTGACTTTGTCATTTCAAGGTATGTAATTGCAGTCAAATTGAGTATAATTGTGATTTTTAAGTACCCTAGGGGGTTAGATTAGCCTACAAGGGGCAGAAAAAGGCCTGGCCACAAGGGCGCGCAAATGGCCCATCCATCAGTTTTGGATGGGCCATTTGCGCGCCCTTGTGGCCAGGCATTTTTTTGCCCCTTATAGGCCAATCTACCCCCCAGGGTACTTAAAAAGCACAAATTTATTGCAATGGATTGGTTTTGCAGCATTCATTTAAATGCAACCTTTTTATGGCAATTCCAGTATATGTTCACACTCAAGGACACTAGAAAAGCTCAAATCAATTATGAAATGAAGTTTCCAACAAACTATCACTTGCTTTAGTTCTACCTACTACACCCTTGCACCAAAAAGTCAAATTACATTGGACACTTGGTTTCCCAATATGTTATTTGTTTTGATATCCTATAAGGAATTCAAAGCTTGAAATGACCAAAAAAAAGGTGTCCATAAGGATCCATATAAAATATTGATGCAAAACCAATCCATTGCAATAAATTTGTGCTTTTTAAGTACCCTAGGGGGTAGATTGGCCTATAAGGGGCAAAAAAAGGCCTGGTCACAAGGGCGCGCAAATGGCCCATCCATCGGTTTTGGATGGGCCATTTGCGCGTCCTTGTGGCCAGGCATTTTTTTGCCCCTTATAGGCCAATCTACCCCCTAGGGTACTTAAAAAGGACAAATTTATTGCAATGGATTGGTTTTGCATCATTCATTTAAATGCAACCTTTTTATGGCAATTCCAGTATATGTTCACACTCAAGGACACTTGAAAAGCTCAAATCAATTATAAAATGAAGTTTCCAACAAACTATCACTTGCTCTACCTACTACACCCTTGCACCAAAAAGTCAAATTACATTGGACACTTGGTTTCAGAATATGTTATTAGTTTTGATATCCTATAAGGAATTCAAAGCTTGAAATGACCAAAAAAAGGTGTCCATAAGGATCCATATAAAATATTGATGCAAAACCAATAGGTTTTAGTAAATTTGGTTATTTTAAGTACCCTTGGGGGTAGATAAGGCTACAAGGGGCAAAAAAAGGTCTGGCCACAAGGGCGCGCAAATGGCCCATCCATCAGTTTTGGATGGGCCATTTGCGCGCCCTTGTGGCCAGGCCTTTTTCTGCCCCTTGTAGGCTTATCTACCCCTAAGGTTACTTAAAATGCACAAATTTACTGAAATTGACTACAATTACATACAGAACTTGAAATTACAAAGATAATAGACAGAGTAGACACAATTGTTGATCATATTGTCATTGGAAAGTCAAATCATTACAAAGATAAGGGTGTGCAATACAAAAAGAGGGGTAACTTCGGCTAATGCTCGAAGTCTCGTCGCAATCGTCGTGCAAGCTGCATATCTTTTGGCTGTATTGTCACTTGCTTTGCATGAATGGCACATAGGTTGGTATCTTCCAACACTGAAATGATGTGGGCCTCTGCAACTTCTTGAATAGCCTCTAGCACTATTGCTTGCATTCTATACTGATTTCCATAGCTTTGAAGCACTTCCTTCACAGTGCGAGCAAAGGGGGCGCGTCGAATCAAGAGCTCCGTCGTCTTTTGGTAGTGGCGGATTTCTGCAAATGCCCTTGCTATTTTTCGGCGCCGCTGCGGTTGTCTTGGGGGCACTTGCACATTTGCTGGCGAGCGGTGTGAAGGCTTCTTGAAAAACTTAGACTTGCGTCTGTTTACATGCTTAGGGGCTGGTTCTGCAACCTGTTCTGATTCTTCCTCTTCCCTTGGTTGCCGATCTTGTCGTGTGGGGAGAGCTCCCTTGCCTTGAGGCAATGTCTTCCCCCCAACGGCCACCCGGTGTGTGTGCGGTATGTTTTCTCGCAGCCATGGTGGCTCACTCTCTGATTCAGTGTCTGTATTGACCACCCAAGTCCTGGATGGTCCTGCTTGTGATTGGGGGCGCGATGGCTGCTCCCTATCGGACTCTGATGTTTGCTGGCCCTCTGCTTCTCTCCAGCGCTGGGCACGTTGCTTCATTCTGTTTCTAGGTGTTATATCTTGAGGAGGTGGAGATTCAACAGTCCTTGATGACTCTCGTGCCCTACCACCATGCCCACTACCAGAAGAGTTCCTGGAACGGCCAGGTGTTTGTGGCCGTTTCTTGTGCTTTTAAGCCATGACGGATTCTCACATCCTTGGAGGGTGTTTTTGTTGGCAGGCGGATGCTCTTTCGCGGTTTGTTTGGTGCGCGCCATTTCGTTGGTAAGAGCTCACCTGTTCTTAAGAAATGAGTGATTTATGAGAGCATGCAATATTTATAAGGGCCCTGTTCACACTAATTTTTTTAAAAGAAGTATTATTTTTTAAATAAACATGTCGCTAAGAGTTGGACCCTGCGTTCACGTTTAGTGACTCGCACAGTATCCACTTTGATCCTTGTCGCACTCTGCATCGCCGCCATGCAGCATGCTTGGTGGGACCTTGCGACATTTGCCACTTGTTGCTATGCTCTTGACGACTCCATTTGCGCACTTCAATAGCAATCTTGGATTGTCGCGCACGCTCCATTGTGAGCTTACGAGCAAATGTTGTGCGAAAAAACCAGTTGAACATCTCCTCCAAATAATTGGATTGCACCATTCCACCACCATGTCGAGTATTTTTGAAGTACACTCCCCTTGCTCGATAATGGGACTTCTCCATGCCTTGAGTGCTAAAAATTTCAAGCGATCCATACTTGTGCATAAAAAATGCACCATGCGCAAACAAGATATGCTGTTCACATGAGCAAACGATCCACATTAGTAAATAAAAACAATCCCTTGTAATGAATACACCATGGATGACTTACCATGTAATGTGTGATGTTATTTTCACCCCAAGAAAGGGTGAAGACCTTGGTAAAATCCGCCAAAGCTTCTTGAAATGATTGCCGTTGTTCTTCTGTTGTGCTGTTAAGGCTCATAAGCTTGACCATTTTATCAAAATGGGCCCATACTTGCTTGCGCTTGTTTGCAAGCTCGCCATTTGAATCATTGTCAGTAGTAGCTTTGCATAACTCCTTCCAAAGCTCCCAAAGGTTACCTGCCTGCTGGTTGGAGCTGCTTTGAGCATCATATCGACTTGGCTTTCCTTGGGAAATTTTCTTCAAAAAGTGTCTAGCTTTTTGTCCACTCATTGACACTTGTTGAGCAATTTCATGGGCCTCCCCTGTGTTCTTTGCAGCAACTATAGACACATTTCCACCATGACAGCCAATGGAATTCAAGAGTACCTCCACTCTTTCGATCGCTTCCTGGGACTTTTCCAACGGTTTCATTGTGAAAGCATAGTCAATGTGGAGCTTCAATAGCCTATCAAAAATACGCATGAATGCGTGTAATGTACAAAAATGTACATTCGATAGAGAAAATCGAAAGATTGGATTCCAAGTGTGGTCCTTTTGATCAAGGTCTGGGGCATTGAGCATGGGACATCTCAGAATAGACGCTTCTCATTCTCTACCTTCATCTCCGACATCATGACAATCTAACCCTTGTTCTCCATGCCCTTGCCATGGAAGCATGTAACTGGCCTTTGCAGTGCTCTTATGTGATTTTTGTCCATTAGGTTTGTACCCTCGAGTGCAAAATGGACAAGGCATGAGAGAAGAAGCCCCTTGTTTGCAGCCAAGCAAACACTTTATGGTCTTCAAATCCCCACCTAAGTGCCACTCCACATCATAACTACCAAAGCCCTCAATCTCCAACTTCTGACCTGCAATTTGGGAGTGTATTACTTCTGTGATCCATGGAGTTCTCTCAAAAATCCACGAAAGTACTCCATTGGTCTCTTTGGGCACCTCAATAGCACCCAACCACCAAATGTCTTTCTCTGATTGCACGCTAAAAGATAGGGTGGGATATGGCTCGACTGAATCCCTTCGCTTGGTTTGCAGAAGGGCCTCGTTCATTAGAGTGACACTTAGCCTCTCTAACCTTCGGCCTTTCACTATTTGACACTCATCGAGTTTCAGCACAAAAGCGACTTTTGTGCCAAGCACTACAAAATAAATAGTGCTAAGACCTTAAACTTCAGCTTCTATGAAAAGAATAATACCAAAGAAAAAAGTAAAGTGTGTCACCTTCCTCAGGTAACTCGTAAAATCTAAGCATGGCTTCTTGAAGCCTTCTAAGATCCACGAAAATATTGTTCCACATTGTGTAAGGAAAGCCCTTATTCGAAGGTCTTATGGATTGTTTCTTACCTTTTCCCCTTGTCTTTGTTGCGCACGAAGCATAAAGGGAAGTTGGCATTGTGTTCTCAATGTGTAGGTATGTCCCAATGCGGGAGAACACATCTTCGTTTGTGGCCTTCTTTGCGAGCTTGACCTTGTGAGGAACGGGAAATAGGTTTTTCACAATGCCATGTTCTTTGAGGGCATCCTTTAGGAGTTGAAAAATAGCCTGATAGGCTTTGGTGCTGATTCCAGCCTCATCACAAGCTTGTTGAACGTCATCATCATTAACCACATTTCTTAATTTACGCATAAGGTCCTTGGTGACTACATCCTTAATGTGCTTACCTCCAGGTGATTGTAAGATAGAAATAACGTCCTCGGTATTGAGACAACTAGTGAGAAGGTTGACTCGATTATCTTGGCTTGTTCCACCGCATGCCTCCTGGATGAAGTTTCTAGCAACAAATAAACATAAATGTTAGAAAATAGTGTGAAGTAAGAATGTAGCATGCAAGTAAAGACCAAATCACCTTGTGGCTGTAACTCGTCGTTTGCGTGCTCCTCCGGAATGTGCAAGAGTTTCAATGGATGAATACGGACGTTTGCGTTCCCTTGCACCAAGGGGTGTTTCTTTCAAGTATGTGATGGTGTTGGTAAGCTTCTGGATGTGGGACTCCTTTTCTTGCATTTGTTGTTCAAGACTTTTAACTACCCTCTCCGAAGAGGAAACACTCTCTTGTAATGCCGTCGTCTTGAGGTGAAGAGCGTGACATTCATGCATCCACATATGCAAAGAAGCACCTGCACCCATACACAGCCGCTTGCAATAGCCTAACAAGCCTGCTTCTCCCCTCCCAAGAAATTGAAGAAATGTGGAAAGGCTATTAAACGGTGGATGGAAGCGGCTTATAGGATCGTAAGGGTACAAATGGCCATCCACCCAAATGTCAACATTGGTCTCACAAGCGGTGCGACGTTCCTGTGATGACCTTTGATCACCTTCACTAGTGGTCTTCGGTGCAAATGCTGTGGGTAAGCGAATATGTATGCTTTTGGTGTGCGGAGTACGTGGTGGTGGAAGCAAACCATTTGTGATGTCCGTGAGCACCATGGAAGCTGTTGCGTGAGGAAGCAAATGATGAAAAGATAGAGGGGGAAGGGTAGAGAGGCCGAGCAGGATGGGAGGAGAGAAGGAGGGAGGGAGGGAGGGGAGGGAGAGATCGGGGAGGAGGAGGAAGGTAGGGGCAGAGAGGGAGAGGAGAGGGAGAGGGAGAGAGGAGGGAGGAGGATGAGAGAACAAAATGTTTATTACTTTTTGGGGGAAAAGATTTTTGAAAAAATGGACTTTCTAAGCTTGTGGGTTAAAAAATGGGTCAAAAAATGATTTTTGGATATGTATATATGTTGGGAGGGAGTTTTAAGTAAAAAACAAATAAAATGAATTTTTTTTTAAAAAGTCAAATTTTGACTCTTTTTGACTCACGGAATTGCTGATGTGGACACACCCCTATGCTTCCTTCACTTTAAAAAAGGCTAGAGAGAGAAAGCAACCTTTTAGGTCCACATCCTACATTTGTCTAAAAAAAAGGCTAGAAAAGCCTACTCAAAACTACCTTCTTCAATGCCCTTGCCCCCTAAACCCCACACAACATTAGCCTTAATCCCTAAAAATTAGGATTCCTTACAAGGCCCATGCAAGGTTCATATTTCTCCTAATGCTTTAAATGCACCTTCTGAATCTGTGATCCAACATCCATAGATCAAACTTCAAGTACCACTATCTTGATGATTGATTTAGGCCATACAAGGTCTTCTTTAATTTGCAAACCATTTTCTCCTTACCCTTTACTTCATACACCTTTGGTTGAAGCATGTAAATTTCCTCCTCCAAGTCACCATGAGGGAACATTGTACTTACATCCATTTGCTCAAAATTTAAGTCATGAGTAGCCGCATGTCCTAAGACAAGCCTAGTTGAGTTAATTTTTACAACAAGAGATTTTTTTAATTGTAATAGCTTTCTCTTGAGAAAACCCTTTTACCACAAGCCTCGATTGTATCTTTCCTTTCCACCGTCAGCTTGTACACCCATTTGTTCGCAGTTTCCACTTAACTTTAGGCAACTCAACCAGCTCCCATATTTGGTTGCAATGTAATGAATCCATCTCCACTTTCATGCTCTTCATCCATTCTTCTTTGGATTTGTGTTGCATAGCTTCTTTGTATGATTCAGGCTCTCTAGAATCTGAAACCAAGAGATGGTTAAAGGAAGAAATGAACCTTTCTTGAGGTCTACTTGCTCTTGTAGATCTTCAGGGTATAGGTTGAGGCTCCTCATCTAGTTTACGTTGTTGCATATTGTCACCGCTTGCACTCCTTGAGTCTTCACTATCCTCAAGCTCCATCTACTCATCACTTGTACCTTTTGTTTGTATTCTTTTCCATTAATCTTTGCACATATTTTGTACGTTGGAAATTACATCCCTACTCCTAAATATTTTACCATCTTGAAGATTCCATAGGTGATACCCAAAGTCCGCTTCTCCATAGCCAATGAAGAAACCCTTTTTGAACTTTGCATCCAGCTTTGACCTTAGGCTTCTATCTATGTGCATAAAATTCTTGCATCCAAACACTTTGAGAAATGCTTAATTCATTAGTTTACATGTCCATGCCTCTTTTTGAACTCCCCATCCAATGCCGTTGAGGGTGACCGGTTGATCAAGTACACAGATGTGCACACTACTTTGCCCAAAGCTCAAGTGGCAAGCCTGCATGTAGTTGCATGCCTCGTTCTCATTCCATGATTTTCCTATTCATCCTTTCCAAAATGCCATTGGTAGCGTAGAAGCTTTCAAAAGCTTGACTGCAATATTTGCCTCCATTGTTAGATCTGAGGTATTTAAGCTTGGAACCTGCTTCATTCTCCACAAAGGCTTTCCACCTTTGAAATATGGAAAACACATCATATTTATTCTTCATTGTATAAACCCATGTTTTCCTAGTTGCATTGTCTATGAATGTTACATAGTACAATGACTTGCAGGACCCCAAACATCAGGATAAACCAATTGAAGTTTTTTATTTTTTCTTTCATTTTTTATTTTTGAAATTGTACCCTCTTTTGTTTACCGTAAACACAATCTTCATAGAACTCTAAGTCCACTTCTTTCAAACCTAGTAGAAGCTTATTTGATTGAAGGATTTACATTCCTTTGGCACTCATATGCCTAAGCCGATAGTGCCACACCACACTGTTGACTTTTGTATCTATTGCACAAGTTCAAGATTGCATGTTGACAGTACATAATTAAAGTGTACCGATCTTTTCTCCTTTGGAAACCACCAAAGATTCCTTTGATATCTTCCAGTGTTTGTTTTTTAATGCAATGTTGTGACCTTCATCATCCAATTGTCCTGTAGAGATCATTTTTTTTTGCGAAGACAAGGAAAATGCCTAAAATCTTTAAGATTCCATTCATTTTTGTTTGCAGTTTTAACACAAACTATACCTTTGCCAAAAATTTCACAAGCTTCATCATCTCTTCAGTATACATACCCAAAATTTCATTTAGTGTAATCTTCAAAATATTGCTTGTGTGGTGTTGCATGAAATGAAGCCTCGGAGTCTACTATCTAGGAATTAAACACATTGTCTAATGAGAGAATTAGAGCATCTTGCTCTACTTTACCTACCACATTGTCCTTCGATGTTGGCTTGTTGTCTTGAGACTTTGATTCCTTCTTCTTCTTGGACCAACAATCCTTCTTGACATGGCCCTTCTTGCTGCAGTTCCAACATTCAAGAGTTGACTTTGTGCAAGGTGTGAGCTTTGTCCTAGAGTCACTAGAGTATGATTCAAGGAGAGAAAAGGTGGAATTATCCCACATGTAGTGATGCAAAGCTATAGAGCTACTTAAAGCTCACTTCATGAATACAAAAAATCCATTCCAAGTTTGCATTACATCTCTCTTGGTTATGGTGATCTTGTGATGGGTTAGCAAGCTACTCAAGACCGTGTTTATGAGTCCAAGTTAATCTATCTTTGGAACCTAGTTCACTTGAGCGATAATCTAGCCTACACACACTCACTTGTGTGCATGAAGTTTGCCTTTCATCAACCCTAGCTAGAACAATCCCATTCCCATCAAGTGGTATCAGAGCCCTTGTGTGCTAGCTAGGTTCATTATTATGCAATTGTGTGCTAGTGATTACCATCTTCATTAGAGTAATTAGCATTTCTTAATCATCATTGGTATTTTCATAACTAGTTGCACCTCTCTCTAATGAAACCTTAATCTAGCTATGTGTGGGCATGTCCTTGGCACACCCAAGAGGCCACTATCCTCCATGGCTAGATGGGCTTGATTAGGGAGAGGATTAGTATCCGCTTTTTTGTTCATTTTTAGCTTGCTTCATTGCAACATTACTCCCATCATAGGAATCATCACTTGTGCAATTTATGTGTGTGTGAAGTCATTGCCAAGAGCAATCCATCAAGTTTTCCCTTGATTTAATCAAGCCTTGCATGCCAAATTAATCGGCCGATTGAATTTTGCAAGTTGTACGTGTATATAGTCCTCTCCACTAGCTTTATTTTAAGATCTTAATCCCCGAAATTTGAGGAGATTATTTCATCTAATCATATATCTAACTTTAGGTGTGTATGTGTGCCTAAACACTATAAAGGCGGGCATAAGGAAATTTGTTTTGGAGTGTCTCATATGGAAATCCATAAGGCTTGTTGGAATAGCCTACTAAAGTTGGGATATTGACCCAAAGGTTGCGGGCTCAAGGCTCGTGGGGATTTTGAGAAGCTGGGAAGACGTAACCTATGGTGAAAGTTTGCCTCTTGGGTCCATAGGCTAGGGTTCATATGCACAAAAGCCTTATGCCGCTAATCGGATGTGACAAACAATAGAATCGGCTTTGAATACTACAATCAGGTCTGCATCCAAGCCCCCTTCCCACGACGTTACTACCTGCTCTCAAGTCCATCTAAGTGGTGTATAACCTCCTCAAGCCTAGTAGGCTTTCATATGGTGACATCCGCAAAGGTTTTCTTAAGATTCTCTCACACCCCTCAAGAAGAGGTTCTCACATGAGCACACTTTGTAAACTATCAATGGTCTTGGAGTTTCTTTCCATGCAGCAGAAGCTCAAGTCACTTTAACCCCCTCAAGCCCAAGACCAAGGCCTCAAGGCAAGTCCTAAGATCATAAACCAAAAGTGTGTGTGAAGAGTGAATTCACCTCGTGTGAAGAGGTACTTCACATTGAAGGGAAATTTTAAAGTACACGTTAAAATTGAAAATCTTGTAACCAAGCACAATTTCTTGCAATGTACGTCACTACATCCATCATTGAGGATAATGTCAGTGCTATTGTACGGAGTCCAGACACTGGTCTTAGAGAGTCTCCAAGTGCAAAGAACACTCCAAGGCACCATGGGGAAAGTTCAAAATTCACTTTGAGGGGAGGGAAAATCGGCAACAACATCATTAGCATCCACATCAACAGTTCTTTTGCATCAGTATTTTTTCATTGCACTTGTTTTTTCAATAAAGCTCAAGACAAAGCTATGGCAACATTGACATCACTAGCACCAAAAAGGTGCGGATAGAAGACTCAAAGAATGGAATGAAGAAAAGGGTGGAGGACATGCATGTTTCAAGAATCGAAGATGACGATTGTAGCCTCTCACTTTCAAGGGGAGAATTTTTTGTCATCCTTTGTGGATCTGTCATCCTTTGTGGTTATATATTGACATCGTGTGCGGATACCATGTGTCATCCTTAGTGGATAAAGAATCTTCAATGTATTGTCCTAGTCCAAACCTCAAGGGGAGGATTGTAAAGTGTGAGCTTTGTCCTAGAGTCACTAGAGTATGAGTCAAGGAGAGAAAAGGTGGAATTATCCCACATGTAATGGTGCAAGATTGTAGAGATACTTAGAGCTCATTTCATGAAAAAAAAATCCATTCCAAGTTTGCATTACATCTCTCTTGTTTATGGTGAGCTTGTGATGGGTTAGCAAACTACTCAAGATCATGTTTATGAGTCCAAGTTAATCTATCTTGGAACCTAATTTGGTTGAGTGATAGTATAGCCCACACACACACACACTTGTGTGCACAATGTTTGTCTTTCATCCACCCTAGCTAGCATGATACCATTCCCATTGGTGCGTGACTTGCTCCACCTTGAGCGATCACGGCCCTTTCGATTTTTGAACCTCTCTTCGAACTTCCCCTCATTTTTGTTGATAGTGTAGCACTTGATGATTCACCTCTGCTTCTCCTTTGCATTTTCTTGCTTAGGAGAACACCCACAACATCATCAAACTTAAGAGTCTTTGTGTCAAAAGCAAGATTTACTTACAACCATCACAATGTTGTCCCAACTATCCGATAGAGACGATAGTATAAGGAGATCTTGCACTTCATCATTGAAATTGGCCTTCTCCGATGAAGGTTGGCTTATATTAGTGTTAAAGTCATTTATATGTATTCTCCAATTTGGACCACTCTCTACCATTTTTAGATTGAACAAGCACTTCATGAGAATTATCTTATTGGATGACGATGGTTTCACGTAGAGGCCATCAAGTGACTTCATCAAGTCCTCCATGGTTGTTACGAGACTCAACACCCTCCTGTTGTAGTGGTTAGCTGCAATTGGGATAGCTGGCGAAATGGTTAATTATGTGCTGTCTATTTAGTTTCTAATTGAGTTGATGATGATGATTTTGTAGAGTGGAATGCGGGGAGTTGATGAAAAGGCGTTGACAATTACTATTGGTCATTTTTTATTCGCATAGTATTTTAGAATTTCATTTCAATAAGCCACTATGTCTCTGTAAATAATTTTAGTGGTAATTACCCTTATGGGTCATGCAAGAACTAATGAGCTTCACTCATTTACAAAAGTGAAGTGGTTGTAAAAAGAGGGGCCTTAATTTTTGGCACCTTAAATTCACAAATAATATATTGAATACCAACTCCACAAGAGAGGTGCCGTGGAGTTTGAGGCTAGATTTAGGCCTTTCTCTTGCAGATTCTCTTCTCTACTCTCTTATGCTATGTGCTATTTTTTGTGTACTCTCTAATCAAGTCTCCATCCCTTACAATTCTCTTACATACTCTTACAAGCTTATCTATGTCAATTCTATGTTCTGTGTGTGTGTGTGTGTGTGTGTGTGTGCGCGCGCGCGCTTGGAAATTGGGAAAAGAGGTGGATAGGTTGATGGTGATGTTTGTGAGCATGTGTTGAATAATTTAAGAAATCGGTCTCCCCATCTCTTCTCCCAACAGTGGTATCAGAGCAAATAGGTTCGATTTAATCGGCATTAGATTTAAATTTCAAGAAGGAATTCCTCGAATTGACAATCTCCAAATTGCAATTCATTGGATTTACAATTCAAAGATTCAAGGATCCATGGAAATTCAAAATTTCATAGGTCGAAATTGCGAAACAAATTCTGCTTGGTCGTTAATTGGTGGCAAATCGGCTACTAATTGGCAATCAATTTCCAGTTTCGGCTTCATGACGGTTAAGGTTCGGTATGTCGAGTCTCAAATTCCAAGTTAATACCTAATAATTGCAGATTGTGAAGGCGAGAAAGAGAGAGCAAGAGTCGAAGAAAGCAGGGATTTTTGAATCTCGTTGGTGATTCGGGCTTGACGTTGAGAAGGCTTAGAAAGAATTTGAGAGGAAGTCCATACAAGAAACTCGATAGCAGGAGGCATGAAGGAAGAGACGGAAAAGCAAAATCCAACAATAAGCAAAGGAAAAATCAATCCAAGGACTAAGCCAAAAAAAAAAGAGGATTCCGGCTCTCCACGGCTACATATGCACTCCAAGCCTTATTAATCTATCGCTCTCCGAGTGGACATGGGAAGCCACCTCTGTCGAAAATAAGAACTCTCTGCCTACCATCACCAAAACTGACACAATTACCCTCGATAGGAGCGCCCTACTCTGCTGGTGGTTTCTCTCTCTTTCCTCGCAGCCTCAAAAGGCTTCTGCATGGCCCCAGCCTCCATCTCCTTGCACGCGTGCTGTCGATAGACTGTTTGCACACCACCATGCAAGGCTTTACACACCTTTAATAAAAAGTGTGGCTTTACTTGTTATACACTATTTGGTTTGCCGCCCACTATAGTCTCCAATTCTATTTTAAATATAAACCTCCAAAGGCTTTCCCTTGCTACCTTGGCCGCCCACTACAGTTTTAGTTCCACTTTTAAATTTAACTTCTTCATAACTTCAAGTGGGCAGTCATACCTCCCTACCGGTCGGCTGCCAAAAGTTCAAAGCAATCGGCTGAAGACAAAGATAAATACATTCTTACGCTTCGATTGGTCTTCCACAACACTTGATATTGCCTAGTCGCCCTTAATTACGACCGATTATTTTTTATCGCTTCTAATTCACAATCTTCCAAGAATCACATCCAGAGATCAAAGCAGGCGATGATCAAGGGCCGTGCATCATTAGTGACTATCCGCTACGACGCAGCGAGCAGATAGGGAGGTGACCATAATGTAAAATTTTTAGTTGTATTATCATTTTGGGGTAAGGGAGATCGGACGCCTCAAAATTCGATCGGCTCGCAGACGCACTGTCAGACCGTTCACTTTTCTCACAATTTTCTAGCGCATTGCCATTTTAGATTGGATGCCACCGCAATTCCTCAGCTAAGTACATTCCCTTTTTTATATTTATTTTACTCTTTTATTCCGCATATTGCATCTATAAATATCACCAAACAACCCTTTTAAGCATTGCCATATTTTCAAAAAAAAAATAAAAATAAATTAAAAAGCACGCAATCATGGCACACCTTTCTCAGGCACAATCCCTCACATATGAATGCATGCAAAGGCAAGAACTTGAAGATAAATTATTGCATTCTGCACGCACCGAATCTGCACCGGCACCCAAGAAAAACAAAATTAGCAGAAAAGCCTTCAGTTTCAAGGATTTGATGGCACTAAAGATGCTAGCACGGTTCTAGCATTGGTTAGTCAACTAGATGACTATTTTCACGATGGGATTTCCCCGAGCGTGAAATGGTAAAATGTGCATCAAATCATCTCACTAGTAGTGCTGCATTATGGTGGAACGCCACCAAACAACATGGGAAAAGACCACGTACCTGGCATGCATTTAAAAAATTGTTAAATCACCCCAATTTTTTCCCTTACATTACAAAGCAAAAGAACGATGTCAATGGGATTTAATTCGACAGGGTCGAAATGAAGATGTACAGGGTTACACTGATCGTTTTTGGAACTGTTTAATTCAATTGCAAGCTATTGAACATGTTAGTCGCAGGAAATTGAAGCGTAAATACATATCAGGCTTGGCACTACAAATTGGTGCTGAGGTAGATATGTTCGAACCAGATTCTCTGTCAAAGGCTATTAATTTGGCTCTCAATGCAGAAAAGAAGAAATGTGGACAAACCTCTCACACTGATCAAACTGCTAACACTAACCGTAACAACAGACCTCCTTTCTCTACTAACTTTGACAGAAACAAACACCAAAGCCGTATCTTTTTCAAGAGATGCAGGTTTGACAATTCTCCTGACAATTCTCCTACAACTATTCAACCTCATACAAACAACAACAACAACAACATGCAGCAATGAGGCAACCAAAATTCTTTCAACTAATGTCCTACTCCAAATTCTAATGGTAACAAAAAGGTGAAGTGTTTTAAATGTTTTCAGTATGGTCACTATGCAGATAAGTGCCCAAATGGTCCTGCTAAGGGCAATGGTCAATTCAGTGGCCACTCCAATGGAGTCAATAGAAATTCAACTAAAAAACCCTTCAACAACAACCGCCCCAACCGAGCTACTCTTAACCTCATTGAATATGCTACTCTCGACGACAATGAAGTGGAAGCCAACTACGGTGATGGATATGATCCTGATTATAATAACGATGGCAACCCATCTTCATGTACTCTTATAACTCCTCACACCTTGTTTAAAGTGCAAGGCACTGTTAAGGGTGAAAGTGTCACCATTCTATTAGATGATGGTAGTAGCCATGATTTCATTTCTACACGCTTGGCATAATAACTATCTCTCTCTGAACTCTCATCACTTCACAAAGTCAAAACTGTTTTTAATAATCAGCATTTTAATTGTAAAACCCAACTCACTGTTGAAGTTTGCATTGGTGAATTTACACAAACACGAACATTTCTGGTAGCACTGTTTACTTGTCTCATTCCGACATCCTGAGAGGCAAAAAATATCAAAAAATCCCAAAAAAATGGGATTTTTACTTACGGCGCACGAGGAGGCATTCTAAAATTCTAGAATGCCCCCCTGCGCACCGTTAGTACAAAGCTCCTTTTAGTGGTTTTTGGACACTTATCTTTCAAGAAAGCCCCTTTTTAGAGGTTTTTTGACATTTTCCTCTCAAAAAGCTGTCTAAAAAGAGGAAAAAAGGGGCTTTTTACTAACAGCGCGCGAGGAGGCATTCCAAAATTTTGGAATGCCCCCTCGCGCGCCGTTAGTAAAATGTTCTTTTAGGGGGTTTTAACATTTTTTGCCTCTTCGGATGTCGGAGCGAGGCAATTGGACATTCATTTCTAGGATATTTGGGCGCTCCGGACGCATTGACAGTATCAAAAGTTTCAAAATTTTCCACCACTTGATAGTTTTGTGAATTTTTGACTTCTAGTGATGACGTAAGCCGTATCAAATGCACCGCATCTACCTTATGAAAAAGTGCTCACATTAAATGGAAGAGAGTGATCGTCTTCAAGGACCACTAGATTATTAAATGAGGAGAGGGACACCTTTTATATTTTTGTTAATATCAATCTGTTTTTCTATGTAACGTAGGCTCTTCTCTCATTGGAGGAGCTTATTTTTCTCTCTCTTCCAAAAGGCCCTCCAAAAGACCTCCGAAATCTCCTAAAGAGCACATAAAAAATTTCCACTCTTCTCCAATACTCAAGCCAAAAGAGAAATCGAAAACAGGGGAAAACATATCTAGTGTTGGTAAATCAAATTTCTGCTGAAACTGAAACTTCACGTAACTCCACACCGGCGATGAATTTCTCTCACAATTTAAAGATTGTTTCATGCACGATCTGCCACCTTGAATTCCACCATCACGCCCAGAAGACCACAAAATTGACATTATATCGGGTAGTGAACCTCCTTCTAGAGAACCTTATTGTGTAAATCCAACTACATTATACCGGGTAGTGAACCTCCTTCTACAACACCTTATTGTGTAGATCCAACTGCACACAGGGAGATACAAACTCAAATCACTCGTTTACTTGACCGAGCCCTAATTCGACCTAGTAGTTGACCATGCGGAGCTCCAGTACTTCTTGTCAAGAAGAAAAATGGAACCTTCCGTATGTGTATCGACTACAGGGCTTTAAACAAGATCACCATTAAGAATAGGTTTCCTATTCCTAGAGTGGATGATTTGTTAGACAAACTGAAAGGGACAAACATCTTTAGCAAAATTGACCTTAAATCAAGGTATCACCAAGTTAAAATGTTTGAACATGGTGAACCCTCCTATTGTAGTGGTTAGCTGCAATTGGGATAGCTGGCGTAATGGTTAATTATGTGCTGCCTATTTATTTTCTAATTGAGTTGATGATGACGATTTTGTAGAGTGGTATGTGGGGAATTGATGAAGAGGCATGCCGGCAATTACTATTGGCCATTTTATATTCGCACTGTATTTTAGAATTTCATTTCAATAAGCCACTATGCCTCTATAAATAATTGTAGTGGGAACTCCCCTTATGGGTCATGCAAGAACTAATGAGCTTCACTCATTTACAAAAGTGAAGTGGTTGTAAAAAGAGGGGCCTCAATGTTTGGCACCTTAAACTCACAAATAATATATTAAATACCAACTCCACAAGAGAGGTGCCATGGAGTTTGCGGCTAGATTTAGGCCTTTCTCTTGCATATTCTCTTCTCTACTCTCTTACGCTATGTGTTGTTTGTTGTGTACTCTCTAATCATGTCTCCATCCCTTACAATTTTCTTACATACTCTTACAAGCTTATTTATGTCAATTCTATGTTCTCTCTGTTTGTGTGTGTGTGTGTGTGTGCACTTGGAAATTGGGAAAAGGTGTGGACAAGTTGATGGTAATGTTTGTGATCTCCCATCTCTTCTCTAAACAATGGTCTTCATCTCCGAAACGTTGAAGGCCACCATTGATGCCAAACTTACCCCGATTGTTCCTAATGTCTTTTAGTCAAGGAAAATCCATGCTTCATCTGCCATTGTTGCTGTCTTCTTTGCAAGACCGCTTAGTGGCAACTAAAGGTCCTACTTATATAGATAGTTTTCAATCTGCATCTTCCAGTGTTGGTAGTTTTTGCCGTTGAACTTCTCAATCTTGAGCTTACCTTTCTTTGCCATTACATCCACTCAATTCAAGGAATCCTTTCCTTAAGATACTTTAGCTAGCTACAAGAAAACCTTGCTTTGATACCAATTGTTAGGAAATAAGGCATAACTAAATAGATATTGGAGTAGTTTAGTTAATGGAGAGAGATAATTTTCACACAAGAGAGATTATAGAGAGAGAGAGAGAGAGAGAGAGAGAGAGAGATCACACAATATACATGGTTAACCCAATATGGGCTACATCAACAAAAAAGCAGCCACGCAATGGATTTAGTACTTTAAACTAGAAGTAGGTTACAAAGGGATTATACTCTTAATGGAACTCCCACCTTAATTCACTCTCACCACCTCATACACATCTTGTTCCATAAACTTCACAATACCACTTTGTGTGTAGAAGAGACCTCCTTTTATAGGCCAAAAGGGATGCCCTCTCTCATGAGGGGCAGCCATGTGTAGACACCCTTGTGTAGACCAGTCCAAGTTGAACTCTTCCATACGCCCATGTGTGGCCGCCCTTGAGAAGACAAGTCCACCTAGAAATCGTCCATTTGCCCTTGTGAAGTCGTAGACAAGTCCCCCTAAAACTCTCCCACCAACCATTGAATTCGGCCACTAGCCAAAGACTTCCAACTACTGACCATTGACTACCGGCCACCAGCTAACCAACCAACCGTTTTTCGGTCACTTTTAGGCTGCCATCCGACCATAATATTTTGGCGACCCAACCACTTCTTTTTCTTTATGGATAGCCCTTTTTTGTTTAGTGGCACATACAATTTTACAAAGCAATACTTGCTTGCCTTTTCACTCAACTTCATTAGCCTATGTCCTTCCATTGGACCAGTTGTATACAAAATTGCCTTACATGTGAGAATCCCTGCAAAGTGGTTATTAACAAGTTGTTCTTGCAAACAAATCATAAACTAAAACTGATTTGCCTTTTTTTTTTCCATGCAAATACTTCCAAATTATGTACCTATTTGCAAAAATTGAATCCAACATGCCCCAAAACAATGCATGCCACCACTTTCAACCATGTATAGTAGTCTCTAGATTGTACATAGATCCCAAGACCATACTATCAAATAGATCACAACCTTCTTTGTTCTTGTTATAGTGGATGGATATGTTTGGACGAGTAAGTGCAACTTTATGACCACTTCCTATGTGCCTCAATACTTCACCACCGTTGCATACCATAGACATTGGAAGATTTTTTTGTTGGATTTTTGTCCATCCAACTAATGCAAGAAGACCTTTCCTCATATCAAATGTAAATCAAGAAGAATCACGCTCGTGGTGCTCAATATGTAAAAATTGCAAATCCAAAAAGTTCTTCCTATTAGTCATGTAAGTACATGTAGCACCATGCCCTTGTTCTGTCAAATGCATCAAGAGCGTAATTGATGTAAACCACCTACCAAAGAATACATGATGACCTTTCTGTTTCAAATCTTTTGCAAGCATAGACACAACATTATATGAAATCTTTGAACAAGGAAAATTTTCATACACACCAAAGGATTGATTATAACTAGTCTTAGAACTGCATTGTTTCATAACTTGTCTCGCGTGGCTCTACCCCTACCTCCTATGGTGTCTGTGCCTTGAGTTTCCACTTTTCCCCACCCTCCCCCACATCCACGTGGTTGAAGAGTCCTCCCCTTTACTATCCAATTGTGTTCTGCATGGCCACCACCTATTCCGTCTCCCCCCATTTTCTTTTCCTTTCATTCACAAACATTTGAAGAGAGTGTCTACCTGAATTCTCTTCAAAAGAAATGTGTCCAAAATCACTACCGCATGCATGCACCATTCTATTGTATAATTTCTTTGATTGATATATTTATAAGAGAGTCAAGTCAACTGCTAGACTCTCACTAATATTTTATATGATTTATGTTGAGGTCAATTCCTGGCATAACACTCATATTTTATGTTCTCATGAGCTCTCTCTCTCTCTCTCTCTCTCTCTCTCTCTCTCTCTCTCTCTCTCTCTCTCTCTCTCTCTCTCTCTCTCTCTCTCTCTCTCTCTCTCTCTCTCTCTCTCTCTCTCTCGCTCTCTCTCTCTCTCTCTCTCTCTCTCTCTCTCTCTCTCTCTCTCTCTCTTTGGCTCTTCCCCTAGCTCTGCTAGATCTAGATCCATTTAGCATCATCAGGTCCATCATAAGATTTTCCTGGTTCGGTCTTCTCTCTACTTGGTTGCTCAATAATGATCTTGTGATCTTGAATAGTGTACTTTTTGTGATGGGATGGTACACTCAGTCCGTCCTTTTTTGACGCATCTTTGTTCTTTTCTTCACTTTTCATCTCCGTCGCCCACACCTCTTTCAATGTTTGTTTTAGTTCACTATATTTCTTTTCTTGCTCAACTTTTGTCCCATCGAGGCTCATTAGCAACATCAACTTTCTTAGACATGTCTTTGAAAGGTTTTTCCATTTGTCTTTTTTATTGGTTTTGAATATCTCGACTCAGGAGGTGTTGAGAGTTTCTCATTCACTTTGTCTTTTATGCAGCCATGAGCTCCTGCCAGCATCAAGTATTAATTTTTCCCTTCTATGCATGGCATCGGCTTGTTATTTACCCCCCTTTTTGTTTGTTTGTTCTTGTGTCACTATTTTTGGTGAGGTTTTTGATTTAGGAAATCAAAGAATTTCTCAAATTTTGTTTTTGGTTCACTATTGTGATCCTCTAATTTTTCATCATCTACACAAAAGTCTAGATTTTCCTGGGTGTCTAAGGTATCATCGTAAGACTCATTACCTAGCTCCTTGTTCTCAAGTAGGATAGTGTCCGAGTCATTTTCCATGGTAAGATCTTGAATAGAAATCTTGTCCTAGATATGCAAACACTACACTTCAGTCTCGAATCCGTGTGCCCCACCATTATCCCTGGTGCTTTTCTAATTGTCTTGTTCTGAGGTCACACTTATCATGCAAAATACACTCACTAATCTATCATTGGGAAGGACCAAAATCAGAGTACTAAAAAGATAAAAATTACAAAAATCTAATGGTCATTATGAAAAGTAAGTACTTTGCTCCCAAGGGTTTAGCTTGCAAGTTGCTTCCGTGTTTCGTTTATAGATTGCTCTTCAAATTTGAAACCGTGCACAAACAAATTCTTTCTAAGATAGATGATTGCAAGTGGGAAGCAATTAAAATAAATGCAAACATTATTCTGAAAAAAATATTGAGTAGCATAGAGCAATTATCTTTGTTAGTGAAAGATCCATACCAAACAAGCAATAATTAAATGGTGGGTGAAATCCTCCTTGGTTGTCCTAGAATGAAGGTGATATCCATTGGTGAGAGGGTTGGCTGATGAATGATCATGTGCTCCTTAGGTTCAAGTCCGAGCACTTTCACGTACACATAGTACATATGTTTGCATGTCAAAAAGGATTTGTTTGTCTTCTCCCGCTTTTGAAAACCCGAACATGTGTATCCTGGACTCCCTCTTATATGAATCTCATAAATGTTTTCAGTGAACATTCAAAAAACTACATGCTCTGAGGACTTTTTCACTTCCTCCAAAAATGAGGCCGTCATACTATTACATTCTTCCAATCTCTTCATGGCTTCTTTAGGAATTCCATGCCTCCACTTTTTCTTCTATGACCTGCTACCACCTTTTGACCAATCACCATCTGTAATTTGATCACTTACAATTGCCTTCTCTATCCTAGATCCAACCTATAGTAGTGATGCAAGTTCACAGGCCAAATATCTAGAGCAAGAGAAAAATCTCTGACTTGTTTTTTTATGATATTTTGTTTTGCGCTTAGAGTTTGTATAGTAAATAAATCACTTTCTAAAGGAACTCAAACAATCTTAATGCACTTTGCATCTATGTAGATGGCTAATTAGGCTTTACGATCAAACTTTGTTGGAGAAGCTGCCAGTTGTAGTTGAAATATGGAGGGACCTATTATCTGAAGAGTGCATGTGTCCCCTATGGATGAGAGATCATGGTTTGATGGATTAGGAGATTGAGTATTGCCCTTGGTGGCTAGATTACGCTCATGCCACCTACCCACGCAGTGAGGGAACTTATATAAATGTCATTTTTATTGCATTGATAAAAAGTACAAATATGTTAAAGTGCTTTGTTAATTGACCTGACGTCAATTAACAGAAGCTGCTAAAGATTGAAGAAGTACAAATACACATCGAAGATAAATACAACACAGCAATGAAGATTGAATCATACATTTTTTACAATTTTCTAAAATGGCCATGTATTGTAATTTCCCGATTTATTTCAAGCCATTGTAATATTTGTAACGTGTTACAGGCTCAATGAGAGTTCCAAGCTGTAAATAATAGGTCAGCTAGTGTGCCTAGGCTATAGGTATAGTAAGTTGTGGAGCCTTAAAGGTCTTGGGAGCCCGGCCATTGCATATTTTAAACCTTGGCTACGGTACAAAAGGCAATTTTTGTAACTTTGGACCTATATTTTGGATAATGAAAGTGTGTGTACACTACAGTTTAGGCTTCTGTGCTCTGTGTTGTTTCAATCTTTTGTGTCTTCCTTGTGTGGTGTTGCATTGCAAATCCGAGCATACCAACGCACTCAAGGATGAAAGCTCTCTCTTTCTATGTAAGTTTCTTGTGTTGAAGTGGTTTTAGGCGTGTCCGTCTACAAGCTATTTTTTCTCCTTACGCACCATACATGCATCCAAACTGGTTTTTGACCATAGGAATAGATAGAGCATGTCCTAAGGAAGCTATAGAGTGCTTTAGAGTCTGAAAATGACTAGCCTAAAAAAAGATGTTTTTCTTATGCGAGATTATTTTTTAGTGTCAAAAATGTCATTTGAGCACATGAGAGTGTTTAGGATATTCTGCACATTCTAGGTACTAAGTTTTGTGGCATCTGGAGCAGTGTAACTACATGAAATCAACATAATACGCTTCGATAAACAACATTGCTTCTAAGCGTTACATTAGTGCTATGAAATTTAGAATGTATTTGCATAAAGAATGGTATTGGGGAATTATCTTAAAGCAATGCTTAAGGATCAAAGGGAAAATGATTGATGAACTGCCAAAGGGTTTTGAAGCATGGTTTCATCATTAGTTGAGGGAGCACATTGATAAAGCTTTTGTGGAGCTTTGGAGTAAGCTCAACACAAAAGAGTCAAACAAAAAAATTATAGAGCTCATGGAATCTTTGAGGAGAGTTGTATTTAGGTGATGCAATTGATATCTTTCTTGTTGATATTTTGTTTTGCGCTTAGAGTTTTTATAATAAATAAATCACTTGCTAAAGAAACTCAAACAAAGCTTAATGAACTTTACATCTATGTAAATTGCTAATAAGGTTTATGATCAAACTTTTTTTGGAGAAGCTGCCAGTTGTAGTTGGAATTTGGCTTATCTAAAGAGTGCATGTATCTCCTATGGATGAGAGATTATGTTTTACTGGATTGGGAGATTGAGTATTGCCCTTGGTGGCTAGATTACGCTCATGGCACCTACCCACACAGTGAGGGAACTTATATAAATGTCATTTTTATTGCATTGATAAAACATACAAAAAGTGCTTTGTTAACTGAGCCGACGTTAGTTAACAAAAGCCGACATTAACAAAAGTGCTTTGTTAACTGAGCTGACGTTAGTTAACAAAAGTTGTTAAAGAATGAATAAGTAAAAATACACATCGAAGGTAAATATGACAAAGCAGTGAAAATTGGATCACACATTTTTTACAATTTCCCAAAATGGCCATGTATTGTAATTTCTCAATTTATTTCAAGCCATTGTAATATTTGTAACGTGATACGGGCTCAATGAGATTTCTAAGCTGTAAAGAATATGTCAATTAATGGGGACTAGGTTACAAATACAGTAAGTTGTGGAGCCTCAAAGGTCTTGGGAGCCCGGCCATTGTATATTTTAAACCTTGGCTAAGGTATAAAAGCCAGCTTTTGTAACTTTGCACCTAAGTTTTGGATAATGAAAGTGATCGTATGCTGCAGTACATTCTTGTGAGCTCTATGCTATTTCAATCTTTTGCGTCTCCCTCGTGTGGTGCTGCATTGCAAATTTGAGCATATCTATGCACTCGCAGGTGAAAGATCTCTCTTTCTATATAAGTTTCTTGCGTTGAAGTTGTGATTTTAGTCGTGTCCGTCTACAAACTATTTTTGTTCCTTACGCACCATCCATGCATCCAAACTAGTTTTTGACCATAGGAATAGATAGAGCACGTCCCAGGGAAGTTATAGAGTGCTTTAAAGTTTGAAATTGAATGACATAAAATAGGCTGTTTATCTTATGCAAAAAAAATTTCAAGTGTCAAAAATGACATTTGAGAACATGAGAGTGTTTACGACACTTTGCACATTCTAGGTACTAAGTTTTGTGGCATCTGGAGCACTGTAACTACATGAAATCAATGTAATACGCTTCGATAAACAACATTTCTTCTAAGCGTTACATTAGTGCTATGAAATTTTAGAATGTATTTGCATAAAGAATGGTATTGGGGAAGTATCTTAAAGCAATGCTTAAGGATCAAAGGGAAAATGATTGATGAACTGCTAGAGGGTTTTGAAGCATGGTTTCATCATTAGTTGAGGGAGCACATTGATAAAGCTTTTGTGGAGCTTTGGCGTACGCTCAACACAAAAGAGTCAAACAAAAAAATTCTAGAGCTCATGGAATTTTTGACGAGAGTTGTATTTAGGTGATGCAATTGATATCTTTCTTGTTGATATTTTGGTTTGCGCTTAGAGTTTTTATAATAAATAAATCACTTGCTAAAGGAACTCAAACAAAGCTTAATGCACTTTACATCTATGTAGATGGCTAATAAGGCTTTAGGATCAAACTTTGTTGGAGAAACTGCTAGTTGTAGTTGAAATTTGGAGGGACCTCTTATCTGAAGAGTGCATGTATCCCCTATGGATGAGAGATCATGGTTTGCTGGATTCGGAGATTGAGTATTTCCCTTGGTGGCTAGATTACGCTCATGCCACCTACCCATGCAATGAGGGAACTTATACAAATGTCATTTTTATTCCATTGATAAAAAGTACAAAAATGTTAAAGTGCTTTGCTGACTGAGCCGACGTCAGTTAACAAAAGGTGCTCAAGATTGAAGAAGTACAAAGACACATCAAAGATAAATACAACAAAGCAGTGAAGATTGGATCATACGTCTTTTACAATTTCCCAAAATGGTCATCTATTGTAATTTCTCAATTTATTTCAAGCCATCGTAATATTTGTAACGTCTTATAAGCTCAATGAGAGTTCCAAGCTATAACGAATAGGTCAATTAGTGTGCCTAGGCTGCAGATATAGTAAGTTGTGTAACCTTAAAGGTCTTGGGAGCCCGGCCATTGCATATTTTAAACCTTGGCTAAGGTATAAAAGCCAATTTTTGTAACTTTGGACCTAAGTTTTGGATAATGAAAGTGATCGTACAATGTAGTACATTCTTGTGAGTTGTCTGATGTTTCAATATTTTGTGTCTCCCTCGTGTGGTGTTGCATTGCAAATCCGAGTATACCAACACAATGGCAGGTGAAAACTCTCTCTTTCTATGTAAGTTTCTTGCGTTGAAGTTGTGGTTTTAGTCGTGTCCGTCTACAAACTATTTTTGTTCCTTATGCACCATACATGCATCCAAACTGGTTTTGACCATAGGAATAGATAGAGCACGTCCTGAGGAAGCTATATTAGAGTTCTTTAGAGTTTGAAACCAACTGACCTAAAATAGGTTGTTTGTCTTCTGCGTGATTTTATTTGAGTGTTAAAAATGACACTTGAGCTTATGAGAGTGTTTAGAATACTCTGCACATTCTAGGAAGTAGTAAGTTTTGTCGCATTTGGAGCACTATAACTACATGAAATAAACGTATTATGCTTCAGTAAACATGTTGTTTATCTTAGGTGCAATTTTTCGAGAGTGTAAACAATGACTTTTGAGCACAGAGGGATGTTGAGGATAATCTATACATGCTAGGCATTAAGTTCTGTTGCATTCGGAGCACCGGAGCTATACAAAATCATCCGATCAAGCTTGTGGTAAGGAAAATGACTTTTGGTATTTGACACACACTTGAGACCGATCTAGGTGAGAGCACACTAGACTTGCGTTTTTTGTGAGATTGGCCATCTCTTGTAGCCTCCATGCACTATTCAAGTCAGCTATGTTCCACGGATTGACATTTTATGTATGTGATTCTCGCTTTGCTATAGCATCAATATGGTGAGGCTTGGCAGTTGGCCAACATTTTGGCGTCGTTGCCGGGGACGAGGCAGCCTAGACTAGAGAAAAACTCAAACCATTCACTTGAATTTCCATTACATCCCTCTAGTTTTGGCTACAGTAATAAATTTTCTGACTTTATCATGGTTCAGAGGTGCTTGAGAGTAGGGATACTCAGTAAGGACCTCGGGAGCTTTAGTTTAGTAGGACTGATTACGTGAAAGTTGCTTGAGACTAGCTAGTGGTCGGTAAGGGTATCACCTAAGTAGAAATTAGGGATTTGAAATTGAATGTTGAAATTTTCACTTTCTACACTCTTTTTTTATGTTCAGTAGGAGTAGGATAAATAGAAAACACTCAGGATTGCATCTGATCCAAGGTGCACTAAAGAAAACCAAAAAAATTGTCAATTTTATCTTAGGTGTACCTAAGATAGACAGGGGGTTCTGGGACTGAAGCTGAGAAATTGAACCTGCAAGGTGGTAGACCAAATTGTTTAGACCATCCCCATTGATTTTGGAAACATTTGGATCACTAAAAAACTTGGTCAAGTCCAAATTTGAAAAACCCCAGAGAAAATCAACAAGGAAAAGTCAAATCAGGCAAAAACTTGAAACCAGGGTGTGGATAAATCCTAAAACTTGTGGGAAAATCAATTTGTGAAGAAAAAAATCAAAAAGGTCAAAATCTGGCAGAGTTTTATCTTAGGCACGCTGAAGATAGAAATCTCTCCAGAGAGGTATTTTGCCAAAATTTCAACTCACACGGTCTATTTATTTAGACCATAATACAACTCCTAAGCAAGTTTCACCAAATTTGGAGTTGTGCAAGGGTAAAAACACCGAGAAAATTGGAAACCTTGACTAAGAGATCAAAAAGGGTGACAAAACATTGGTAAGCTGTCCAAACTTTGTGAAACTTAGTGAACAAGCCTGAAATCATATAAAAGAACCAAGTCACAGTGGGCAAAAATGTGTTGAAATAGGGAAAATTTATCTTATGCACGCATAAGATAAAATTTTCACCAGAAGGGTATTTTTCTTGATTTGACACCAGGATTACATATGTAAACCCAAGAAAATCACCTTGGGAAAAAATATCTTGAAATAGTGAGAATTTATCTTAGGCGCACATAAGATAATTCTCTACCAGAAAGGTGATTTTTTTATTTTGACACCATGGTTAGCTTTGTCCTATCATAAGAACCCTCTTCAAGTGGTCAAAGTTCAAATTTGGAGAATTTTATCTTAGGCGCACATAAGATAAATTCTCTCCCAGAAAGGTGATTTTTTTATTTTGACACCAGGGTTAGCTTTGTTGGAATTAGGGTTGCGGGAAACACACACATCTTGGAGAAGAAGAAGGAATCTCAAGGCACACAACCGAGAGTGTATTACTTAGTGTGCAATGGAAAAGATAGATAGCCGTAGACTGATGGGCGTATATACAATGCACGGGAGGAAAAAACCTCCTAAAGAGGGAAAAAATGCCTCGACGGTCCCAAGTGTGTTCACACACATCACTATCACGTGTATTAAGTAAAAAATCCCCCCTGGAGTGATGCTCATGTGTAAACTAATTGTCAGGCTAAAACCACCAACAAAAGCTTATGCACATTGCTCACTAAAATTGTAATGACACTTGTTTAGATTGGGATCAAAAGTTACACTCTAATGTCTGGCCTTATAGAGTTGCAAACAAGACAATGTTGGGGACTGTTAGAAGATAGACACACCCCACGGCAACTAACTACTCGGAAGATTATTATTTTTTGTAATTATTCATTCATTGAGGAAAACCTGATTTTTCACCTTGTAAATATTGGGACTTACAGAAGTTTCTAGATTGTATCCCAGTTTTGATAGTTAGATTGAGTAGATGGTTGATTTTGGAACTTTAGGGTTTGAGAATTGTAAAGTATATATACCACTTTTTGACCTTAATGAAAGACCTTTTGTCATTTTTAAAAGAAGTTTTGAAGTCTGTGAGTGAGCGTACTATGTACGAGAGAGAGTGTGAGCTTCATCTTGACGCTACTTGTGCACCGGCGGTCGAAATCGAGTGCGGAGAAGTGCAGCGTGTTGCCCCCGACGAGAGCTACGCGCTGATACCTACATTGCACACGTACGGTCCGGTTCTATGAGCTCCTTCTACGAGCTTCATCTGGTGTTTGGGTGAGCATACGTTGTCCGATTTTGCATTGCAGCATATCCACGTGTTCACATTGAGTAGAACTATATGCACTCTTGAAGGCTGTGACTTAGACAATTGCTAGAGACCTCTGTAGAAATTAGTTAGGAGTTGGTCGAGTGTAAGCTGACACCTTATGCTTGCTTCCACGCGCCTGTGGGTCGAGCTTCATCCTTAGCTGACATTATATGTTAGGTGAGTTCTCGTTGTGCTGACGTCCATCGCGGCGTATCCGTCCAACATTGGCACCGCTGCCGGGGACGAAAACCTTAGGTAGGTAACCGAGACTAATCCTTGAGGATAGGGATTTTTGTCTTGCCAAAAGTCTCGTTTTACATTTAGATAGGATCAGAGGCTGGAGGGCTCTCTAGGTCTTAGAGGGAGTCTAGGAAGCGTGTGTCTGGCCTAGATCCTTCGACTTAGGTAGATTAGGTAGACCAAGATAGTTTTAGGTAGTAGTCAAGTTCTTGAGTAGGAGTTGGAGTGGTAGAAGCGGTGAGAGGAAAGCTTGAGAGTCCGGAGAGGCCAGAAAGCAAACAAAACACCATTATCACCATTTCACATGATGAGTAGGAGTAGAGTAAGTAGGACATCATGATTCAGGATCTAGAGCATTTCATGTATGTATACTTGCTTGGTAAAGTCATCACAAGTTTGCAAAAGGACGCAAAAAAATGCAAAAGTGTTTTTGAAAGCCTAAGAGAAATCCAAAAGTTACTGTGAGTGTTTCTGATAGAGCTACAGAGCATCATGAGCATTTCTGTCAAGAAAAAAATTAATTTTAAGCCAGGAGACATCCTACGCGTACGATGTCTACAGGCTAATCTAGTGGGAATTTTGGGATTTTGAGTTGACCAGTGTGTTCAGAAGGTGGGGTTTACCCTAATTTCAATTGAAAAGTGAAAATTTGACCATATCTTGACAAGATAAGGCCAGATAGACTGAAATTGCCAGACATCCTACTCAAATTGTGCCAAAACATTATTTTGAGACCAAAACCATAAGATGGCTGCATGAGCATGTCTTGCATGATATATTGAGTGACTGAGAGGGGTTTCACCTCAATTGGGTGAGAAAATTGGATTCAGAGCAGACTTTAGCACTTTTGACTGAAAAAGGCAAGAACAGCTAAAATTTGGGACTTTTGAAATCCAAACTAAATATAAACATACCACTGGGTTACTGACATCAAGGGGAAACTGTGGGACAAGTCTGGGGTCAAACATGACAAAAGGACATCCTACGCGTAGGATGTCTTCTGTGTGATTTTGGACTCCAAACCAAATTTTGAGTATACCAAAGTGATCAGCAACTCAACGGGAGCCTGTGCTTTGAGTTTGAAGCCATTCTGATGAAAAAGACATCCTACGCGTAGGATGTCTAAAGCTAGAAATTGAAGCCAGACTTTGACAGTGAGCATAGCAAGGTGTTGTAAAGCCTAAGGCAAGACTCCTAGTCAATTTTGGTCCAAATTGGAGTTGATTAGACTGATCAAGATCAGCAACAGGTTGTCGAAACAGATTTTTGACTCCTCACCAGCCAATAGGTGTCCAAATCAAAAAGTAAAAACAGCTATAGACTCAGCACATCAAGGGAAAACCATAGTGCAAAAATCCAGGCAAAACCAAGCAGGAGACATCCTACGCGTAGGATGTCTATTGGGGCTGACTGAACAGAAAATTTGACTGAGCTTAGACAGTGAGATTCCATTTGGCTTAAGGGTTCCAGAACTTCTTTCAGAAGTGAATTTGGACCTTGTTTGTCCATTTGACGGAGCAAAGACTAAATTCAGACTTCCTTGCGTAAATTGACCAACATCTGAGGGAAATACAGTTTTAGATTAGCAGACCCAATCCAAAACATCTGCAGTGTATAAAATACAGTAGTGGTTGAGATTAACTCTCCAATTATACCAATCATTACTAAGATAAGCTCTAGCAGATAAATGCTTTGATTCGATTGCCGAAATTAAACGCTTGTGTTTGTATAGGTATATTCAACAACAAAGTAAGAAGTTGTGCAGAGACTGATCCTTTGCCAGGTGAGTGGTTGGAGTTGTGATAAATTGCATTGATAAGTTTGATGAATTTAAGATCAGGTAGATACATTGTTAGAGACCAGAAGGTGGCAGGTGACCATGGTAGCTTAGTTTCCACCGAAGAGAGTGTAACTCAAGCAAGGCTAGATCCTCTAGCACCAATTATTGAGGAAGGTAGTGATACTGACACTTCTTCAGACAAATATTTCTTCATGATGGGTAGTCAACAGCCAGGAGGTTTCACCTATGACGGACCGATGCCAGGAGGAAGCACCTCCCAAAATCCTTTCAATGATTCCAAACTCACGGTGATCTTCTTAGAGGGAACAAACTCGAGGGGAGCCCTAGTCTATTCTGACTATCGAGGACGCAAGTGCATTTGTATCAAAGAGAGGCCAGCTCAGAGATTGGAGATAATTTGAGTCTATGATGATGATGATAGATTCCAAGACGAAAAGGAAAACCACTATCTAATAGTCATTAACCCTGAAGATTACAACAGATATGGAGATAACGTGGCGAAAGGGAAAATGGTTTCAGAAGCTCAAGAACCGCCACCAAACATTGATCGGCCCGGAGCTATTTTTATGTATGATAAGAAAACTACCAGGGTTCCAACTTATAACGAGAACGTGGGAATCTACAAGCATGAGAGTGAGGATATAGTCACTTACTTTCGCAGCAAAGAACCATACGTAAACGAATTAAGCAAAGACAAGGTTCTTTAATTATTCTCTTATGAAACTGCCATGGGGAAGGGTATAGTTTTTGTTGATAGATACGGGCGAGAATACCAACGTATTCTCCCAGAGGAGGTAGAAAGGGCAACAGGTCCAGGAGCATCAGCATATTCCCCTGAAGAAGTGCCAAGAGCCACCTACACCCCAAGTAAGTCAACAAATCCCTTTTCTGATGAGTATGACGCTACCTCACATTTCACCCGACCGCAAGCATTCAACAACCAAAACCCACCAGCAAACCAGCCATCATTGTAGGCATGGCTCCGACAGAGTGCAACAGCGAAACAAGACCGAAGCCGAGAGGGTTATCAAGCCGCACGAGGGCTAAGAGATTTGCAAGAACCACCCCTCTATTCAAATTATCAAGGAGAGAGTAAGCCAAAGACTCAAGGGTCAACAAAGCCTGGAGGACCACCCATAGAACGAGTTCGAAGAGATGAACCACCTCGAGTGAGAACCGTTAGAAATTATGGCTTAGGAGCACCACTGGGAGAGGAACCAGCCTATTATAGAAGACCTGAGGAGGTATATCGATTAGGACGTGGAGATCCAATGATGAGGTTTGTAGACCATCGGAGAATTAGACCTTCTCAAGTGCAAAAATGGGTAAACAAGAAATACACAGGAAGCAGAGATCCAAGAGATCATGTAGCAGCCTTTGTGCGTGTAATTAGATCCGAAGAGGTGTTAGACTTCCCTACCCAATTTTCAGGGTTTGGACTAACCCTAGAGGATGATGCTGCCACTTGGTTTGACTCTGTAGATCGTAGAGACTTTGAGTCTATGGAGGAAGTGTTTGACGAATTTATCGAGGAATTATTACAAAGGGGGATAGCTCATAATACAGTCTCACAAATCCATAAATTCAAACAGAAAGATGGAGAATCTGTACGAAAAGTATCCCTAAGAGTAAAAAGATATGTTAAGTTCTCTCCTGTGGAAGAACTACCAACTCATGCTGATATTCATCCAAGGACTAAGGAATGCGGATCTCCAGAAAGACTTACATATGAAGAGGAGCACAACGTTGAATGAGTTGACTAAGGAGGCTCTTTATCTTGTGGACAATTGTGTGATGTACAAAGAGGGGGAGTTCAAGGACCTTGATGACTATTCATCTTCACAACAAAGTGGAAGCAAGTCTTCTAAGACGGCACCAAAAGGACAAGTGGTTGTAAACTTAGAGCAGCTTGTAGATGAAGTGCTAAAAAAGATTAACTTGTACGCCAAACCCCAGGCTAAACAGCCCAAGTGGTGTGCTATTGAACAAAAATGGACAAACCATGGGACAGAGGAATGTTATTATAACAAGGGGTATGTGAGAGAGAGACCTTACGCTCCCCAAGCTCCGGTAGCTTCTCCTCAAGCTTCACCGATGCCTAGATATCAAGCAGGCAACATACCAGGACCTGTAGGTGTAGAAAGACCACAACCGGTGTTGGGGAAACAACCACCCCTACCAGGATTACGACCAGTCGGTATAAGATACACACCAACCGTAACCGAATCAGAGGATAAGGCTTTGGTGCCTATGCATGCATATTATGAAGATCCCAATGGATATGCGACAAACCCTGTCTATTATCCATCGGAAAAACCCTCGACACCAGAACCATGGAGCATGATAGGAAATACAGGACCACCAACTGCTGCACAGGCAGCGGGAGAAGGGAGATATAGTTTAGATGAAAGAGCATTGTTGTTCATAGCCAATGGGGGCATGGGCGGACAGAGACATGCTTACCAACAAAGAGGAGCTCAAGGAGCACCTCAACAACCCAAGGGACCCTGCTACTACAAGTGTAGTGGAGACCATTGGTTGAGAGACTGTCCTCATGATAAAATCATGAGAGTCAACGCATATTGAACTGAGTGTGGAGTTACTCATTTTATTCCCGATTGCCCTAAAAACCGGAGCAAAGGAGCAAAAACCACCTTAAACATGCTAGAAACAGTACCTTCCAGTGGAGGGTTGGAAAATGAAATAATCATACCTATTCAGGCAGTAACACGAGCCCAAGCTCAAAGAATGACGAACCAACCCATAGTTGAAGAGCCAAAAACCGATGCCCAAAGCTCCGAAATGAAAGATCAGAGAAGCACTTGGAAAGCTAGAAAGGCGCGTATGAAAGCCAGGAAGGAATGGAGCAAACAGCTCTATCCGAAGAGTTGAAACATACAAAGGATAGATTAGAGCGGTTAGAGGATCTAGCTAGCTTAAGTTCACACACCACGGCAACCATAGCACCCAAGGAAATAGCAGAGCCCAAAAGTGCAGGATCAGGAGGATCTGTACTGGCTGACAAGGTAAATGAGTAGTTGGATGCGCTTCTAAAGGCTTATGAAGCTAGACTCAAAAAGAACCAAACCTAGGAGCAAAGGTGGATGACTTATCCACATGCAGAAATAGAAAAAAAAAGGTTGAAAATGTGTAAAAAGATGATCGAAACAACTCAATCATTGATGGAAGACCCGCCCTGCAAATTGGCATGAGGCACCAGCTCCAACTCCTATCCAACCAACTTTAGAGAAACATGTAGAAACAAAGGAAAGACTCACTAATGCCTATGAGCCCAGAGGAGAGCCTATCATAGTGCCAAATACCACAGATGAGACAAGTGACGGGTTCTAGCCTAAAATATTGGTAGAAATAGGTAAGGACTGTAACGGTCTACACGATCTGTGGAAGCAAATCCGTGAGAACAACGAGGCCAATAGAATGAGTAACCACATGAATAGCACGAGAAAAGAGCAGAATGTAACCTTACCTCCTATTGAAGAATTTGAGGCGAGATCACAAATAAAATTTGAGATACATTCACAAGCGGGAGACCAAGGATCAATTGGTTCGGGGCACAGCCAACCAGACTCGCGGAGAACTTTACCCTCTTACCTAGGAGAGTATGAAGCCAAGTCGGAAGTGAGAGCAATCCCATCTCAAAGACTTTTTTCTAACAAAGTGATGGATTTGCAAGGATTGATTGAGTTGTTGTCCACTCCGGTGGCATGCATCATCACATTAGCAGAACTCCTAAGGTTACGGCCAAACATGTGGACCACAGTAGGAAAATGCCTAGAAAAATTTGGAGTGAAAGACCCCACCTTGAAGCTTCAAGAATGGATCAGAGAGTTGGACAGGACTCAACTAAACACTAGGCCAGTACCATTAAACAAGGTTGGAGAGTATTGCGAGGGAGAAGATGGAAACACCACACTACCAGTAGAATTACAAGGAGTAGTTTCCAAAGCTATTCTTGACAGTGGAACAGGAGTTGCTATCGCCACCAAGGAAATCTGGAAAAAAATGCGGAAAACCAGCTTTGAGGGCTACCAGAATGAAACTTCAATTGGCAGATGGGTTCATGGAGAAGCCTCTAGGACTCTTAGAGAAAGTGATTGTCACCTCGTGTGGAATTGAGTATGAGCATACATTTGCAATAGTCGATTTCGACAAAAAGAAAAATTATGAGATCATCTTGGGACGACCATTCATGCGACAATTGAAAATGGTCCAAGATTTGGGTTACGACCACATATACCTCAGACATGGCGAGACAACAACTAAAATACACCTAAAAGACCATAGTTACAAAGATGTGAACCAAACACCTGTGGAAGAGTTTGATTCAGCTACAGTAGCAGGATCAGAAATCCCGGCATGGTTAGGGCAACAAAAAGAGCTATGGATGTGCGGAGCTTCACATTGTGGAAGCCTAAGAAGAGAGGAATGCGTCTTACAGCCGGTCTATATAACCAATGATTTAGAGCCTGAAGAAGAAGAACGACTAACACAACTTCTCAAGAAGTATAAAGATGTGTTTGCATGGTCATATAAAGACCTCAAGGGAGTTGATCCATCGATATGCCAACATACAATTCCTTTGAAATCGGATGCAAAACCTAGCAAACAACGTCCTTATACTTATAATGACACATTTGCTAAACGAATCAAAGAAGAGATTGATAAACTGATGGAAGCTGAATTCATCTATGAAATCGAACATACAGATTGGGTGTCACCCATTGTGGTAGTTCCCAAAAATAATGGAAAACTGCGAGTGTGTGTAAACCTCAAAAAGGTAAATGGAGCCACCATAAGGGATAATTATCCCTTGCCAATCACAGAACATGTACTCGAGCGGGTGGCCGGGAAACGGGCTTATTCATTTCTGGATGGGTTTTCAGGATACAACCAACTGGCAATAGCAAGGGAGGATCAACACAAAACAGCGTTTGCCACAGAATGGGGAATTTATGCGTATCAAGTTATGCCGTTTGGCTTAACTAATGCCCCAGCTACCTTCCAAAGGTTAATGATGCATGCATTCAAAGAATACCTAAGAATATTCTTAGAAGTTTACATGGATGATCTTTGTGTGCCCTCTCTTCTACAAGAGGAACATATTGACCATTTGCAAAAGGTCTTTGAAAAATGCAAGATATATCAAATCTGTCTTAACCCAGAAAAGTGTGTATTCATGGTTAAGCAAGGATGCATCTTAGGACACATTGTCTCAAGAAATGGCACAACCGCTGACCTAGACAAAGTCAAAGTCATTGTAGACCTACCCAGGCCTACTAATGCGAAACAAGTGCAATCCTTCATGGGACACTATGGATATTATCGAAGATTCATATACATGTATGCGGTTATCGCACAACCTCTGTATCGTTTGCTAGTCAATTTCGATTGGACCGAGGAGTGTGAAACTTCATTCCAAAATCTGAAGGAAAACCTGATATCAACACCTGTACTTAAGGCACCAGATTGGGAAAAGATATTCCATGTTCACATTGATGCTTCTGCATATGCCATTGGAAGTATTCTGGCTCAACCTGGAGATGGAACAATGGATTTTCCAGTCCGTTATGCAAGCCGACAGTTAAACAGTGCGGAAAAAAACTACACAACCACCGAATGGGAAGGGTTAGGAATGATTTATGCTGTAAATAAATTTCGGCATTATTTGCTTGCAAACAAATTTGTGTTCTTTAGAGATCATCAAGCTCTTTTGTATTTGGTAAATAAACCATGCAATACAGGGAGAATTGTACACTGGTTTATTATATTGCTAGAATTTGACTTCACAGTGGTGGTAAAAAAGGATAAAACCCATCTACGAGCGGATCATCTTTCAAGGATACACAACGGGGAAGCTCCTAAAGGAGTAAATGATGACATACCAAATGCTTATCTTTTCAATATTGAAATGGTACCCAAATGGTTTCAGGGAATTGTTAGCATTCTTTCCTTTGGAAGTGGGTTTGATAACACAGAATACAGATCCAGACAACAAACAATTCAACAAACAAAAAACTTCCAGTTGATAGCAGGACGGCTGTATCATCTTAGATCAGACCAAATCCTACGATTATGTATAAATCCGGAAGAATTTGAGTGCTACCTTGAAGAAGCACATGTTCAAGATTTTGCATTTCATTGTTCAACAGCGAAAACACACCAGAGACTGAAACAGTTAGGGGTTTATTGGCCAACTATGTATGCGGACTCACACTCTTATGTTACCAATTGTACTATATGTAGTGCCAAACGACCAGCAGATCACACGACATTGTTTCAGGTAAACATTGCACCTGCATGGAGTCAATATATCATTGATTTCTTGACCACCAGGATGTTTTCTGAGAACATCACAAGAGCACGGAAAAAATCTATAGAGATGGAAGCTCGTGACTTTCAATTAATAGGGAACCAACTCTATAAGCGAGGAAAGTACAATCAACTTAGAATATGTGCAAGTGAAAGCGAATACCTGTTGATTCTAGAACATGCACATAGCGGAATAAGTGGAGGCTATTTTTCGGGCAATAAGACAACAAAAATTGTCTTAACCGCAGGAACTTGGTGGCCTACATTGCACATGGATGCTGAAGAGCTTGTAAAGCGTTGTGATGCATGTCAGCGCACCAAGGTGCCAATAAAAAGAGATGAGATGCCATTACGGCCAATGATGGGAGCAAGAGCATTTGCAAAATGGATCATTGATTTTGTGGGACCTATCTCACTCCCTGCATATCGCACCCATACCCAATATATCATTGTGGCAACGGACTATCTCACAAAATGGGCCGAAGCCAAGGCAACACAAAAATCTGATGCACGCACCACTGCACAATTTTTGTATGAGAATTTTTTTGTACGTTACGGGTTACCAATAGAAATTGTCAGTGATCGTGGGACACATTTTCTCAATGAAGTCATTGAATATCTTCTAGAGGAATTCATGGTCATACATAGGAAATCTGCTCCATACCATCCACAAGCAAATGGACAAGCTGAGGCCACAAATAAAACACTATGCACGGTTCTCACTAAAATAGTGTCAGAATCAAGAACAGATTGGGATCAACAGCTACACTCAACACTATGGGCATAGAGGGTAGCTTACAAAACATCGATAGGAACAACACCGTACAACATGGTGTTTGGCCTAAATGCTATACTACCCATAGAGTTTTTAATTCCAACTCTACGAGTAGCAAAACGCTTAGAATGGACAGGGCATGAGCTCTCTTCAAGAATAGATGATCTTGAAAAGCTAGATGAACTCCGCTTGAGAGCTGTAGCTTCAATCTATGCTAAAAAGAGAAGACAAGAAGAGTTTTTTGACAAACATGTGCGCACTAAAGAGTTCAAAACAGGTGATTACGTACTTGTTTATACTTTGAAGCAACATGCCAAGAAAATTAAACAGCGAGGGATGGGACCCTTTGTGATTAGTGATCTATCACAAAGTGGAGCTGTCAAGCTTGCTACATTAGCAGGTGAAGAAATGCCGAACTGGATTAGTGGATGTCAGCTGAAGAAATACCATCTACCACTCACATAGGAGATGCTCCAACAAATTCATCAAGGAAAACAAAGAATGAAAGAAAAACAGAGAGTACGAGAGGAAGCTCAAGCAGAAGCAAAGGAACGCATAGCAAAAAGAAGACTTCTGCGACAACAACAACAAAGTGGAGCACCATTGCGAATCAATGCCATTCGAATGACGAAGTTGGATGAAGACACAGTGGAGCCAATAATTACAGTCAAAGTGGGTAGCAATCAAGTTAAATCGATAGCATTGCTTGATTCTGGAGCTCAAGAAAATTTGATCTCTTATGGATTATACCAACAGATCAAATTCACAGGTCCACTTCATCCTACTCCTCAAGTACTAGAAAGTAGCACATCACACCCATTGAAAACATTGGGATGGACTATATTGCATATACAAATACATCAATATATTTACCCACACAAATTCTATGTGGTGGAGGATGAAAGCACACAACACCCAATGATGCTGGGACAACCATGGCAAAAAGAGTACAATGTGTAGATAGATTGGAATGCAAAGGCAGTCAAAATTCATCATGCACATGAACAACAGGTGATAGCCTTTGCTCAACAATACCAAAATAATTAGCTGCAAGCCATGCAATCACTGAAAAAAGATCCAAAAGCAAAAATGCCACCAAAGAACAACATGATACCCGAGACCAACAATCAGGTCAAGGCCAACCATGCTAATTACAGACATACGAAATCACCGGCCGCAATGCAAAGATCTAGGTTACCAAAACAAGGGAAACAAGTATGGATGCGGAAGGATAGAACTGCCATAGCAAACCAACAACAATGCAACAAAAGAATTCCAATGAAGCAGATGGTTCACCCAAAAACCAAGGGCATAAAACAGATGTGGATCCCAAAGAAAATGCTTAGCCATAACCAAAATGTCACTAACATTTGGATACCAAAACAAAAGCAAACCTAGGAAAGCCACTCGTGAAGTTTGGTGGCAAACGGGCTTGCGGTTTGGCCGCAAGAGCAATTTGACGCTTTGTGTGTCTGATGCCGTTTCTGAAGTTTTAGTGCCGCCTCAGGTCACTTTTTGGTCATGCGGGTCACATAGACTTGTAGATCATGTTGAGATGATCCTACCCATGAATTTTGGTGGCATTTGGTCGCCGTTTTGCCGATTTCCCACTTGGTGGCCTCTTGTGGTTTTCTAGGAATTAGGGTTTTTTTCGATGGTTTTCTACTGCCTTTGGACATCCACGACTGGTCTCCTAGGCTAGGGTAAGCTTTCGATGAAGTCTTGTTGCTTTGGGGTTAGCCATTAGGCTGCCGCCTCTACTTGTAGGTCTCTACCGCCCGCTTTGTGTGTGACCCCTACGCTAGTTTTCGCGACAAAACGACAAACATGCGCGAAAAGCTCAAGGTGGTGAGCTTACCTCTCATGTCTGGAGCTCATCGGGTAGTCGTGCGCGTCGTAGAAGGTGCTGGAAGATTGGTCCGCTCTAGGTGGCAGAAGCTCTCTCCACAAGGTCAATAGTGAGAATGAGCTAAAAATGAGGTGAAAATTTCTTAGAATGGAGGTCCCCGAACCACTTTTCATGAAATTTGACATGTGCTCCTATCTTCTTGCGAGATGCGGTTTAGGCTCAAAAATTTCTTGATTTGCACTCCATTTGCTCTGTTTACCAGAAATTTGGCATTTCGATCAAAACCTGGCCAAAACACGCTTTCTGCTCCAGTCTCATAATTGCACCCCTACTGTACCATAGGTTGTCCTATAGTCACTGATCATCCCCATATTTTTTGTTTTTCATTTCGATCGTTTTTCACCTGCTTTTTGTATTTTTGAAGTTTTTTTGCTAAAAATTAGCAAAATTAAAAGAAAAATAGCAAATCAAACCCAAAAAATTCCCAAAAATCATAATAAATCACAAACATTACCGCAAAACATTATATACACTCACATGCAATTTTTATGGCCGGATTTCTCCGTTTTACCAATATTTTACCCAAAAAATGGCTATTTCTACTTATATACACACACCTAGGGGCTTGATTTGGCGTTTGGCCCCATATACCTATAGATACATGCTGAATAAAGGCATATGTAATTGGGTTACTACAAAAAAATTTGCAATCAAACAACAACCCTTAAAATAGTCAAAATTTATGCCCTTTTTTTGCTCTTTCTGCTATTGGAACCACATTTGAGAATGCCTGTCCCCCTCCTAACCAGAGTCCTCCCGGATGACAAGTTATTGCCTAGGAGTATGTGCCATGCATATGTTGAAAAATTTGTGCTATTGCTTGGCCGATTAATGTGGCCCTATTTTATGCATACTCGGTCAATGCATGGAAAAATTAATGTTGTGCAAGAGAAGGGAATAAGCAAGATGCTTATTAGCATTGGCCGTCGAGGTTTCCTGTTTTCTTTGCAAGTAACATCTGTAACTCTTTTGATCTCTGTCTAATTGTCTTTTTTACAAAAGGCAATTGCTTTGCCGACACTGTTGATAGAGCCGTAGTTGTTTCTAGGTTGAGGATTGGCTTGGTCGGAATGGCCGTGGGCCGTAAATTCTTTGCTTTCCATTGGTATTTCGTTTCTGTCGGTTTTTGTAGATGTTTTGGGACTTCCTTGGTTGCCACTGTTTTGTTGTTGATTGGCATCCACATAAGTCGGTTTTCCTTTTTTAAATGCAGCTGTCTGCCTTTCATTGTTGCTTGTACTGAAGGGAGTTCCTTTCCATCAACAACCAAGTCCTATGGTGGTAGACCACCACAGCTAATCAAAGGTATGTAAACGCAACCACGGGTGCTTCTAGAGCGACAAATTGCCAAATGAAGCTCCGATGAAGCCAAAGTCGACAAAAACCATACGGCAAGGATCCCCAAGGGGTCGGGAAGCTATGGAGACCAACATCCAAAAATTTCATCACCAAAAAGCACTCCAAAAGTCAGAAAACGGCTCGGAGGCTCTGAAGTCCACACAGGGAGTTATTCTCTATCCATTTGACTTTTTTGTTGAAATTAGGCTCAAAAGGGACTCAGGGGGACCAAGGGCAGACACTAGGAGCACAATCCATGAAAAAATCACCAAGAGACACCCTACGCGTAGGATATCTCAAGGGCACTTTTGGGCACAAACTCCAACATTTTTCATCATACACATTTTCCTTGGGGGGTTCACTATGTGTAAAACTATCATATGACGTGCATTCAAGACATGTTTGTAAAACCCCTTATCTGTGAATTTTGTTAAGAATATAATGTACCCTTTTCTTTTAAAATCTGTAAGTTTTTTTTAAATTTGAAAAAATAATGCCCTTCTGTATATATATTTCTGTAAGTTTCAAGAACTTTACATACCCTTCTGTTGAACTCACGTGATAGTTTACATTTTTATTAGGTGACCTTCCCGGGACATTTTCTGAATGACCTTTACATGCTATCCACCAAATCTCATCACATTTGGACCAAAATTGACCTCATATGCATGAAAAAAACACAAAGTTAGGCCATAGAGACAATAATGGGCCATAGACCTACCAAATCTTGTCAAAATCACATGAAACTTGCACAACACATTCACCAACACATCACCAACCAATCTGTGTGGTCAGAAGCAAAAATTGGTGAAGTAGACATCCTACGCGTAGGATGTCTATTTGACTTTTTTGGCCTGCAAAGGATGTTTTTTCATTGCAGATCCAATCTCTTCATCATCAAGAGCTCATATATCAATTTTGAAGCCATTCTAATCATTTTTGACCCCCAACACCTTCAAGATACACTTTTGGAGCCCAAAAACACCACACAAGCTCTTACAAGAATCAATCCTTGTCCAAATCCAAATCCAAGAGCATGGCCATGTTCCATAAGCCAAGGACTACCCACAGAACAAATTTCATGTCATTTTGATGAAATAGACATCCTATGCATAGGATGTCTCCAGCATAATTTAGGCCTTCTGTGCAAAGACTGACATCATGGGAGCCAAGACCATGGTGCAATGAGCCCATATACCAATTTTCAACCCATTTGGACCTCAATTGCTATCTATGATGGACTTTCTACCCAATTTGTGACCTAAAGCCTGAATCAGCCCAAAAATCCACTTTTTGATATCCAAATCCAAATCCAGGCATGTAGCCATGTTCCATGAGCCATGCACTACCAGCATGTCAAGTATCAACTAATTCTGATGAAAAAGACATCCTACACGTAGGATGTCTAAATGAAAAATTTTGGCCAGATTTGCACTGTGAACACATGCACAGCTTCACAAGTTCCTTTTAAGCTTTATTTTCAATTTTCAAGTCATTTGGATAGTTAAAACTCAGTTTCGCAGCTAATATGGAAAAAACGCTAACTTCGGACTACTGAGTGCAACATGATCTATGGCAGCCGCGAAGTCACCGACAAAGAAGAAAAGAATGACCATCAAGGATTACCTGGAAGAAGTAGAACCTTTCGTCATTCCAGAAGGAACACTAAAGCCCACCAGCACATCGATACAAGAAGATCTGTTAGAGTCCAACGACCTAAAGATCTACCAAGGAGTGTTCAAAGACACTAAAGGCAATTTCATCGAGCTACCAATGCTGCCGCGAGAACTCAATGAGTTCATAAGAAGCAACATGGCCGGGTACGTGGATCTCCACAACTACTTTGAAGCAATACCGGCAGGGGTGGACATAAAGAGAGTCTGGGAGTTTGTGACAACCATAAAAAAAGATGGAGTGGCCAAAGTAACAGATCTACAAGGTAGGCTAGAAACGGAAATAATCATCACTGAGCAGGTTGTAGGAGATGCACTAGACCTCTCCAACAAGGGGGGTAGTGTAACTAAAAGAAGGGATGAGGTCAAGGTGTACAATGAGAAGAAAGGAAACTACACTTTTGAAGATATTGCCAACCCAAGAGTGGCAATCATGAGCGAGTTGTACAACCAATATTTCCACATGTGTACGAAGAGGCCACAAAAGTACAGAATGCCACCAGGTGCAATTTCCACAACATTCACTTGGGCAATGACAAAAGGCACCCCAAAGATAATCAATTATGCGGAGTATATACATGACAAACTAGTAAAGATGGGTAACAAGAAGCCAACCTATATTGTGCCAGGAGAACTAATCACTAAGGTGATTTATGGGGCACTACACGCAAAAGGAAGGTGGTCTGACTCCCCGTCTCAAAACGACTGGCTGAGGCTAAAAGAAGACAAATAAGACGAGCCCCAAAGAGCACCAAGGGTGGCTACAAGACTAAAACGACGGCTAGAGCCGGTTCAAGAGGAGCAGCCGGAGCAAAAGAAAGGAAAGAAGGAATTTGCCCAAGTACCTGCAAAAGAAACAAGGTCACAAAAAGCTCAAGGTTAGAGAGGTTGATGGAGAGCTTCAGAGTAGAGAGAGCCCTTAAAGGCGATTTAAGTGAACTCTCGAAGCCTTCTCTAGAGTCAATGTCGGGATCATCCCGAAGAGTACAAAGGGACAGATTCGAGGATTATATCAAGAATTTTGAGATTCTTGATGCCGCATCAGAGAATATACCGCATGTCCCTTTCATAGAGGAGGACGTGGAGCAAATACGGCAGAAACTGCTAGATGAGCAAGAGAGCCAAGAAAGAGAAAGAAAAACTAAAGCATACAAAGATTTAAAGGGCAAGCCTACATCTTTACCGGCCATGATGAGGTCCTTGAGCTCAAGGACCAACTCAAAGTAAAAGATTAGACCATCGAGAAACTGCGAGCATCACCTGCCAGAGTCAGAGCTACTAGCTCGACTCACATCAATACGGAGAGTCAACTCTATGAAGAACAGATGCAAGAACTTCAGAAGCAGATGACTCTAGAGAAAAAGCAAAGATTGATGATGGCAGAAGGATCTATCGTCATGCAAACAAGAATGGAAGAAGAGCAAAAAGCCCTATAAGAGGAAGTAGAAAGTATGAAAAGAAAGCTCGAGGAGGCAGAGAGAATAAACACCGAATTAAATGACCTCCTTGTGAATATGGGCGAAGAAGCGGAAACGAAAAAGCAAAAAATCCTGAGGCAGATAGAGGAGTTGAAAGGACAGCAAGCTGGAGAGAAAGAGGGCACATGGCGAGCAGCCAATGAAGGCATTGATTTAGAAAATGTGGTAGATCCAGTGGACACGTCTATGCAAGAGGAAATCCTAGAAGGATCCTCTCAAGAGCCACAGGATCTAACACAGGAAGAGGAAGAAAATTTGTGTAAAGCAATAGAGGTGGAGCTCAGAGAGACATCCAAGGAAGCCCTGGAGTGGGAGCAGAGGGTTTTCAAGTCTATGACCATTCAGAAGATCGACGCCAGCAACCTTAGGCGCGAGTGGCTTCAACCCTCTCTCCCATATCCATTGCTGAAATATGAGGCAGCCACTATCAGCAAGCGGATAAGAGAAGAGCCGACCATACCACTTTACAATGCAGATACCTCACAACCAGAAGGGGTCAAGCTAATTGTTGATTCTCAGCTAAAGTGGAGGAAGGCCTGGCTCACAAAGTACCCACAATATCTAATCCACTTGGTAGAGGCAATGAAAAACATAAGAGACAACCTCAGCTTTTGTCCTCTACCAAGGATCGGGACGTGGAAAGCGCACGAAATCTTGCAAAGGAGCCAACCCTCTTGGCTGAATTACCCTAAGTTGCCGGGCTTGAAGGCAGGTAAGAGAATAAGTGTCCAATACATGGTGAAAACCCTAACGGGCGCCATCAAATTGTTCACTGGCTCACCTGACCTTACATGCATCATGATCAAGAAAATCTGCAAAACCCTCTTAGCAGTATTTGAGACTTTCAAGCCAGGCCAGGTGACCATCAGCATCTTTTTCTTCCAGGATACTTACAGATGCGCTTATGATCTGTCTGGTCAGCCTTCCAAGGAGGTGATAGATGCGCTGTATCAAAGGATAATGTTTCTACCATCCTATCACCTCCAGGCTTTTGAAGAAGCGTTCTACACAGGCTTCTTCACAAAAAACACTGACTTTTTTGGCCCCACAATGATAAATCTACATGCAAGATACGAATCACTGATCAAGATGCGCGAAACGATACGATGCAGAAGTGGATCAGCGGCTATATCGGGGACGACATGAGCAAGGAGGGGGGGAGTGTTAGAAGCTGGACACACCCCACGGCAAACTAACTACTTGGAAGATTATTATTTTTTGTAATTATTCATTCATTGAGGAAAACCTGATTTTTCACCTTGTAAATATTGGGACTTACAGAAGTTTCCAGATTGTATCCCAGATTTGATAGTTAGATTGAGTAGATGGTTGATTTTGGAACTTTAGGGATTGAGAATTGATGATATACCACTTTTTGACCTTAATGAAAGACCTTTTGTCATTTTTAAAAGAAGTTTTGAAGTCTGTGAGTGAGCATACTGTGTACGAGAGAGAGTGTGAGCTTCATCTTGACGCTACGTGTGCACCGGTGGTCGGAATCGAGTGCGGAGAAGTGCAGCGTGTTGCCCCCGACGAGAGCTACACGCCGATACCTACATTGCGCGCGTACGGTCCGGTTCTGCGAGCTCCTTCTACAAGCTTCATCTGGTGTTTGGGTGAGCATACGTTGTCCAATTTCGCATTGCAGCATATCCACGCACTCACATTGAGTAGAACTACACATTAGGCACTTTAGATTTCGGAAACGAAGACCTGCAAATTTCGGCCAGACATCCTACGTGATTTTGCACCGAGTGTTTTCGGTTGGGATTTTGGTTCATAGACCTTAGGGAGAGCGACCTATTGGTGCTAGTAGGGTCTCCTTCAAGTTCTATGGTGTTTCGAGATTGTTTGATGGGTGTTCGGCTTTAGAAAGCATTGTAGGAAGTTTCCTCTTATGCACTCTTGAAGGCTGTGACTTAGACAATTGGTAGAGACCTCTGTAGGAATTAGTTAGGAGTCGGTCGAGTGTAAGTTGACACCTTATGCTTACTTCCACACGCCTGCGGGTCGAGCTTCGTGCTTAGCTGACATTATATGTTAGGTGAGTTCTCGCTGTGCTAACGTTCGTCGCGGCGTATCCGTCCAACAGGGACCATACATATGTTTGGTCTTAATGCCTTATTACCCATAGAGTTTTTGATCCCCACATTGTGGATTGCCACAACACTTGTATGGACCGGACATGAATGGTATGATTGTTTGGATGAATTAGAAAAGTTGGATGAAATTTGACTAAAGGATGTAGATGCAATTTACGCCCAAAAACAACACATGAAGGAGTTTCATGACAAACATGTGAAATCCAAGGAATTTGCACTGGATGATCATGTGCTTGTCTATACTCTTAAGCAATAAATTAAAAAATAAATAAAAAAGCAAGGAATGGGACACTTTGTGAGTCATTCAATATCACCAAGTGGGCCATTAAGGTTGCTACATTAGATGGACAAGAAATGAAAAATTGGATAAGTGGATGCACATTGAAGAAGTATCACTTGCTGCTCACACAAGGGATGCTCAAAAGAGCACATGCAGCTAAAAACAGGAAGGAGATGCAAAAAATCAAAATTAAACAGGCACAACAAGAAGTGAAAGAGCGAGGTTTATCACATTACCAACATGGAGGACAATGTGGACCCATACATTTCTGTAAAGCTAGGAGTTGAAATGTTTCCTACGCACTGATCAACTCTAGTGCTCAAATGAATACAATAAACTAGAATCTTTACCAAAAAAATCCATAATTAATCCTACAACCCTTGCAAAGGTCATTTATAGGATTCAATGGGACTATTAGTAATGTTACCAAGTTTGTGGATCTCAAAGTACACATCAATGGATATGAATGTCCCAATAATGGTTTTGTACTACCATGAGATGCCTTATTTAATCAATTGATACTGGGTACACCATACCAACATAGATACAACACTCATATCCAATGGACAAAAAACCAGCTGCATGTTGAAGCAGGAATTCAAGTCATGTATGTTGATTTTGCATCCAAGGAAAATAATAACAAAGACAAGAATGTAGCATTTGAGGTAGCCAAAAACAAGAAACTTCAACCAATGTAGCCCATTGTAGTCGTGAGAACCAGGGATAAATTTGAAGTTGTGGCTACAAGACATCCACTTCCTTTAGAGCAAGTCGTGAAGATGCAATCACCTATTTCAATGAGCACCTCAGAACCTATTTAATCTTGGCCAAACTGCAAAACAAATCACATGTGGGTACTTAAAGAGTTAGCTATATCAGTAAAGTATGCCAAACACAACAAAGACTATACAAAAGGTCTGGATACCTAAAAGCTCACAGGGATTTTGTTTGGATTCCAAAAGTTCAACTACAATCTTCCAAATAGTGCAAACAATATACTCCAGCAACAACAATAAATCGGAATTTCAAACGAGCTAATCATCTTTTAATGCCACGGATATTAACAAAACAATGAGGTGGATACCAAAGCCCAAAGAGAGGCAGCAGCAACTACCAACACAATAATGGGTTCCATAAAAACAAGGACTAACAATACAAACACATGAATCAAGGGAGTCCAAAGAACGGTAGCCACTACTTCAGTCACAATCTTGGAACTCCAACCAACAACAACCTTTGACAACTCGTCAATGAGCTATTAAACTGAAATGCTTACTACATGGTACATGCTTATTGACAACCACATAGGTGAACCTCGCCAACGAATGCCCTTAAGCAATGAGCTTAAGACCTGTAACATCAATTTTTTCATGCATTGATCGTGTATGCATATGTAGGGCCCGCTACATGGCCTTGCATAAGGCACCAATTTATGGCCATTCACAATACAACCTCAATGACACACTATTGTCTAGGAGGACTCATACTAGGAGGGGGGAGGCATTCTGAAGCATTCTAAATGCACAATGTGAAACCTGGAGGAAAAAGGGCATTGTTTTCTTGCTTCTTGTATTAAAATATGCATTTAATTTCTTGTCTTTTTCCATAATTATAAATATGCCTTAAAAGTGAAGAGACTCAAGAGCAAGAGACAAATGTTAAAAATGAGCCCTTAGGTATGTGTAAATACACAAATAATAGAGTTTTTTCTAAACAATAAAAATAAGAAGTGAAATAATCCGTTGAAAATTTTCAAATAAGAACTTCTATTGGAAGTTGACTTCTTAGTTTATCTAGCTAGTTTTTAGATTTTTTGGGTCACATTTTTTTGTTTTTCTTTATTTTTTATTGGATTTTTAAGCAATAAATAGCAACAAAAGTAGGAAAATTACAAAAAAAACCAGACATAAGTACATGGATCTAGAAAAGAGATAAAAGATTTTAGAAGTCAATGTTTGGAGCAACAACAAGCAAGTTTTGATCAAAATTGAAGAATTTGCGGAAAATGTTTTTAAGCTACAGATGCTTGATTGGATCAATAGGACGAATCAGGGTCATACGGTGTCTAAATTGATAAATTTTCAACATGGTGGACATTGGACACATAAGGTAGGATTAACTGTGAGGTAAGAAATAAAAAACTAACCATGGAGCCTAGGGCCTGGGGTAAATAAGGTGAGACCCACTTAATTCCTCATTTTCAATTGTGATTTTGTGCGTGCGTGTGTGTGTGTGTGGTGTGTGTGTGTGTGTGTGTGTGTGTGTGTGTGTGTGTGTGTGTGTGTGTGTGTGTGTGTGTGTGTGTGTGTGTGTGTGTGTGAGAGAGAGAGAGAGAGAGAGAGAGAGAGAGAGAGAGATACAAAGATACTTTGGAGCAATTGTTCTCACGATCCCCACACCCTGCACGCTTTGAGACTTGACACCAGACATGAGATGTACGTTCCCTACCTAGTACACTACTGCTTGATGACAATGCATGTCGAATCCGACAAGGGAAAAGAACGGTTAGACCTAGGCCGACCCAAATCCAAAAATGACTACTACGTTAGGTTGGGATAACCAATTACCAATAAAATCAAAGCTGGGGTAACGTGAACCCAAACTTCAAGGCATCAAGCCAATTAACTTTGGTAGAGGAACTTGTATAAAAGAAGTGATTTTCTGGGTTTCCCAATGGAAAATCTCATTTAACTCAAGAAACTGTCAAAACTACTGCAAGGCACTAATGGAAGGGTGAAATGGGTTGAGAACCCACCAAGAGATTGAAGAGATTTTTCACAAGTAATGGGGAATGGTGCATTGCACTACACAAAGCCAAGGGATCATACGTCAAATTCATAGGATTTTTTTGGAGGACATAGTGGCCCTATGGTCCACCTGGCAATGAGTTCCATGATAATTCATCATAGAAATTTTTGAAATAAGTGTATAAGTGTGTATGAATCAGTGCTTAGTTGTAAAAAGGTTAATTTTTGTGTAAGGTAGAGAAAAAATTGTGTTTTTTTCTCACTTCCTTGACCCAGGTGGTGTTGGGAGTTGCACACTTGGCCTCATGTCCAACTAGGGGTAATATCGATTCTTAAAGGATATCAACTAAATTGGGAGGACATTAGATGCGTTGTGACACAAATTTTCCACACACAAGCCCTAACCCTAAGCCCAACCAGTGGAAGTAACTTCAAATACAGTGCAATGTCATCAGCTAGCTTATAAACACTAAGTATAAGGTAGGGCCTGACTTTCACCTGGTTCAGAAGCCAAATTCAAGAAGTGGAAAAATAGTTGTGATTTTTCTTGGCAGAGTCAAGCTGCAACCAAAAGTGGAATTTGAAGTTGTACATATCAAATCCTAGCTGATCATAATCCATTCCAAGGCTATCACACCTAGTAGGATAGTGCAGAGCCCTCCATGCAAACTCTAGACGGATCCAAGTGACTCAATTTGACCTAACCCATGGCCAGATGATCAAAATCAGCATACAGGTGAAGGTATAATCTCTAAGAAGTGTAAGAAGAAAACCCATCAAGTCTAATGGCACATTGAGGTCTAATGTGGAAAAAGAGAAAAAATATGTAGTTTTTTCCATCAAAGTATTGTCAGCAACAAGTGCAGAGGTAAATCAATCTTAGGTAGAAGATTAAAGAAGAACATGGAATATCCTATGAAGCCAAAATGAAAAAAATCACATCTACATCAACCATGGAGCCAAATACAGGAGGCAAATGACTGAAACCTCGACTGTGACTAAAACTCTTACCCAAATCACACCACATCAAACATGGGACCAATAGAAGTAGTGAACATCAAGCCCATGTAGTCACCACTTAAAAAAACTCATCGGGGCATAAGTCTAAGAAAAAAACGTGATTTTTTCAATGGTTGAGATTTTGTATCATTTTTATACATGAGTTTTGAACAAATGGGACATTAATAAGCTCTAGTCAACTACATGACTAATGAAAAGGCATCACTTTAGTCTGTGAATAATCTTTGAAATATGACATGTATCGACAAGAACCATGAAATTAGAAGCTAAAGGCAGAAAGAATAGATTGAGTTGCAAGAAGAAGCTCGAGCAGATTCCACCATTTACTTTTCTCAAAGGCTCTCTCAAGGAGACATCCACTTACATAGAAAGGGAAAGGCTTGAACTCGAAAGAGAAACGATTTATGAAGCAGCATACAAGGACATGGAAAATATCCCATGATCCCTTGAGAGGCCTACAACTTGGTGATCATGCAGCCCATTGAAGAAGCCTTGAAAAAGACTGGCTTGCTCAACTATTTTCAAATGCCCCCATGCAAAGTTGACATCCAGAGAGCCCACGAGCTCTACACGAGCATCATGGAGGAGGGGATAGCAAAAATCTCCATCCTCCCAATCATGACAAAGTCCAATTTAAGATCACATATGAGCTGATTTCAAAAACCCAAAAATTATCAGACAAAGGAGTAATTATGAAGTGAAGGAAGGAAATGGGGACAAAAGTGTTTGCAAAAAAGGGAGTTGCAACCACCTTTGCAGATATGACATGTCATGAAGCAAAGCTACCCACCCAAATGTTCATGCAATTCTTCCATATTGATGACAAATGGCCACGAAGGTATACTACAACAAACCATACAATAGCAACCACTTACACCTAGGCTTACCAGCAAAACACACCGATGACCATCGATGACTCCCAGTACTTGCTCGAGTTGCTAACAAAGAAAAACAAACATTCCAAGCTCACCTACCTATCAGCCCTAGAAGTTTTGACAAGAATCACATATCAGGCCATTAGAGCAGCTCCAGACCTCCCAAAAGCTCCTACACAGAATAAATGGATTTGTATTCAGCAGAAAGAGAGCAAGGAGGAAATAACAAGATTCAAGTTAACTCAGCTAACTGTCAAAACATGCTCAAAAAGGAAAGGATGTGAGTCAGATTCCTCTTAAGAAGAGCAAGAAGACAAGAAATAAAAGAAACCCATGTCGATGCCAAAACAAGGAAAAGAGGAGAAAGCTCCAAAGCAATTCCAAGAGGAAAGTCTAGCTTAGGAGTTTAAAAAGAAATGAGTAGATGAAGGTGACTTTGCGGAAAAGTGGGTGCCACGCAAGATTTGCACCAAAAACCCGTCGGCAATCCCTATCACTATAGAGCACTTAGAAGAAATGTGGGCACAAATGGAGTGAGAAAATCTAGTTGATGAACAAGCTCAAAGGTCTGCAAATGATGCAAAGAGAACAAAGGAGAGGCCATAGTTGGACAACTCCACCGAAAGCTCCCACTCTGACTTTGAAAACAAATCCCAGGGAGATTTTGGAGAATCTCAACAAAACCTCACAAGGGCACGACACACAAGGCAAATCCAAAGATCAAAAGAGCTGCCCCAAGCCACAAGATCCACCCGCAATAATAGAAGAAATACAACAACTAGTGCCAACACCCAGTGCGTTAGTATGAGAATGGAGCATGGTGACCCCTACTACCAGGCCTTGCAATGGGTGGCTACAGATTTGTACAATGTGGCTTTACAAGAACACAAGAAATATCAAAATGATGTTGCAACACTACAAAATGATCTAACAAAAGTCTATGTTGAGCTTCATACACTCAAGAAAAAACAAGAAGAACTGGTAATAGAGGTTGAGATAGCTTGGCAAGAAGCACAAGAATTGGAAAATCAGTTGCTCCCACAAAAGCAAATGTTAGTTGAAGTCATGAAGAAATAGTAATCGCCAAAAGAGTTGTTTAGTCCACCAAGAAGGGATTAGTGATCTACAGTTAGTGTTTACAGACATCTACAACCAAGTAGATACACTAGAAAAGCAGCAAGCCATGGTGGAGATAGAGCTAGTTAGTGTCAAGGAAGAGCTCATGGCTCAACGCCGCATTGTAGAAAAAATCAAGGCCAATTCTTGATTGACAAGGCTGATAGTAGAGAGAAGTATAGCACCCTCAAATGCAAGCTCAAGAATCACAAAGCTAGAGCGGGCATGTAAAGTGTAATAAAGAATGCATTAAGGCGCCACCACCACAACCCTAGCTAGAGAGGAAGTACTTCAAGCAAAAAAGGATGCCCTTAGAAAGGAGAATGAAGATCTGAAAGCACAAGTGGATGCATTAATGGAAAAGCTAGATTGCAAGAAACAAAACTTTCCTGGCACAGATGAGCACGACCATGATGACCAAGGACAACAGGATGACACACAAAAAGAGCAAGATGCTAGACAAGGGCCACTACCAATTCACCAACAAGGGTCATCATCGTAAGCCACTTGCCCCACAACTAATGAGTAGTCTCTTTCTAGACTATTACTATTGTGAAAACAAAATCTATCAATATAATAAACCATCAAACTATTTGACCAGTATTGCAATATAATAAACCATCAAACTAATTGGCCTTTGTTCACTATGTACAATAGTGCTTGGTGATCCACGTTTACAAAAAGGTAATATCTAAACTTTTTAATGACATAGATTATTCCCAATCCTTCTCTTTTTGTGGTCTTGTAATTTTGGTCCACACTATTGACTTGTCTATTGGAGTAATAGATTGGAAAATCCATATTGTCCTCTCCAGGTTGTGCTAAGATATATCTAATTGCATATGCTGATGCATCTACGTGGACATGGAAGATCTTAATGCAATTAGGATCTTTCAAAATAGGAGTAGAAATTAATATTTTCTTCAACTTTTGAAATTCTTTTTCGCATTCTTCCATCCACTCAAATTTTGTGATGAGAACATAGAGAGGTTTTGCAACGATTACATATATATAGATAAACCTTCAGACTGCATACATGTAGATAAACCTTTGGTAGTAGCCACAATGGCCCATAAAGTCTTATATCTTGATAACTTTGGTGGGTCTTGGTAGAAAAACAATAACTTGTATCTTCTCAAGATATGTGCAAATGCCACTTTTAGACACAATGTGCCCTTAAATCTTCCCTTGTCTTACCATCAATACACATTTTTCAGGGTTCAAGCAAATACGATAGGTTTTACACTTATCAAAGATCTTCTTCAAGTGCTCAATAGGTTCATTTCTCAATTGAGAATGCACACATAATACATCCATATAAATGTCTAAGAATTATCTTAGATATTCCTTGAATGTGTAGAATGTGGTAGATGCATTGGTTAAACCAAATGGCATCACCATATAAGCAAATATGCCCCACTCTATTGCAAAGGACATTTTGTGTTGATACTTCATTTTTACTATGATCTATTTATAGCTTGAAAAGTCTCAAGAAAGTTGTGAGCTTCCTTTCCCATGACTCTTTCAATCACATGGTATGTGATGGGTAAGGGATAGTTGTCCCTTATTGTGGTAGCATTTACGTGCTTGAGATTGACACACACTCATAATTTATGATTCTTTTTGGAAACTACCATGATTGGTGACACCCATGCAATCCATTTTACTTCACCCCAAACTTGGTGCAAAAAGCATCTTTAACAACGGACAGTAATTTCTATTTAAATTTTTATGAACAAAGCATGTGTTTTGTTTATACAGCCATTGCTCTTCTTACAGTTTCTTAGGCTCATCTAAGTCATGCTTATCTACTATGCATAAACTTCAAAATAAATGGTACTTGGTTTGGATTCAATGTTTTTGCTGGGGTGGCTGGTTTGCTTCAACTATTGGAGTATGGCTTGGGCCAGCTCCATCATTGTTCTTCCTTGCTACTTTAGGAGCCATCGCGCAACTCAAAAATGGAACTAATAGAAAATGAAAACTTTCTCATACTAAGTGCAAATCTAAGGGCTAAATTCAATCAAAACATTCAAGTAATTCAATAACCTTAATTTTTAGGGTCTAGTAAATTTAGTTGATCCAAAAATCAAGTGAAAAGTCAATTTATGTAGGTAATTCAAGAGAAATTCATTTATTAAAAACAAATTCATTCACATAAAAATCACAACAAAATTTCCAAAGATGAAAAGAGTCTTAGAAAAATTCTATAATATATTTATAAAATTCTAGGATGTATTTTAATTTTTTTCTAATTTTACTAGGCTTAAATTTCCTATTTTTAGTGGGAAATCCATTTATTTTAGCCTAAAAGTATTTATTTAATCTAGAAAATCTCTTTTGAAAATAAGGAGAAATTCACAACTAATGTTTTTTGATGCAAGGGTTTAATTTTAAAAATCAAGATAACAGAGATATATATCTATGATTGGATAAGCTTTAATCAGCTAATAATTAGCTATTAATTAGTAATATTTATGGTCTTAGCTGATTTTATAGTATCTAAAGTTTGTGATTCCTATTCTTTGCTAAAGGTGTGCCCCTAGGATGTTGACACCTGCCCCTCCATACAGTATGACACCGGATAGTGGTTCCCATTGTTTTCTAACTTTGTAGTCTACCTGAATTACTGGCACTTCATCATCCGTGGACAACTGCAAGGTCAACTGCTCTAGCGTCGGCTTCAGCCTTCCTTCGTTGTTTGATGAATTTCACTGCTTTAGGCAAAGTTTTTTTGATGTCTTCTAATTCAACTGTCAGTTTTTGAATTCTTTCACAGATCTTTACATGTATTTTCTCTCTCTCTTGATCAGAGTTATCCTCAAAACTTGAGGAATTGAGACCATCTGCACAGTGCCAGTCCTCTACTCTGGTGTCATCTTTACCTTCTTCACTGTTTCTCATTCCACTTAGATCTCATTTGACATTTCCTAGATCCTCCACCAATCCTTGGACTGCAGCCAGCATGGTCTCACAAAGTTCAGATCCTGACTGATCTGACTGTCTTTTCTTAGAAGACTGGGCTGGTATCTTCTGAATGACTCGAGTCTCAGAAATTTGTGGCTGCTCTGGTAGCTTCTTGGCTAGATCTTCTGTGATCTTAGCCGTCGCAAGTTCTCTTTGCTCCTGCCATTCGTTGACTACCTTCTCTTTGCCCTTTGCCTTCCATACCTCTCTCTGTTGAGTCCAGTTGCTAGTTTCAGTACTGACTGGTTTTACCGGCTCATATGGGATTTCCTCAATGACTACCCCTTGACTGCATGTAACTGCTTGTACTAGAACTAGCTCTGAGGCTTTTGCCTCAGTAGCCGCAGTAGTGGGCACCTCTGGACATTGAGCCACAAAGTGCCCATACTTGCCACAAGTATAATAGTTTAGGCTTTGATTTTGAAAGTTACCATGACCCCGGCCTTGGCCAACACCTCGTTGGTATCTGCCGCGCCCAGTACTAGTGCTAGTGGTACTTGGTTTGTCTTCTTGGGGTACACTGGTTGTCTCTACTCTCGCTGGTTCAACGTTAATAAATGCTACTACTAACAAATCCCTTTCCTTCTTGAAGTGATGAATGTGAATGACACAATTGTTCCATAAATGACCATACACTTTTCAATAGGTACATTGTGGAAATTCATTGGAAACATGATCTTTAGATTTGCACCTTGAGCACCAAGTTTCCATTCTCCTAGCTGGTTGTCTGATTTGGCTTTTTTTGGCAATCTGTCGGGCCAATTCTTCAATTTTTTTGGACCAAGACCCCTTGTCCTTGCTTTTCTCATGTGAGCTGCTGGAGGTCGCACTCGAATCAGAATTCTCAGAGGAAGAACTGCTATTACTGGACCTCCTCTTCTTGTGGATTGTCTCCTTCTTAGCTTGTTGTTCAAGTTTCAAAGCTCTCTGTACTAAATCATTGAATTTCTTGTTCTCCGAGCTTCTTACTATGCAACCCATTTAGAAACCATGCATGTAGCCTCTTTTTTGATGGTGGCTCCTACAACTACCCGGTTAACTCCTTGATCTTTTGTACATAGCTTCTCAATGACAACTTCCCTTGTCTAATCTTATTTAGCTTGCAGAGGATGTCCTCATCACCCCTGTTGTCTGAATACTACAATCTGAAAGCTTTGAGAAATTTGTTGTATGATCTGAGTTGGCAAGCTGGCTAATGGTAGTACCATTTCCTTGCTGCATCTTTGAGTGTCTGAGGAAAATATTCCCCCCAGTCATCTTCATCAATATTCTTCAACTCAAGATACTATTCAAAAGCTTGAATATGAACATCTGGGTCATCTTTCTTTCCTCCTTTGAACACTGGGAAAGAGATTTTCAGTGAAGAAGTATAATCATGTCGGACGGAATCGTCTCTGCTTCTTCTGCCCTTGGGAGCCTGACTACATCAAGAAGACTTTTTGTAGTAATCTGTGTCAGTGTCCCAATCAACTTCTTCTTCAACTTTGACAACTTCCCTTACTGCCTTTGGCCCCATCTCACTTATGTGTGGACCGAGAACCCCTGGTTTTGTGTTCTTCCCGCTCATCCATTCTCCTCTTGAAATGGATAGAGTGTTGAGAGTCCTTGGCCTCATTAGCATGATTGTGCTCCTCCTGAGCCTCAGTCTCGCTCTCTAGGTCCTTCTTATGCTCAGACTCTCTTTCTGAGACCTCAGGAATAGGGTCGACGTGGTCAAAATCAGTGCCTAACCAGGTTGACGGTTTACGACCACGATTGACTTTGGGTGCCATGTGTTCAGCTAGAAATTCAAACTGGGAGATAAGAGTTTTCTGGTCAAAGAGCGAACAGCTCTAACCACCGTGATTGCCAAAATGGAATTGGAGCTAATCTCTTCAGACAACTGATCTCGGTGTTAGAATTTAGAGCTACTGGTTATGTCGACAGTTTAGTTAGTGAGACTTGAACAGAGCATTTACTGAACTGAAATAGATAACTGAACTGGAATGTGATACTAGAACAAGAGACATAACTGAAATACTAGAAAGAATATTCTAAGGGATAGTTCTCGCCTGCTATGACTGTCCTCGCCTTGTACAATTACATCGGTGATTATTTTCAAAACTACTGCAAGAGTTACAAAGCTATAAGAGCGATAGCAAAGTTCCATTCATGCTCCAGTCTTCCTCCACCTTTGGTTTGTCTTCCATTGTCTTCCCAATCTACAGACATTCATTAACAATAAGTAGCCATTCATTACAATAAGTAGCCAATGATCGCTAAACTATGATGTATTGAAAATGTCGTGGAAGGATTCTCACCTTGTGACCTTGCAAACAAAAATGCACTTGTTGAAGGGCCTCAAGACCCATAATAGCCAAATATTCTCGCACATTACTGAGAGTCCAATGTTTGTTCACTTGGACAACCTCCAAAGAATCGTTGGTCATCCTCACTGCAATGTCAAAGCTTGCAATAGCATCGTCTACACTATGTAAGGGAGTCCACACTCCAAGATTGCACATCCAATGATCATAGTGAAATTGTATGTACAAGGAGGTGTGGGATTTTAAATAGCGCATCCCAATACCCGAAGCTCCACCCTTACAACGGTACCTATCCCTATTGTGCATGCCCTCCACAAAACCCTAGTCCTCTTCTAGAAGCCTTCCTAATTCTTCATAATGCACATCTTTACATACAAGCATTGTGGTAGTCTCCACAAAGCCACACTCCTTAAAAATGTGCACAAAACAATAAATAGGCAAACACCAACTCAAGCCCACAGACCTAAAAGCTTTAGAGTATTTCAAAGAGTTTTGGACATCTATTATCATCTTTTGCTTGAAAGATGCTACCAATCACAAATATAGTTGTGGCCACTCCATACTTAATAAGGAAGATACTTTGATGGGTTCAAGCTTTACAAACTCTTGTGTAGAAGTAGGCACAATATAAGAGTGAGAATAGAAAAAATTCCTTCTTTGAACCAGTTTGGTTGGGCAAAGATGTGCAAAAATTGTTGATCCAATATCCGCATGTATAGCATTGAATGTGCCGAAGAGACTATGTAGTGGTTGCTCCTCCACCAATGTGGATGGATATATGACTATAAATGCATGAAAAATCTTAAGTATGAATCCAAAAAAAACATTACACTGTGATTTCACACCTAGCTTTGTATTCTCAAAACATGCATGTACTTACAATGTGTTGAAAATGGAGGTGGTTGTTGCAATAGCATGTTTGACATTGAGAAAACATGTTGCACAATGGCTACGGTCCCCTTGTCTTTGCAGTTCTTGAATCCAAGGAGCTTTCCTTTCCAATGATGATCCAAGTTTGCACAACTCCGCACACGGTGAGGGCCAATAGGAGATGGCTGCATGTATACCCAAGCACCTTTGGTGAACTCTTGTGGCACCCACTCATCATCTATATCTCTTGTGTTGTGGCATGAAGTGCTGCGACCTCATCCTTTGGATGCCTTTGTGGAGTAGAGTTGGCCATGGTTGAACAAAGACAATCTTGCTTGTTGCTACAATGTAGGTGGGAGATAGGAGAAGTTGGATAGCCCTTGCTTGGTGTGGCAATGGCAAGAGAAGGTGTATAACCCTTGCTTGTTGTGGCAATGGGAGGTGGTAGGGGAGGAGAGAAGAGATTTCTTGATGTAGCAATGGAGATGGTGTAGAGGGAGAGTGTTGGAGTAGAGGGTGAGTGTGATGGTTGCAACCAAAGAGAGGTTGGAGAAGGAGCTCTAGGGAGAGAAAATCATTTTTTTGCCTGAGAACTAGTTTTGGGGGGGCTTTGGATAGTAAAAAATGATATTTTAATTTTTTAAAAAAAAATTGAATGCTAGGGTTTTTTGGTGCACGTTTTGACTTTTTGAGGTTAAAAAAATGCTTTTTTGACCATCAAATAGGTTAAGGAGGTTTTAAGAAGATAAGATTTGAGTTTTGGAAATTTTTGTAATTTTGGGATTTTTTCAGAGTCGGATAAAAAAGGAGGGAAGTTGGAGGTTCCATATGGCCACCACACCCCCCCCCCCCCCCCCCCCCCCCCCCCCACCTTCTCACTAGGTAAGAGGCCATTAAGAAGTGTAAGACTATCTTGTCCCCCTACTTTTTTGAGGTCATAGAGTGTGTCTACTACCCCCTTCTCATTGGTTGGCCTCTAATTAACCTTAATCCCAAAGGGCCCCTAGAGGGTTTATATTTTGACTGATGCAATAATGCTCAAAAATTAGGAAGAATTCAATGCACCTTTCATTATTCTCTCCTCCAATTGACCATGGTTATGCTTAATTGACCATGCAAGACATCTAAAATGTATGCATGCACAAGAACCTTATTTTCCCTTCACTATTGATTCAATTTTACACTCAAATGTGTCTTGCACACACACATGTAAGCCCAATTCACTCTTTGCATATACATTATTCATTCAAATCATAACAAGATTTGGAATTAAAACTTTCCCATTAATTAGTGAACAATAGGAGTCCCTTTCATCCCATTGATTCCAATTGGAGATCATTGGAACACACCGCTTTGAATTTGGAAACTTTTATGCACTAACGTTGTTATCAAATCTATTAGTTGAATAATGCATACACATCAATGGTGTGATTGCTCTCTTAGCCAATCCAATTTGATTCTCAATTATTGCAACATAAGCTACTCATATTCAATAGCCCCATCATTCAAACCCATTTAGGTGAGTCATTTAGGGTTTAACGCTTCACACACTTGCTTATGGCATTTGCAATTGCACAAAGTAATGAAGTTTTTGACCATATTGGATCAAATTGGCATACATATCAATGGTAATGTATATAAAATCATCCTCAATTGTGTGAAATTAAATCATCCAAGTGGATTAATTATATTCACACCAATCTTTACATCTTGCATCATTATGATTAGTGATATACACGCATCATTTATTCTCAAATTGGATATCAAGCACCATTGAATAGGCACATACACCCAAATTTAGACCGTAATTTTATGAAGTCATTCCACAAATTTCACATTGCACTGCTCAAATTGTATACTTGATCAAGCATATAAGAATGCATACATGCTTAATTTTCCTCAAAAAAATCTAGTTTCAACAAGCAATGCACACACTCAAAAATTAAGCACACAACTTCAAATTTGGCTCAATCGACCAAAAATTAAGGAAAATCAAATGGTCGTAGATGGGAATTTTTTTTATTAATTATGGAGAAATTGAAAAGTTAAAAGGCCATGCACTCACCTAACAAGTGTCAGGACATGCATAAAAGACAGTAGTTAACTGAAGTCAAATTTAGTTAACTGAGAGAGCCCCTCCTCTTGTACCTGACAGGTGACAGATCCTCATCAGTTGTGCCCCCCTACATAAAGACCTAACCTCCCCCTCACAAGCTACCGCATATTCTCTAGTGGTCAAAGAAGGAAACACTGCCGGTTCGCACACATGTAGACTCTCTCTCACTCACACATACTCTCTCTCTCTCTCTCTCTCTCTCTCTCTCTCTCTCTCTCTCTCTCTCTCTCTCTCTCTCTCTCTCTCTCTCTCTCTCTCTCTCTCTCTCTCTCTCTCGCTCGGAGCTAGAGGAAGTTCGCGTGGAGAACGCACTCGCGATGAAAGAGGCAAAGATAACACAAACGAAGCGACTAGGGAAGCAATTCATTTAATTTGAGGTATATTTTAAGTTAAATTTTTGCACATATTCTAAGAGAGACTCTCTCTTCTCTCTCATCATTTTCTCTCTCTAGATTTTTTCATAATCTTTCGTGCTATGTAACATGTAACGCTTGCATGCATGATTTTTTCATGCATAAAGTCTCTAGGAATGGTAAGAATCTCTAAAAATTACAAAAATATTGCATGCATGTCCATTACGCACTCATACTCGCTCTATCTGTGCATACACGGACCTAGATATGTTATATTATCAAAATAATTATACATAATCATTCATGGATCATTAGATTCAGTAAAATAGTAGTTAGATACTATAAAATCAGCTAAGATAATAAATTTTACTAATCAATAACTAGTTATTAGCTAATTAAAGATTAACTATACATCCGATGAAAGTTTTTGTATCTTTGTTACCATAATTTTTAAAATTACTTCCTACATCAAAAAACATTACTTGTGAATTTTTCTTGATTTTTGAAATATATTTTCTAGCTTAAAAAATACTTTTAGGCTAAAATAAATGGATTTTTTGCGAGAAATAGGTAATTTAAGCTTAATAAAATTACAAAAAATTAGTAGATACATCTTAGAATTTTTCAAATATTTTTACAGAATTTCCTAAGACTATTTTTATCTTTATAAGTTTTATTCTTATTTTTATGCAAATGAATTTTTTAATAAATAAATTTTTGATAAATTAGCTACAAAAATCGACCTTTCACTTGATTTTTGGGTCAAGTAAATTCACTAGACCCTAGAAATTAATGTTATTAAATTACTTGGATGTTTGGATTGAATTTAGCTCTCAGACTTGCACTTAGTACGAGAAATTTTTCCTTTTCTATTAATTTCATTTTTGAGTCGTGTGATGGCCCCTAAAGTAGCAAGAAAGAACAACGATGGAGCTGTCCCAAACCATACTCCAATAGTCGAAGAAAAATAGCCACCACAATAAATGTTGTTGTGAATGCAAACCAACTACCAATTATTTTAAAGTTTATGCATAGTAGATAAGCATGACTTAGATGAGCCTAGGAAATTGTAAGTAAAACACTGGCTATATAAACAAAACACATGCTTTGTTCATAGAAACTTAAATAGGAATTGTTATTTGTGTCAAGTTTGGGTTGAAGTAGAAATGAATTCCATTTTTGAAAAGACTCAAATAATTGGATAGCAGCTTGATGCCGCGCTGGTGCGCGATGCGGGTTGGTGCCCATGCAGCGTTGTTGCGTGATGTCGTGTCGGTGCACGATGCCGGGTTGCTGCCCCAAGAGAGTTGTTGCCCTGAATTGAATAATTGAATATGGATTAGAATACCTTTGTACAAAGGCTCTGTTGGTGCGGAGAAAATCCTATTGTTTTGGAGGTCGATCGTGATCAGCCACCCGTTAAGTTAAATAAGTAGGTTGTTTTCAGTAGATGTGTCTGACAAAAGCCTGTCTTTGTGATGTTTGAAATATGGTTGTTAGAACAAGAATTGTGTCAAAAATTAATTACGAAACTACTTGTAAAATGTTACACAGTGTGATAATAATTAGGAAACAAAGATGCGGGTGTGTGTGGGGTGGAAAGTGGGGGTTGGTCTAGAACCAATCGTCGGACGAATGGACCCTATAAGTCGGGTGCTTTCCACAAGAGTGGATATATTAGACAATGTTAGCTAACGTAGAATTAAGTCTCAACCTCAGGGAATTGTCTGATGGCAGCTATTCCTCGCACTCAATGAGGAAAAAAGCCTCAATCTATGAACCAAGGATTCTAGCCATTGCGATTTTGGAATGGATAAGCAACCCCTCTTAGGGTGACCACACTAAAAAATACAATAGAGTTAGGGTAGCTCATTTGATCGTTCCTTCACTTTGCATTGCAGAATCGGAGAGGATGTGTTGAGCTCTCCTAGTCACCGATCTTAGATGGTCAGGGATGTTATAGGTCGTATCAGAGCCTAGGTTAAACCTAGGTTAACGAGATATAGGTAGAAAGGAATTATTTTAATATCCACTATTGTTTGCTTATTTTTTTAAAATTACTCTATTGGATTGATTTCATATTCTTACGTGTATATATATAATATATAATATATATAATAAAACATGTTTCAGGATCAGTATAAGGCATACATACAATTTCAAGTATTCAACATCATGTATATGACTGCATGCCGCTCAAACGACTACAAATTTTGGGCGATAGTCATGGGAACTCCAAAAGTATTGACCACTCCCCATTTTACCAGGGCATCAAGGATGGTAAAGAACCTGGTGAGTTCGTGGAGGCACTTTCACCATTAGGGCCGGAAGCTTAGACAATTTGAGGAATGATCTTCGCCGCCTCAAATAGTTTGAAGAGTTGAAGCTGGTCCATTACTACATCTCTTGGCCAATTAACTTCAGGACAATGATCGTAGACGGAAGCGTTAACCACAACCGATGGGTCTATGACAAGGTCAGTGTTGTAACCGTTCTAGAAGATAGAGTGGTTGTTATGGGGAGACATAGCCACTTCTCTATCAAAGGAAGGTCGACTAGATTACCGCAACTCCCCTCCACTTATTGATTCCTAACCCTTACTAACCCCCCCCAACCCCCCCCCCCCACCCCCCCCCCCCCCCTTTCATGTTTCCTATCTAAAGAGCGCACAAGAAAATCATGGCTATGATTATATGCCAAAAAATTAGACTTATTATCCTATTTTGTAATAAGGTCATGGACCTCATCTTTGTAAAGGATTCTTACATAAATAAAAGACATTGGTTTTCTCATAAATTGTCTCTTGAGTGGTGATGAATGGTTTACTATGGGCTTGTTGGGGTTTGGTGACCCGTGTATGTTTTAAGGAAGTCGTTGGTGCCACTAATGTTGCAAGCAAAAAGCCTATCGATGCATATGAAATGATGAATCAAGCTTTAGAAAAAATTCACCGCATCACTGATGGTCAATTTTGAGAAGTGATTAATGGATAAATTTGTTGAAGATAGACTTAAATTCTATCTTGTGTAATCAAAACCAGGGACAAATGGAAAGCCCAAGTGGCTGTCTACACAAAAGTACAGGAGAAGAAGTTGCTCCTGAAGCAGATGCAACCCCCTTATTTCAAGGATGAAGGGGATAATGTTGAAAAGGATGTTGAGGCATGGATGATTGCTATACTTCCTCTAAGACGGCGCAAGCCAATCAATCCATGATGGGAATGTTTCGGTTGATTGGAGAAGCGAAGTTATGGTGGAATTAGTACTGTCGTGACAAGGGTGTTGCAAAAGATTGCCATTCTTGGGATGAAATCAAACAGGAAGTCTGAGGAAGATATATGCCCCCTACCCACCAATATTTGAAGATGAATGAGTTCTTTGATTTAAAGCAAAATGAGATGACCTTGGAGGAGTATTTCTCCAATTTTTTAACACTGAGGATGTATAGACCGGTTTTGACAAATGAGCAACAAGTGGCCCGATTCTGCCAAGGGTTACATGCACCTTTGGATGCTCAACTTGAAGCCATGTAGCCCACATCAATGAAGGATGCACTATTTCTTGCTAAGCCTTTGGCCAAGAAGAGGAGATTTCAGCCAACCAATCCTAGTGAGACCCAGAGAAGAATTAATGCAGCTAGATTTGAAGGGAGAAGACCCCAAGGTTATGCAACACCTACAATAACCCAAGGACAAAGAGAGATCTGTTGTTTTGAGTGTAATGAACTAGAATTATAGGCAACAATGTCTTGCCTGGCATTTAATGCAGCATCTGAAGCTATACCTAGTGGGAATTCACGGGGAGGAAGAACTGGAGGACATGCATATGAACGTGGAAGAGGCCATGGTCAAATTTCCAAAACTTATGGCAGAGAAATACCTGTTCAAGGGCGTGCTCATGCGGTAAAAATAAAGCCTATATTGGAGGAAGAAATGGAAAGAGCGGCCCTCCATGCTGCTATTGACAATCCCCGGGCTCAGGAACAATTTACAGTTATTCAAACACCGGTCAACCACCAAGGTGAATCTTTCTCATTGCTCATCAATTGTGGAAGCACGCATTTATTTTTGTCCCCTAAATGCCTGCAAAAGTTAAGGCTATCCCAGAATCCAACCAACCCTATGACAGTTGAAATGGAAAAAGGGAAATGAGCTATATCTAGATACATGGTGGGAGTCCTAGATTTTGAATTAGGAGGAAGACCCACTTTTGCATTGTTTAGAACCTTACCAATTGGGATATACGACCGAATATTGGGAATGGATTGGTTAGTAGGAAGCAAAGCCAGCATCATGTGTTCAGAGGGAAAGGTAATTTTTTAGGATAAAATAGGGGAAGAAGGGAAGAGGGGATCTCCAAAGGTTTAGTCCTAAAATCCCATAAAACATTAGGACAACAAATCTATGTAGTAAAGCTTAACAAAGTGGACCTTGAGAAAGCAAAAACTGAAAACCCATGGTTGAGTGAGATTGTTGATTTATTTCTTGAGGAACTCACCGAGTTACCACAAAAAAGGGATATAGATCATGAAATTGAAGTTCTTCCAGGAAGTGCACCTGTGTCCAAAAATACCCTATAAAATGTCCTTACCTGAAGTGATTGAGCTAAAGGAACAGCTTCGCTAGTTATTGGAACAAGGATATATTTGACCTAAAAATTCCAGTTGGGGAGCACCTGTTCTATTTTAGAAGAAGAAGGATAGAACATTTGGACTCTATATTGACTACAGAGGATTGAACCAAGTTACGATAAATAACAAGTATCAATCCCTTGCATCAATGAATTACTAGATCGAGTTCACCGAGCTAAAGTCTTTACAAAGATAGACCTAAGGTCAGGTTACTATCAAATTTGTGTTAGGGAAGAAGACATTCCAAAGATAGTATCTAACACCCGCTATGGACATTATGAGTTCATTGTTATGTATTTTGGATTGATGAATGCCCCAGCAACCTTCAATCATCTTATGCAAGATATATTCAAAGGACACCTAGATGATTTTGTCCTTATATTTTTTGATGATATTCTAGTTTACACAACAGATAAAGAGGCCATGAGGGTCATGTACGAAAAGTTTTGGATATCCTACTCCAGCATAAGTTGTATGCTAAGGAGAGCAATGTATCTTCTCATCCCCAAAGATCGAACACTTGGGTTTTATAGTATCACAACTGATGGAATTTCAGTTTTATAGTATCACAACTGATGGAATTTCAGTGGATACAACCGAGGTTACAGATATTGTGGACTGGTCAGGACCCCAAAATGTTAGTGAAATCAGAGGATTTCTTGGTATAAGAGGAAGGTATCGCATCTTCATCAAGGATTATGCTACAATTGTTGCCCCTTTGACAAATCTTTAAAAGAAGGGAGCAATGATTCAATGGAATTTTGAACACCATGAGAATTTCAAGACCCTAAAAAAGCAGGTAACCTCAGCTCCATTCTTAAAGTTACTTAACTTCACAAAGCACTTTGAAGTGATTACAGATGCCAACGGTATAGCAATCGGTGGAGTACTTATGTAAGAAGGAAGACCCGTAACTTTTACCTCTTGAAAGCTGAAGATTCATGAATGGAATTATCCAACTATGATCTCAAATTACTAGTAGTTGTTCATGCCTTAAAACTATGACCAAAGTGTTAAAGTTAAAAAGGTAAAGCTCCCAGGGAAACTTCAACCGCTGGATATAGATCAAATGAAGTGGGAGTGTATCAGCATTGACTTTGCATCCGGCTTACCCAAAGTTCAGGGAGGATATGATTTTTTAATGGTAGTGATGGATATGCTGACTAAAGTTTCCCACATCATTCCGGTAAAGACTACCTATACGGCCTTAGATGTATCCCGACTCTTTGTCAAGGAGATTATTTGACTTCATGGACTTCCAAAGCGGATAGTAAGCAACCGAGATACTAAGTTCACTTCAACTTTTGGTTTTCATTGTTTACAGCCATTGGTACCCAGTTAGATTTTAGTACAACCCATCATTTCAAGATCGATGGGTCAAACCAAACATGTGAATCAAGTTATTGAAGACATCCTAAGAGAATATTGCATAAGAGAACCTAATAAGTAGATCCAATATTTACCTCTAGTGGACTTTGCATATAATGCATCCCATTATCAAAGCATTGGAATGGCGCCTTTGTGTGCATTTTATGGTCAGGATTGCTTATCACCTTTAAATTTCTTAGATCCAACCATAAGAGTCAAAGCTTCCAAGAAAATGCAAGAAGACATGGAGGCTCAGACTAAGGAAATACGTAAAGACATTTAAGCTGCTAAAGATCGACAAAATAAGTATGCAAATCAAGCAGGTCAAAAAGAACCTTCAAGCCCAGAGATCAAGTTTTCTTGAGAGTAAAGCCAAAGAAGAGCAATCTATCTTTGGGCAAGTATAAGAAGCTTAGCTACAAATATTGTGGACCCTATCAAATAGAAAAGAATATAGGGAGTCAAGCCTACAGACTCAAGCTACCCTCTCATCTCAAGGTTCATAATGTATTCCATGTTAGTAAATTGAAGGAATACATCTCCAACATAGATCATGTTTTTGATGATGAACAAATTGTAATGCGCTCCCAAGGAATTCTTGAGCTTCAACCCAATAGAATCTTAGAATCTAGCGAAAGAAACCTTAAAAATAGAACCCTAAGAGAGCATCTAGTCTAATGGAAAGATTACCTTGAAGAAGATGCCACTTGAGAAGATGAAAGAAATCTCTCGAAGGATTTTCCAAACTTTCTTTCTAAATCAAGAAGTTTTGATTGGGACAATGTGATGTGCCTCCCTCAATGATGTTTTGTACCCTCGTTCATTAATTCAAGGAGCATACCCTAAGATTTACGTGTCTGTTTTTGTATTTTTTGAGTCTAGTCACAAGTAATAAAACATGTGTATCAATGTGTGCATCTTGAATTCACTATAGAGAGCTTTCTAACGGACCTGACGACATCCAAAACAAGGCCAAAATGTGCACTTAAGCTCACATTTAAGCTAACAATTTATTATTATTATGGAAAATTTCAAGGGTTAAAAGGCCATGCACTCACCTCACAAGTGTCGGGACATGCAAAAAAGACCCCAGTTAACTAGACTCAGATTTAGTTAATTGAGAGAGCCCCTCCTCCTGCACGTGACATTTGGCAAATCCTCATCAGCCCCGTCCCCCTATATAAAGACCTAGCCTCTCCCACACAAGCTACCGCACATTCTCGGGTGGTCCAAGAAGGAAACGATAAAAGTTTGCACACACGTAGACTCTCTCTCTCTCTCTTTCTCTCTCTCTCTCTCTCTCTCTCTCTCTCTCTCTCTCTCTCTCTCTCTCTCTCTCTCCAACAAAAAACGCAGCCGTTTTTTGACCTAGTAGACAACAGTTCACTCTTTTGATCATAACTTCTTCATCCAAACTTTGATTTTGGGGATCTATAACCTCAATTGAAGAGAACAAATCCCTCTACGCATTGATGTAAAGATAGAAATTTTCAGAGTTATGGAAGGCATTTCTATAGCAACATTTCTGAATCGAACAGGTTTAGGAAAATTGACTCTCATCTCTTATTTTACATACAATTTCTTATGGTACTTGCAAGGGTTATTTTTCTTTAACAAGGTACACGACCATTGTGGAAAATGATCCAAAATCTCCTAAGTGTGGAGATAGAAACACAACCACCCAAGCAATGACAACGGAAACCATGATAATGGGATACTTGGTATCATTGCAAGAGACCGTAAACAAACAAGGCAAAGCCTTACGAGCACTTGCAATGGAGAATGGCACACTAAGCGTACTTGTGGTTGAGAATGAGAATCTCAAGAGGACACTTGAGATGCAAACAACACGTTTGATGCAACTTGAAGAGGAAGTCGAGGAATGTAAATGCTCTCTTGTGTATTTGAATGCTTTGAAGGAGAGAATCAGCAAAGTAGAGAATGACCATGTATTGAAAGAGGAGAAATTTGACACCATGAGTCAGGATGTATGCGACATGAAAAATGTAAGCACAAACAAGTCTTGGGATGATGTATGTGGTAGCAATGTGGTTTTAAATTCCTCACTCATGCAAGCTATGGTTCAAACAAAGAATGTTTAGAATGTGGATGTGGAGTTGAAGGAACGGGAGCGACGTTCCAAGAACATTGTTATTCGTGGAATTCCCAAAGAGAAGTTAGAGACACCTCCTTCTCTTGCCATTGTTATCAAATATTTCTTCAAAACCCACTTTGGCATGTCCGGAGTTATGGTCTATGGAGCACATAGAGTGGGGAAGCAAGGAGCTCCTCGCTCTGGAAAACGGCCAATTGTATGTACCATGCCGGATGAGACCAAGAAAAAGATTATCCTTGATAATAGTTGGATATATTTGAGGGATACAAAATTTTTTGTATGTGAAGGTCGCACTATTAAGCAACAAAACATGCGTCACAAGGCATATGAGAAAAAGAATAAGAAAAACAAGGAGATCTCTCATGAAGAAAATGTGCCCAACAAGGAGGCAAGTCTCTCGAGCAAATAGGGATGTGTGACCTATGAGACCGAGTTACACTTGAAAATATGCTTTAAGAATCACCCCCATCGGTAGATCACCCCCAATTTACCTTCCACAGAAATACCTTCATGTGCTGCGGAACCTTTGGCTTCCAGATGTTCTCCATTACTTGCTCCAACCTTTCCTCTGGCCATTGTTTTTTCCATATCTTGTTAAGGGGTCTAGAACAATTCTTCTTGTGCATCATTGTATGATTTATGCCTTTAGAATGGGGTTTCCATGACTGCTTTCGGGCCATTTCCAGGCATTCCAATTAAACTCCGATTCACAGATTGGCATCACTACATTGTGAAGCTCTTTCATCACTTTGTTGACAAGCAAAACCTCCAAGCCATTAAGTTGGTAATGGGTTACCAGAAGGTCACCAGTTTTCCAGCTCTGCTGTCACTATCCCAAAAGTGCCCAGGTCGATTTAGACCCTTCTTATTCAATTTCCTGGATGTTTCTATCCAATAGGGATTTTGTGGCAAATCTACAACTTTGGAAAGCCAGGGGGACCATTGCAAAATGGAGTTCTTGAAGTATCTAGTTTCTTCCCCCCACTTTAGGACTCCCGCTTCTCTGTTGCATTTCCTTACCAATTCCCCTGAGCTTCCCCCCAGACTTAGGGTAGACCACGTCGGGGCTAATAGTTTGTCATGAACCTCTACCCCTCTCCACTTTCCACCTTTTGATCCAAGTTTAGCTGTTTCTATGATATCTCTGATCATGATAGCCCAAGATTGATCCTGTTTAGCCAAGGAGACTACAAATTTGGCACAACGAGCTTCTGCATGTGCCATAGGGTTGAGAATTTCGAGGCCTCCTTGATCCACTGGCCGAGCGACTGACTCCCAACAGGCCCATTGCCATGTCCTAGAGGATTTCGTGTTATTTTTCCATAAAAATATTTTTACTGGTTTTAAGAACTCTTTCCAGTGACACTTAGCCATCTTGAGAAGCGGGCTAGTGTAGGCAATATAAGGGATCATAAAGGCATTAATCACTTTAATCCGGCTTGGGAATGGGAGAAGAGCATACTCTCACCTACTCATTTTTGTTCTGATTTTTCAAGGACCCGCTGACAAATCTTTGTTTGTGAGTTACATCCACCCCCAAGGGGGGGCCCAGGTGTCTAAAAATGTTCCCGTTTGTGACAATCTTCCTCCACCAGTCATAAGGGTCAAAAGAGTCGTTTTTAAAAAGGGAGATCAACCTTGACTTCTCTATATTACATTGGGACCCCGAAGCTACTAAGAACATTTGTACAATCTCCAGAGCTTTCCTTCACAACCTGAGGGCATGCCTTCAAGAATAGGAGAGAAGCGTCTGCAAATAGTTTTGCTAGTAGTTGGCTATTTCTTGGTAAAGCTAGGGCTTGCAACTCCCCTCGCTTATCACTAGTTTTGAGCATCATGATTAAAGGATGTGATCCTATGGTAAAAAGCAGGGGGGCCAGAGGGCATCCTTGCTTAATAGACATGTTGACCTCAAAAGAGCCCACTATTCTATGGTTAAATACGAGCTCTGACTAGCTACCAGCCCCCAGTGCTCGTATAAGGCAACATAGGCGAGCCCCAAAGCCTAGAGCTTCCATGACGGATTTGGCCCTACTTTGCATTTTAAAGATCATAAAGACCTACCCTTTTTTTGTACACAAATGCACACTTAGTTGTGAAATTTGAAGGATGATTCAATTTGATACTAGAGCTACAAAAAATGCAAAACTTTCGAAGCTTACATGCTTCGCATAATGTTGACTTAAAGACTCACTCTTGGCACCTCCATGTATCATTGTCTTGCTAGCCCCAGGGATGTACACATAGAACGTTGTAGCTTTGCACAAAGGGCCAGAGTTAGATGGTCTCAAAGTGGTATTATCTACACCTAATGTGGAACATCATGAGTGTGTCATGAGAGAGAGACAGAGAGAGAGAGAGAGAGGGAGGGAGGGAGGGAGAGAGGTGTGTGTCTTGAATAGGGCTTGCCAAAAATATTTTTCTAATAGAAATAAATAGGAACGCACTAAAACTCTTTTGGATTTTAGGTCAAAATGTGAAGAATTGCTGACATTCACACTAAAACTTGCAAAATTTCACCTCTTTTCTTCAATGCAAGCTTGGAATCTAGGCAAGAATTTGCAATTTTAGCCGCCTAAATACACAAAACCCTAGTTTATTGAAAACATTGGAAATCTCAAATAGTCCCAAAATGGAAGGGCATGACGAAAGTAGAAAAGCTAAATACTCAATACATCCACAATCACTCTCTCGCCAAGAGAGGAGGGGCACACCTAGAGAGAGAGAGAGAGAGAGAGGATCTCTGGAAGCAAAGGGTGAATATTTCTCCTCCTAAAGGCCATAAAGAAAGTCTAGCCCTCAAATCTAATGGGTGACTCTACTTTGATTTTTCTTTTTAAAGAACTCACAATATGTGAGTGTATTGAATAAATAACCCAAAAAAATACAACACAATCCATGCTCAACCGAGCCATGGCACTGACCATAACAACAGATACATCCAAATATATCATCACTAGCCTTCACAGGGGGGGGGCAACCCCAACCACAGAAGACCAACATCAAAAGACATATACCATAGCATGCCGAATGGGTGGGACCATTGTCCCCATCACCAGAAGACGTCTTGTTGGTAGCCACCATGACAGCACCAATGCCCACCACGTATCTCCACATATAGCCGAGAAGAATGAGCTGGCAACGGAGAAAAAAGAGATCACTGCAAAGATCCAAGCCCCCAAAGGTGCAGAGCTGGTCACCATTCCAAACAGGCTTTCAAAGAGGATCCATGCCCCATAAATGACATCCGCTCGCCGCCACAGACTCTCCTTTACCTGCCACGATCTAGAGAGACCCGAGAGGCAAACACCATAAACTTACGAACGCCTCTTCTCCTCCCTGGGAGGAGGTGGGAGGAGCAGCCGCTCCAAAGGTCCAAAAAAAAGAAAGCAAAGGGTGCCAGCATGGGAGAGATGCACCGTCGCATGTGAACCCCTCTCCCCAGAGAAAGCCAGGCTCTGCGTCCTCGCACCTTCCTCGATCAAGACTCGATCGCCCACCGTGCCACAAAACCACACTCATCCTCCCTACCATGTGGCCTCGTAGGCTGCAAGGAGCAGGGCGAGCCTCACTCCGTAGAGCCTAGCTTGTTTTATTTTTAGCACTTTGATACTTTATCTTAAAGAGATTTAGGAAATTTGAGCTCTTGACGCTTCCGCACATGACCTTATATATATATATATATATATATATATATATTATATATATATATATATATATATATATATATATATATTATATATATATATATATATATATATATATATATATATATATATATTAATTTGATCTCTTGACGCTTCCGCACATGACCTTTTATTATATATATATATATATATATATATATATATATATATATATATATATTAATTTGATCTCTTGACGCTTCTCTTGACGCTTCCTTTTATTTATATATATATATATATATATATATATATATATATATATATATATATATATATATATATATATATATATATATAGATAGATAGAGAGATAGAGAGAGAGAGAGGTTTTAATGTCATAAGAACACATCAAGAGACACTAGTATGTGACCCGCGTGTGTCGCTACGGCCAAGAAGTGGCAAGGTCCAATTTTGGTAGCCCTCTTCTCCCTCTCCCTTACTCAAGCTGAAAACATTCTTTATGCATACACGATGAAGTGTCAATTATATTATCTTTATGCTTCTTTATCAAATTAGATCAACCTCCAAAGCTCTACTACAATAGTCCATCTAACTATCAATAGTGAAATCTTATGTAGCTTGTGTGTGTGTTTGTGTGTGTGTGTGTTGGGGGGGGGGGGGGGGGGGAGGAGGAGGAGGAGGGGGGGAAAGGCATTTAGAAACTCTCAAAAGATAGCCCAATGAAGAGCTAGCCATGTGTTTAACTTATTTTTATTTCATTGTTGAAGTATAAAGCTACAACCTAAAGCTCTTAGAATAAACCAATGCTTTTAGAGTCTCTAGATAGGGTGTACAATCACCATGAACTTGGTGTATAAACTATAACCATTTGAAGATGCATATAGCATGGAGTATGCCAAATGCAATTCCACAAACCTTGCCCTTGAAGTTGCACAAAAAAGGCATTTTGTGTTCTCCAAAATCTAATGTATGAATGCATCTCTCTCTCTCTCTCTCTCTCTCTCTCACACACACACACACACACACACACACACAAAGCAAAAGAGGATGCTCAAACATTACTTTATTCTTTGAAAAGGAATACATTAGTCTCATGAAGTGCCATTGGATTTTTTCTATATTAAATTTTTTGAAGTAACCGATCATAAAGATGTCAGTTTATTAAAACCTTCATCTATCAAATATGTGTTGGGTTAGGTAGTGGATATATTTGATGCCATAGTGTGCATTGCAGAGCTTTGCCTCTCTGTCTTTCCTTGTGAGTCATTTTGTTTGAACAAAAAATAAAAAGACGTTCTCTCTCTTATACTCATTTTGTTTGAACAAAAGTAACAAAATTCCTCTTGATTGTTCTCACTTAACACAACAACAATATTATTTTCTTAGTTTTTCATAATGCCACAAGAGTCTTTTCTCAAGTTTTTTCATAATGCCACACATGTCATTAAGATGCAAGCATACTCTAATCATATTTAAACAGCCATCATCATATTTTAATGAGGTTACAATAGAAATCTTATCATGCCATCCAAAAACGAATATCATCAATAGAATGCACTCCAAGATACGCAACAAAGTGCATACATACCAAAAAAACATGTTTCCTAAGCATGAATACATATTCATACAATGTTGCTTGGCCTTGCCCTTATTGGGCAAGTCATTCAAACATTGCATTTCAAGATACCACATTGCAAGCAGGGAACTCAACAAACACTGACACGCATGTGGACAAAATCATTGATGCTGACCAATAATCACATCATGCATAGGTTCCCAAATGATCCAAGCATCATATATGGGCCCTCATTTTGCATCAATACATAGATTCTCTATCATGTCCATGTTGTACAGACCCTGCACATTAAGTATGTTCAAGAAATAACATTGAAGTAGTCCAAAATACATTACACTTTATGTGCATGACCAACTTGCAAGTGTGTCTCAAGTTAACCATTGTCACAAATATCTGTATGTATCTTACAACCTTGGCATAGATAAAGCAATCCCAAGAATGATGTCATTTTCTTTCAAGAGACCAAGACTAAGAATCTCATCATGAAATTCTTTTCTTTTATCAACATCTTGCTAAATTCCACATCCTCTGAAGATGCAAGCATAGATTATTGCATTGGGTTATATAAGAATGCAAAAACAAAGCTAGCTTGGTTGCAAATGGGGATGAAGGTTGTGAGAAGACATCTTACACCAATATATGAATGCAAAGAAAAAGTATATTTGGAAAAGACAAAGAGTGTATCTCAATAGCACTATCTTTTCGCTCTTGTAAGAGAAGTAATAGAGACACATGCTAAGAGAGAGAGAGAGAGAGAGAGAGAGAGAGAGAGAGAGAGTATTGTTTGCCATCACTACACTGTCAATTGGGTGTAGGTAGTGAAGTAAAATTTTTCAACCATAGTCTGATGGGGTATTGTGCTTAATAAGCCAATAGCAAGGAGCACTAATTGGTTGCAAATTGGTAGATGGGAGCACACAACACATGAGAAGCCCTTTTACTTTAGAAGCCCCTCTACTTATTAGAAACAATGTAAGGGGCTCTATAGATAGGAAATTTTATAGAGTCACACATATCTTTATACTTTTCAACACATTGCATAGACCTACTATTTTATGGTTGTCAATAGTCCATGAAAATCTAGCAACACGCCTCTGCCACACACATTTGTCCATGTTGGTTGAAAAATGATATATTTTGACTTTGATTATGTGCATCCTGTGTGACAAAAGGCACACAAATTGCTTTGTTCAGGGTCCATTTTGGTGCTTTCATCTAACATGGACCTAAATATATTGTAAACCAACCCTCAAGGATCCCTACTAAGGACACCACAATCCACAACTATACCATTAAAAAAAATTGCAAACAACATTGGTAGTGTTGCTATTGGCCATCCAACCCTCAGCCCATGGTCAATAAAGAATTGGTAACCATAAACATAGCAAGAGTGAGTAAAAGTAATACTCACTCAATCACCATGACTATCTATCTAGAATCATTACAGTAGTGTAGAGTGGACTTGAGTCACCTTCTCCCAAGGGGCTCCCATATACTATAGTAGCAAACGACTATATTGTGGCAAGGAATGGTAGATCACATCTCTACACAGAGTAGTTCATGCAAGTATTTTGAGCTTGCTAAGCCCTCTCCTCTATGAATAGTTAATGCCTGCTGAATTTATTATATGTGTTGCCCGGTGACTATGATGCATGTTGCGCATTGACTCAAGTCCTTTGAGTCCACAATTTAAGGTTTGTATCTTTCTCTCATGCGAGAACAATGCAAATAAACATTTTTCATTTCATTTCTCTTAAAATCAAATTTTGTTGTTTTCATTTAAAAATCATTTTTGCCTTCTTTCTCTTATATTCAATTTTAAAATCTTAGTGTGTGTCTATGCAAGTAGAGCTATATTCAATGCTATAGGAAAATGATGCATAAGAGTTCTAATCGTAGAATTGAGGCCTTGCTCCCTAATCTTGCTAAGAGGCCTACTACATTTGGATAAGGACTGTGCTTAAAATCCTGTTGTTCAAGCTTTAGTTAGAACTCTCAGACTCTCAAAATTGAGTCGATTGGCCCCTTAAACTTAGTGTTACACTTAGAGCTATGCCCCCACTGAGTGGCTACAAGGGCTCAAAGTCCTCGTCTCCTTCTTAAGATGAGGTTCCACGAAGTGGTTATAGCTCTTAGAACGCTCCACCAATACGCTATAACACCTACAAAGTGGTAGCTTTTTCACAAATTTTGCAGCACAAGCTTCCAGTCCATCCTAGCGATGCACTTCGTCAACCGTTGCAACAGGAAAAAGTACCTTAAAAAGGTTCAATGTTTTACTTTCTTTTGATGTCATCTCAATAACGTGCCTATATTTAGCTTGTAGCATACGACCATTTACACAGTTTACAGCTCTTGCTTCACTCAACATGTCCACTTTCTTGCACTTACAGAGCATGTGTGCTACAGGTGTTGGAGCCCCTCCAAGATCTTGGCGAGACAGGACTCTTAGTTTCTCGGTGTGTGTTTGTTTTGAGATTGGGTGTGTTACCATACACATGTGGTAGTGATGTGTGTGAGCACACTAGGACCGCGCGGGCATTTTTTCCCTCTTTAGGAGGTTTTTCCCCCGTGCATTGTATATACGCCCATCACTCTAGGGGCTATCTATCTTTCCATTGCACACTAAGGACACACTCTCTATTGTGTGCCTTGAGCTTCCTTCATCTTCTCCAAGCTGTGTGCGTTTCTCTGCAACCCTAATTCCACAAATGGTATCAGAGTAGGTTGCGTCCTCCCGGGCTTAATCGCCAGCTGCTCCAGCACACGCCTGCTCAGATTTTTTATTCGGGCTCATTTCGGCCTCCGTTTCCACTACATGCAATACTGCACAGGCTATTTCATCATTTTGTGCAAATTTTTTGTCAGTGCCATTTTCTGCATAACAAGTGTCGTACAGTCTTCTACGCTTTGTGCTATATAGCAGGAGTTGTTCCCGCTACGTTTCTCCTCTTTTCGGGCAGTTTTCACATCAGGTGCAGTATTTACCATGGCTGACAACAACACAGATGTCTTCAAGATGTTTGCTGCTAAGGACAGGTTGGATGGGGACAATTACCCTATGTGGGCTTATATGATGCAACACGTTCTTGTGTCAAAGGGCGTCTGGAATCCTTGCAGCAAGACCTGCAACATCCTCAACATCGCCTGCATCCTCAGAACCAGGACGTACATCAATGCCTACGGCACAACAATCTCGTTGGCATGTAAAGGATGCGCATGCTCATGCATTGATTGCATTGTCTATGAAGCGCACCATTGTTCCTCACATCCGTTCAACAAAATCTGCAAAACAGGCTTGGGATATTTTGGCTGGTCTTTATGCAAGTCACAATGAGGCTAAAATTGCTTGCTGTGTAAAGAGCTGGAGTCAAAGATTATGCATGAGGAAGATGATATGGACAATTTCCTTGCTAGTGTCAAGGATATCAATGAGCAACTTATTTCTGCAGGTGAAGTCATTTCAGACAGTTCCCTTGTGCAGACTGTTCTTGATGCCTTACCAGATTCTTACCAGACTTTTGCTAGTACTTGGAGACTTATGACCCAAGGAAATCATGAAGTTGTCAAGTTTGATGCATTGTGCACATTGCTATTACAAGAGTCACTTACCAGAAAAAACAGAACTAGACAACGTGCAGTTGAACAAGCTTTTATTGCTTCTCAAAGAAAGGGTGGTAACAGCAATGCAACCACTTCTTATGATTCTTGTGCGAGTGAAAAATCACATGTTCCTAATGCTTCTGCTGGGAGCAATTTTTCTAGAAATTCTGGTGATAAGGGCAAATAGAAGATGCATTGCCATTATCGTAAAGCTAATGATCACTTGATCAAGCAGTGTCCTAAGTTGAAGGCTAAGAAGAAAGAGGGTGGTTCCACTGCAAATATTGGTTCCACCACGAATGCAACCATTGTTGAGTCTTCTGTGAAAGGAGACTGTGATGCTGATGTTGATGCAGAATGGGCTTTTAGCACAGAGTGCACTTACAATCCTGCTGTCCATGATGCATGCTTGTCAATTGCTGCAGATTCACATGTGTGGTATTTCGACAGTGGTGGTTGATTACGCATCCAACATTGATACAACAAAGACTATGATGTGTGGAGGAGATTGAGAAGTAACCTATGATCTAGAATACATATATAGGGACCAAGAGGGTTAGCAACTCAAAGAGAGGACTCAAATTGACTAGGAAATGTGGGATGATGGTCCCAACCTTGTCTTTACATAGATGGTCAGAGGCCTTGCTACTAGATATAGAGTTCATTAGTAGTGAATTGAAGTTTGGTGAGTGACCTTGTCTTTACATAGATGAAAAGAGGCCTTGCTGCTAGATATGGAGTTCATTAGTAGTGACTTGCAGTTTGGTGAGTGATTGCTACGTGCATGTTAGAGATTGAGGATAATAGTTCTAATGATTGGTGTCAACACTATGAGGCTAGATGGACATGCCTCCTCGTGAGGGATGGTGAGCTTATTTTGATCCATGAAGTTGGTCCATTGTCGTTTAGTAAGGGACCCTTTTCTTCTTGATTACTTAGATTGTTCACATGTTCTTCATATACGACTTTTGTTTTAGGGTTTGGTTCCTCCTTTCAAGCATCCAAACCTCCCTTGGCAATCAATCTAAGTAGAGATCTCCCATGATGAGCAATCATGTTAATCTTATGTGTCCCTTAGAGGAGGTATCTCTTTAATTGCCCCTCTTGGCATAGTAATATTGGATCTTTGTGAGTGAATCTGGCCATTTAGCAACCTAATCAAGAGCCAAACTCTTTCTTTGAACATAGTTCACATCAAGCAGCATATTTTTCTAAGGCATCAACCCTCCTTTCACTGATCTTGCGAGTTCAAGGGTTGTTTATAGCAGAGGCCTCCCATGATTTTCTTTTTTTGCTTTGGTCTTGTATTTGGAGCCTTGGAGTTAGCAAATGGGTATCTCAGTTCTTCAAAGGAAGTAAAGAGGTAGATAGATAGATTGTGAGTGTGTGTGTGTGTGTGTGTGTGTGTGTGTGTGTGTGTGTGTGTGTGTGTGTGTGTGTGAGAGAGAGAGAGAGAGAGAGAAAGAGAGCAAAGAGAAGCTTTGACATCATGGGAGCAATCCCAAGAGACTTCATACATACATACATACATATCCACACACACACATACACACATATATGTATGTATGTACATGCTAAAAATGTAGGTACAAATGGCTTCCAAGGGGCTAAAAACACGGTCATATGATTGAATCCTCTCTTGAAACTAGAACATGAAACCTCATAACCCATTCCTTGCAGGAGAACCCAAGAAACACACACATTTCTTTTAAAGCTACAGAACATAGATCACATGCACTTTAGAAACAATGCCTATCTCACTTCTTCTCCTTAGTTTAGAACGTAGATCCAAGGAACTTCTTGAAAAAATTTCAAAGTGCATCAGTGCCAACTTTGCCATTAATGCCTCCTCCATGGCTAACCATATCCGAAAGTTGTTGTACTACTGGATTATATGCAAAGCATTGTCATAGAGCAAGCCTAAGGGTGGTAAAGCAACCTAAGGGATGTTGTCCTCAAGGGGTTCACTGCTAAGAAATTATCCAAGAAACATTTTTTCAAAGTGTACTAAAGAAACCCCTTCACCTAAATGTTACACAATAATGAAATAACCCTTTTTTCTTGAAAAATTTAAGGTGTTTATGCCAAATTGCAATAAATGTAACCCTATGAAATTTTGATAGTTTTGCCAAATAACACGCCTCTCCTTTTGAGTGCTCGTGGTATACTTATAGTATTAGAGGTATTCCAACACCTAAAAATATGGCACAGTAGATGAGTCACAAAATAATATTGAAAATTTGGCTAACCAAGGCTAGGAAGCACAACAAAAAATACAGCTCTGAATACCTCTTTGGACTAACACTAGGTTGGTAACCTAACAAGACATAAAAGTGTCGTTTCAAGGTTTTGAAAAAAATATAATACTCCTAACTAACTAACTAAGGTGTCATTTTTTGGCAATCATTACTTGATCTCGAAGCTGAAAGACCAACCCCCAATGGTAAAGATAATTAGCCTTCAAAATTAGTCTTCCAAAGACAATCTACTTCCACATTTCACCAAAAACACCAATTCTCTAAGTGCATGAAGCCATTTTACCATAAACTTCAATAAGTTGCTCATCAAAATTTATGGTTGTTGAAACCCCATAATTTTTATTATAGATATAGAATTCGCCACAAAAATATCACATTTTCTCATTTTGTTGACATATCATTGATGTTTCCACTTAATATATATCTTTTTTGGTACACTTTTTCCCTTTACATTCATACATACCCATAGAATGTGTGGAATTGTTCAAAATGTTCCATTGTAGGACGATTTTGGACAAGTTTAGGACATAATTTTGAAGTACTAAAGCTATTGTGTATAAAGAAATTGGCTTCCATAATATGACCTTTATGATCCCTTAGAAAGCTGTTAACACATGGCCAAGCTAAAAAGAAAATAGTGGTTTTAGGGTTTGCCATACATTTACCATGTTTCTTCTATCAAATACAATACTGAATTAGATATAATTATGTCTTAAAATGATCTTGATTCTAGTAAAACCAACAAATAACCCCAATGTTGCATTGTTCATTGTATGGGGTATTAGGCAGAAATTTTTTTTAACTGATATGGAATCCATGTGCACAATTAAATTTGTGTTTATATAGCATCTAAGATGCTAAAAAACTCAACAAAGTGCAAACATTGTTAATAAATTAGCACATGCAAACTTCCATAAATAGGCCATAACCTAAAATACAAACATATCCTATTTTTGACAAGCATACAAACATATTAGAGACCAATATTGCAAGTTATTTAGCAGTCTGGACCTGACTTAATCGAATTTTAGGACGGTCATTTGCCAATATTATGGAAAAATTGGCAGAAACAGCACACACATTGTTTTGATACTGTTTAATTTGAAAACTCCTTGGCAGGCACAAGGTTAAAGATGAAATCTAGAGTCCAAAAAATGCCAAGTCTTTTTTAGCTTATAAGATAGCTTTGAGGATACAAAATACTTGAATCACTTTGAATAATCCTAGAAAGTTGTTTGGTTAAGAGTACATAAAAGTGTCCCACTACCAATCTAGTGCTAAACATGCATGTAGGAGACCTTTAGTGGACATAAAAGTGTCCCAGTACAAATCTAGTGCTAAACATGCATATAGGAGACCTTCAAAGGGCTAAAACATTATGGATTTTTCTTTCGATCCCAAAATGTAAATGCAAGGGTATTGTTTGGGATAGGAAATAAAACTACTTATCTCTTCATCTTTGGCAAAATACAATGTTTATATACGCTTGCCTTAAAGTTGGCAAAATGGAAATCCAAGGTGTGTAAACAAAAAAATATATCCACTATTGCTAGCAAACCTGGAGCTGTCTTCTCCTTATGTCTTGCAAACACAAATTCAAGGAAATCCTTCACTACACTTTGAAAGCAGATGACCACCAACCCCCTTGAGGTGCAACGCGCAATGGCCCTTGCAAATTATTGGCTCATGTGCTAGAAAGTGTCAAAGAGCAACCCATAATATGTTCAAGTAGGCTAAGCGACATTGTCCAACTAGTGTAATACAACCCCCTCCAAGCCACAAAATGCAATCGAGAACATGGTTTTTCGAGGCTAAAAACACCACCACACAAGATCCTTGAATGACATAAAAAAGTACAAGTATGGCTTCTCTTTTTTGATTGAAAATGCACGCACAACAAGCTTCATAGGACCGAAAACATGATCATATGGCTTTATCTCCTTATGCTAAAAGTATAGATGCAAGGGGTTTACCCATGATTGGAAACACAACTTCATAGCCCATCATTTGTAGGGAGAATGCAATAGCCATTCACACTTTTTTGTAACGTTGCTAAATGTTGGTTAAAGGAGTGTCAAAACCAAAGATCATGGAGCTCTTGGCTATTGCCCTTCCAAAACACAAGTATCTCTTTCTTTGCACAAAATATGCATGTATGAGTCAAACATTGCATTGGTAAATACACATGATGTATATGTGTGTACACGTTCTCGTATATATGCATCTCTTGCATTTTACTCTCCTTAACTACAAACCACCATTGAAGGCGGTGGAGTGGGATACGCTAGTGGTCCTGACCACTAGTGTTTTGAGATGCCCAAATTAACAAGTCTCGCAGACAATGTTGATAAGTGATGGGCCTCCCATGATCAATAAAGTAAACCAAGGATGGAAGCAAATAATCTAATTGAAGGATCATAACCTTGATAGATTTTCTACAAACTGCTGCACACCCAAAAGCAAAGGAGGGTCCATGATAGTTGGAAAGTTGGATATTTTATGGACACTAGTGGTCAACATCATACTTAGAGCAATAGATTTTGTAGAGTAAAATACCCTCCTTTCACGTTACTTTATGCCAAGAACTCGACTAACTTTTATTGTGAAGGTATTCTCTTGGCCAATGCAAGATTCATCCCTAAAGGATCTTCATTGGCTTGCAGATTTTGTCTTTCCTACAACCTCCAAAAAAATTCACTTGTTCTTGACTTGTCTATTGGGTTCAAGCCCTAGTCTAACCCATGGTATTGGGCCCTGTCACAAACTGTGCAGACCACTCCTTAGGTGGAGTCTACATGGGGAAAAAGCATGGCTATTATTGTCTTGGCAACCCTATATATGTAAGTGGTTTTTCCATTAATAGAATATAGTGTGCAATTTTTCTTTGTTGAAGTTTCTCTCTCTCTCTCTCTCTCTCTCTCTCTCTCTCTCTTCCCTTCTCTTCATGCTCCCTCCTGTAGTATGCCCTCATCATCATCCTTCATAGCCTGCTTGAAGCTTTCTCCTGGGGGGGGGGGGGGGGGGGGGGGGGGGGAATGCAAAGGGTTGGATTTTCTTTGCCAACAAATTTTTAGAAGTGCATATGCATAGTTAGTTTGGAAGGACGTGAATACTAGAGTCTTCTTTGATACCTACATAAAGCCACTTTTGATCCTTTAGGCAATATCATCAATTGCTTTGGCTCAACTAAAGTTCCTACTAACCATATAGATGAAGAAGCATTGAGAAAAATAATTATCTCAATTGTATTATTCTAAGAGAACGATGATGCGAGCCCAAAAGATACGTGTTTTGCCTTTCTAATCTAAAGGAGGTCTCTTTATGGCTTGCCCATAGTCCTTTGCAAGGGTCATTTTGACGAGTTGGATATAGACGATATCCTATTAGAATTTTTTGAGTTCTTTCACCTTGTAAGAGAGGATTTTGGATTCTATTTTGTGCTTATTGAATTTCATGTGAATTATTTTTTTTGTTAAAAAGGATCAGGGACCTTGCCTTCATAAATTTAGAGGAGATAATGTTTACTTGGTGATCTTAAGGCACTTTTCCCAAAGGAGGCCAGGGTGTTAAGCCACTTGGCTCAATCATAACCCTCGAGTAGGACTTTAATCCAACATTTTGTGATCACCTATGTTTCCATCTTTGAAAAGCACCAGCATCCCCTATGTTCCAACATTGAAAATCACAAGCACAAACTATCATATCCTACTGCATTGAAGGCCCCTCCTCACCAAGAAGCTTCAGACATCACCATCCTTGCTTTCAACACTCACCGTAGCAAACAATCTCGACTCCAAGGTAAGTCCCCCTCCGCTTGCATTCCAAACCTACTTCTTCAAGTCAAAGCTCCCCAACATATACATTCTTGACCATCTTTAACTCATGCAATATTGCATATAGCATGCTGATTTAGGAGAGAGGGATTGGGACATATCGATGCTTGGGGTGCAGGTTGGCTAGA
>NC_140934.1:8299762-8397262 GCF_014529385.1 Adiantum capillus-veneris
TATTGGGGTGGGCATGTGTGTGTGTGTATACATACATATTGAGAGAGAGAGAGAGAGAGAGAGAGAGAGAGAGAGAGAGAGAGTCCTCCTTTGGTCTACTTTGATCTAGCAATGCTACCAAGCCTGATTATAGAGATGAGATAAGTTAGCATGGTGTGAAGAGCTGAAAGCTAAGAGAGTCAATGTAATAATAAAACTTTTTTTGAAAATGGAGTGGGTTCTAGAATTGGTTTCAATGATAGGAACACAATTGGATTCAATGTCTCTGCTCCACTCTCTTACTTGCTTCTATCCTTGCATCTTTCTTATGAGCAAGACATGGTAGAAGTGCACATCATTACCGCCTATACAATATGAAGGACATCTTTCCCTTGGTCTACTTAGAGTTGACAAAAGTACTACCAAGTCAAAAGTACAAACTGGGTAAGCTAGCAAGCTTTTAAAGATGAAGGCACATATCTGCTACACTGTGTGGTTATAAAAATTTTCATATATAAGAGTAGAGTTATGAAAAGATTAGGCATCATACTTTCCAATGTACTAGGATAGCTTCCAATTTTCAAAGAGATAAGTTGGACTTCTTTTAATATTAAGAATGACTATTCCATCTATGTTGCTCCCTGAATGCTTTGCTTGCGTCTCTATCTATGTTTTGTGCACAAGCATACTTTAAATGTTTTACATCATCATTTAATACAATAATGCATAAGTAGCTTAGCACAATAAGGTGCACACTGTTTGTTCATGTACACTTTCACTTCATTTGCACCTTAAAATGTGATAGAAATGAAAGCAAAATAAGGTCACTCAATTGTTTTTTCTTGCAAGAGTTTTGGCCATTATGTTAAACTGAAGGATGTGGCGCAAAATTGAGGTTGTGACCTGAAATCGTGTATGTCATTGATGTCTATCTTTCTCTCTCCCCAAATTATAAAAGAACGCTCCTTGTTGAGAGAGAAAATTGTATTCAACCATTTACATGCTTGAGCCTATTCCCTTACGCACAATCTATGTCATACCAATCATTTGGTTTAGCTCTTGCTGCCTTAAAGCCTCTTTTTGTATACACATTATCTCCCTTGAAAATTTGAGAGTATAGATATCATGTCCTACTTGAGTGCTCAGCTTTTTATCACATGAAAATTCTTATCTTACATTTTAGCATGGATCATGGCTTACATTTCTTTGTCTCCCAAAAACTTCATTGATTTAATTTGTTAGTTGCCACCATTATATCCATAGTCTTCAAGCATGCTATATGTAGTATTTGGTCCCATAGGTCAATTTTAAGGATGATGACTCTCTCTCTCTCTCTCTCTCTCTCTCTCTCTCTCTCTCTCTCTCTCTCTCTCTCTCTAAACTTCAAGGTCATTGTGATTGATTCTACTTATTAAAAATCCCACCTCCCCTCCCTCCTTGAGAAATAATGCGAGCATGTAAGCACTTGCATTCAAGAATCGAGACTCGTTAGGTATGTTTTTTGGGCCTCTTGTTCTCCTCTCTCTCTCTCTCTCTCTCTCTCTCTCTCTCTCTCTCTCTCTCTCTCTCTCTCACTCACACACACACACACACACACACATAAAACTCACTTGATAGTATTTGTCACTCAATTATTTATTTTGACGATGTTAACATTTTATGTATGTTTGTGTGTGTGTGTCTTATTTAAGTTATGCAATAAGATGAATCCTTGCGAGTAGTACTAAGCTCCTCAGAGTCTAGGTTAGGGTGAAAGCATGTTAACCTGTCGCGCTTTTTGTGCTTGTTAACATATGCCAACAAGCACATCTTGTAAGCATAACACATGGATAGGACAGTCATGTTTTTTCAACTGTGTGGGCCACAATCATGAACTATACAAAGTGTATACTTGGACTTAAAAAAATGAATCGTAATATTTTTAAAACCTCTAAAGGTTAAGCTCAGTCGTTACGTTGAGGTAGTGGTGTAGTCATGAAGCATGGAGGGAAGCACAATGCAGGGGCCACAGGTCAGAAAGAGGAAGGAAAGCGATTGCGAGCTACAAGCAGGTCTGCAGCCAGAGGCTAGCGGTCAGCCCAAGTGGAGGATAGCTCATCACTGGAGCTAGCCACCTCCAATAGCAATCTTGACAGTACTTCACCGAGAAGGAAGTCGAGGGACAAAGGTTCTGTTGCTTCTTTTCTGCCCTGCAAAAGATTGAAGGCTTCTAATCCCAAGGATCCCCAATGTCAAAGTCATGCAGGGAAGGGGAAGTAGGACTCATGTACTCTCTCTCTCTCTCTCTCTCTCTCTCTCTCTCTCTCTCTCTCTCTCTCTCTCTCTCTCTCTCTCCAATGAGGGGGCCACATTTGGAAGTTGTAAATCAAGCAAAGTATGACACATTTCTCCAGCATTGAACTATGCCCCAATTTCTCTTTACTTTGAGGGCTCTGAAGAAGTACGTTTGGTTAGCTTCCTCCAATTGGAGATAGGTTCCTCTAGACAAAATTCTTGCCTTCCTCGCCTCCTCCATTTGGAAGTCAATCAAGTCTCCCTTGACCTCTAACCACCTCCTATGATCCGCTTCTGAGGCAGATCCTTCTTAGCTTTTGGAATTTAAGAGTTGAAATTCTTCAGAGAGCTGCTTCAGTCGTCCCTCACAAAACTTATTCCTTTTAGGGCCTACAATTTTGACGGCTTTCTGAATATTCTTAACAAAAATATCCCAAGCCCTAGACTAGTCTCAAGCACATCTTTACGGATCTTGATTATAGTTTTCAACGCCAATGAGAGGGTCTTTGAACAGATGAGACCTTGTCGCAAGTATCTTCCTAGACCCTTGTGAGAAGTGATCTTCTTCTTTGGCTTTATTAAATTTTATGCTTAGAGGTAAGTGTTCTGATAGGCATTGTAAGGATACCACCTTCATGTCAAGCAATGGAGGTAGCCAGTCTGCTTGATGCAAGCGGTAGTAGCGAACAAGTTGAGATGTCGTGCCAATGTATTGTAAACTAGTGTATGTGAATCCTGGAATGTTATTACATGGCCTTGCCTCCCACATGTCTCTAAGCGCCCACTTCTCACACATACAAAGCCATTTGGATCTTTTAGATCCGGCTAGTATGGCTCGATGGTCCAATTTTGTCCTTTCTCTTCTCCACCATATTAAAGTCTCCCACTAGGAGCCACTGCCCTTCCACTTGCTTCCAAAGCCTTGCTCTTTTCTTTGCTGCACATTGTCCATAGATGTTGATGATGGTGAAATATTGATCTGTCCATTTTATCTTCACTCCTAGAGCTCTCTTAGATGGATGATTGAACACCACCTTTGGCTCTAAGTCCCTGTCAACAATAGAGAGAATGCCATTGTATCCCTCGCCACCTTCTCCATAAAACACCTCCTCGAACCAGGACGTACATCAATGCCCTGCAAAATGTTCCAAACGCCCTTTGATACAAGGACATGTTGCATCATGTAAGCCCACATAGGGTAATTGTCCCCATCCAATCTGTCCTCAATAGCAAATATCTTGAACACATCTGTGTTATTGTCAACCATGGCGAATGCCTGCACCTGATGTAAAAACTGCCCAGAAAGAGGAGAAACAAAGGAATAACAACACGTGCTATATAGCACAAACCGTAGAAGATTGTACGAGACCTGTTATGTTAACGGCACTAAAAGAAATTATGTACAAAATGATGAAATAGCCTGTGCAATACTTGTAGTGGAAACGGAGGCCGACAAATCAAAATTTTGAGCAGAGCGAGCTCTACGACCTCTCCCAAAATATTTGTCGACCTGTGAATGCTTGCCAAAGCTCATAGAAATTGAAGAAAGTGAGTAGGCATTTGCTGGAGCTGCTAGCGACTAAGCCTAGGAGGATGCAACCTGCTTTGATACCAATAATTGGAATTAGGGTTGCAAGAAAACACACACAGCTTGGAGAAGATGAAGTAAGCTCAAGGCACGCAATAGAGAGTGTATTACTTAGTGTGCAATGGAAAGATAATTTAGCCCTAGAGTGATGGGAGTATATGCAATGCACGAGGGAAAAAACCTACTAGTGAGGGAAAAAATGCCCCGATGGTCATGTGTTCACACACATCACTACCACATGTATATGGTAACATATTCTCCAAAATGAATGTATAGAGCAACCTCAATGGTTTGTGTTGAGCCTTGAGGGATTTCAAACTACAATGCTATGCTACCAGACCTCACTAAGAGGCAAACAACTACCCATATTTTGGTCAAGTCTAATCCGTTAGTACGGCATTGATGGCCCTATACCACTTGTCCGACTCCTTCCTTTTACCAATGGAGATAATCAATTCCTACTTTTTTGAACTATCTTTGTGAGGCTAACAGTTAAAAGAGCACTCTCAAAACATCCAAACTTCCAAATTTTCTTAAAGTAGCACAAGCTAACAATGTGTGTGCGCACCAAAAGAACTTGGATTTTCATCAACATCCCTTCAAGGAACAGGTCGTTCTTGAAGAACCCTATTTTCCAGGTCTTTTGAACCCATTTGCAAATTTTCCTTGTTAGGCCATTGATAGTCGGGCACTCCTTGAATAGGTGAGGGAGGTCCTCAAAAGCCATTTTGTAGCCCAAACATCTATCTAAGCCTATCATGTGGACAACACCCCCCATAATACATTTTATAGAAATAATTTTATCGCCAGTTGCTATTGCAAATTTCAGATGCTATTTGCTATCGCCAACCATTGTTTTCCCCGTTGCTTTGTAAGAGGGGAGAACCACTTATTTGAGACCATAAGAGTGCAGTAGAAATCCTTGGTTTTTGGTTTAGCAAAGTGTTTCCTCTTGGACCATCATCAAGCTTTCTACTCAAACTTGGACTCACACACACTGGAATACAATAATTGTCCAACACTTCCAAAACTCAGATGGCCAGCCATCTTTTTGTCCCTCTAAGATTAAGTAGAGAAGCTAGTTGGTCTATTAATTTCCATCTGATATTATTGATGTCCCCAAAATGGGCTAGATGTTTTGAGTCTTTTATCGTTCATCTTTGTGTCTATATCTCTTCAGCAAGGTTCACAGTCCTCCTTTAGAGATCCAAGGGGACCAATGAGTAATGGAATTTTGGAAATATAGGTTATCTCACCCCATTCTACTGCCTCCAATGCTCTATTATACTTTTGTACTAACTCGTTTGTTGTGCCTCCAAGTCTAAGGTTGGACCACTAAGGAGCGAGCAGCTTGTCGTACATCTCAAGGCCTTTTGCATGGCCACCTTGAGAGAATATTTTTGCCTTTCCAATTACGTCCTTTGTCATAATAGCGCATGCTTAGTATTGCTCATAGATTGTCATAAGAAGTTTGGCAACCTGGGCCTCTGCATGGAGAACAAGGTTGAGAATCCCTATGCCTCCTTGCTCCACTAATCTTGCCCATCAGGCTCACTTCCATGGTGTCACATCTTTGGGGGTATTTTTCCATAAGAACCTTTTTACCAATTTCAAGGAATCCTTCCAATTGCACTTGACTAGCTTGAGGAGTGAACTAGTGAAGGCTATGTATGGGAGCATAAAAAAATTGATCACTTTTACCCTGCTCTGAAAGGGAAGCAACACATACTCCCATCTTCACATCTTGCTCCTTATCTTGTCCATGACACATTGGAATATTTTCTTGTGCATTACCTCAACCCCTAGCAAAGCACCAAGGTGTTGAAATATCTTTCCATTTGTAACTATCTCTCTGGTCCACAAAGATGGATGGAACGAGTTGTTTTTTGACAATGAGATCAATCTTGATATTTCAATATTGCATTTCAACCCTGAGGCTAAGGAAAATGTTTGCACAATCTCTAGAGCCCTTCTAACTATTTGGGGCAAGCTTTGAGGAAGAAAAGGGAGTCATCCAAAAATAGTTTAGCTAGGAGTTGGTCATTGTTTTGCAAGGATAGCCCTTGGATCTCCCCTCTCGCACTACTCTGTTCAAGCATTCTAAACAGTGGATGGGAGATGATGGCAAAAAGAGGGGGGCGAGCAGGATCCTGCTTGATCAATATTTTGACTTTAGTTGTGCCCACAATTTAATTATTAAACAAGAGCTCATAATGACTTCCAACACTAAGGATGAGAACTAATTGAACACATCCATGGCCCAAAGCACAGAGATTTCATGACATCCTCTATGAGTGACCATGTAATTCTATCATAGGCTTTGTCCAAATCAAGCTGCCGCAAGACACACTCTTGCTTGGTGAATTATGTGTATACTATTTCAATCATTGATGCGAGGATGTTATCATATATTGACCTTCCTTTACTAAAACCGTGTTGATGAGGAATAATAAATTTTTCTAGAAGGAAAGAAAGCCTTAGGGTCATGGATTTGGCTATAATTTTTTAAGCCACTGACATCATGGTTATGGGCCACTAGTGTTTCAATTGAGAGCAGTAGATTTGCTTTGGGATGGGTTTAATGAGACCCCCAAGTCTAGGTCTCCATTAACCAAGGCTTGATAATCCATTCACGTGATTGAGGACTTTAGATCTTCCCAAAATTCTTTAAAGAACTCCATACTCAATCCATCCCATCCAAGATTTCTCTTTGCCTAAAGTCTTCATCACGTAGAAGCAGTCCTCCTTAGTAAAAGCCTTCCCTAGGAGGTTGGCTTCTGATTGTGACACCGTTTTCTTGATGCTCCTCAAGAGATTGGCTGCATCGTAAACTTAACAAAGCGGGCCTTAGGCTAGCCAATGATTTGGCATAAGTGATCTGGTGTCATCTTAGCCAGTTCTTCTTGATCCTTCACTTCATTTCCCTTCCTATCTGCTAGCAAGTGGACCAAGCCTTGACCTCTCATAACTTTTAAGGCCCTGAAAAACTACACTTGATTAGCTATCTTGGATTTCCCTAGATAAAAGTCTGACCTTTCTAACTTTTCCAAGATTTTGTTTGGCCAAGTAAATTTTGGCTTCTAACCACCGTATGTGTTCAGCTTCAAAGGACATTCCTTCGTGTTTTTTAATGGTTATCTGCTCAACTTTGTCTGCCGATTTCTTGAGGTGCTCATCTTGGGACTTCTTCAATGCAGAGCCTATGGTTTTGAACGCTTTTTGCATGCTCCTAGAAAAGGAGTATGGTTATCCACATTGATATCTTTACCAAGCTTGCACAAAGATTTTTGGCTAGGCCTCTAAAAAGAGTGTCTTTGAAATGGTGCACTCTTGATGGAAGAATCTTCTTTTACCTTTAGGGTGTTGTCCTTCCCCTTTGGCTTTTTTGAGCTTAATGCAAACTAGCAAGTGATCGAAAAAAGACTATGAGGTTACCACTTTCATATCCAACAACTATTTAATCCAATCTTCTTGGTGAGAGACAATAGCACTTGTCAAGCTTGGAATCCGTTCGAGCATATTGTAGACTGGTGTCCATGAAGCCTGGAATGTTGTTCCATGGGCCAACCTCCAACATGTCCACCAATGCCCACTTCTTACATAGGCTTAGCCATTTTGTTTTTTTGGATCTAGCTAACAAGAGAGCCAGTTCACAAAACCAAAACCAATCACATTGCTAAACACTCCAGTAATTTGAAAATTTCCTTCCGAGTGTTCAAAGGCCAAAAGAATGATGATCCTAATGTTCATATCCAAGCTTTTGATCACCAATATGCTAACCTTAATATTTACAAAGATGAATGGGGAGAGTACTCTCCACAGACCTTAAATGAGGCAGCTTAGAAATGGTACTACCATTACACAGCTTGTCAACTTAGATCATACCATAAGATTATTAAAGATTTCAGAGTGGAGTATACAGACAATAGGGGAGATGAAGACATTTTGTGTGAGCTCGACAAGATCAATCAGGATAAGCTGTCGATTAGAAATTATGTTGAGAAGATCAAAGAGTTAACCAGACAATTACAAGAACCTCCTTCTAGAAAGAGAACGAGAGCTTGGCTTCTGAACAAATTTAGAAGTAAAAAGCTAAGGGAACAAGAGCCTCCATCACCAACCAAGAAGTTCAATGACTTGGTACAAAGATCTCTAAAATGGGAACATCAAGTAGAGAAAGAAAAGGGTTACAAAAGGAGACAATCTAGTGATAGCGAGTTGTCTATTGAGGAGAACTCCAATTCCAGTTCTAGGTCTAGTTCATCTGAAAGTGAATCAGATGATAAGGGTAAAGGGAAGAAGAATGGATTTGGACCACAAAAGTGGAGAAGATGTCAAAACAAATTGCCAAGATTGTTGTAAAAAGACCTTCAATCAAGAAAATGGAAATTCTAATGAATGTTCATAGTGTACTTATTGTAAATCCTATGGTCATGTGTGGAACAACCATGAATTTAGAACCCATCATTTCAAGAAAGGGAAGAATCTATCAATGATAGCACTGACAAATCCATACGAAATCACGATAGATGGGGCCAGTGGGTCCAAAGAAAATGAAGCCAGCACAAGTACTGGGGGTATTGATACTGGCAGAGGCAGGTTCCAAGTGGGGCACTGGTAGGGACAGAGGTCAAGGGAATGTTTAAAAGCAAAGCCTCAACTACCATACATGCAAAAAAATGGACATTTTACACCTCAGTGCACCCAGAAGGTCCGAAGCCAAAAACCACTACCCAGAAGGTACCCGAACCAATGTCGGTCAAGGTGGCAGCCAGAAGTAAGGGGGGCATCATAAAGGAGATCCTATATGAGAATGAGGGAAAGCAGACTACAAAAACCAGAAAGTGGGAGCAACAATGGGTAATCTGGAAGGCTAAGAGCAAGGAAAAGGAATGGGAGGAGTAGAGGGAGCTTGCAACAAAAATCATTGAGAATTTGGCTAAGAAGTTGCTAGACAAACCATAATTTTCTAAGGCTTGCACAATTCATAAGCTACCTTTCTAGTCTTCAAAAGAACACAAGAACAAGAATGAGAAGGCAACATCTAAACCAAATGAGTCCATGATTGTTGCGATACAGAGTCTAGCAATTGAGGTGTAGCAAGTCAAATAAAACTTGGCCAAAGCTGGAGCCATTGGTTTGATGAAGGACCTGTGAGAGAATCTATCTCAAAGCTAGCCACTAGCCAGACGAGAGGATTGAGCATAGTTAGAATGTCTTATCATAGGGTAGTTCAATCCATTGGACTAGTTGAGAATATGCAAATTAGAGTGGGAAAGAAGAAATTCAAAACTAGCTTTCTAGTGTTGGATGTGCAAGGAGCATATGGAATGCTTCTAGGTAGACCTTGGCTCAAAATTGATGGTGTCATACATGACTATGCAAATGAAACATTAACTTTACAAGGGGCTAGTAGAAGGATTCATATTAGAACTGATAACAATAGGAGCTGGAAGAAGGCTTTGATTCCTGAGGAATTATGAAAAAGGTATGGGACCAAGAAAATAGAAAATATGCTTGCATGAATCATGGATATATTAACTTTTACAAGAGGGTTTGTGCATATGTTTGTAGCTAAGGCACTTCCTCTACATGAATTAACTAAGAAAGGAAATAAGTTTATTTGGACTAAAGAATGTGAGAAAAATAAGTTTATTTGGACTGAAGAATGTGAGAAAAGTTTTCAATGCTTAAAGGATGCGATCAGCAAGAACTTGATGCTTTGATAGCCTAACTAGGATATGGTTTTCCATGTACATGAGATGCTTTTGGCATGACAATGGGGTCTATACTACCCAACTTGATGGAAAGATGGACTACCCAATCTACTTTGCTAGTTGTAGGTTTAGTTCATCTGAACAAGGATACTCTACTACTGAGAGAGAAGCATTGAGAATGGTATTTAACACCACCAAACCTAGACACTACTTATTGAGCAAATTATTTCACTTTTATGTAGATCACCAGGCTCTATTATTTTTTTATCGATAAGGTCATTATTCAAGAAGGCTAATCGGATGGATGATGTTCTTAGTGGAGTTCAAATATAATATTTTCCATAAGCCAAGGAATAAGAAGAAAACACTGATTATCAAAAGTATGAAGTTTACCATCATTACTTGAGTAGTTTACAAATTAGGAATTGATGGTGTACTTTGCAGATGTGTGCCAATGAGACTAAAATACAGATAATCACACATAAGCTCACAATGGAGATGGAGGAGGATATCTTTCAACTGGCATCACTTAAAATAAGATTCTTTAGGTAGGATTATGGTGGAAGACTATGATGGCCCATGTCAGAGCCTTTTGTAAAACTTGTGATATTTGCCAGAGAATGGGTAGACCAATAGTTGTTGATATCACACCACTAACTCTAGTACATCCATTGGGGATATTCATAAAATAAGGTCTAAATTTCATGGGGCCATTTAAGAAAGTCACTCCATGGAAGAACGAGTATATTATTATACCACATGTTATGTCAGCAAGTGGGTTTAAGTCAAGGCCCTACAAGATAACACTGCTAAATTAATAGTTATAATTTGTACGAGTACATCATATGCAGATGTGGATGCCCAATAGAGATTGTCTTAGATCAGGGGAAACACTTAATCAATGAAACCAACCAGATATTGACCGAGATATTTTGAGTTAAACATCAAAAATCCACTTCTTATTATCCCAGGTGCAATGTCCAGGCATAGAGAAAAAATAAAATCGTTATCAAGACAATTCTCATGAAGATAGTTCAAAAGGAACCACACCAATGGGATTCCAAACTGTAGACAATGCTATGGGCCTATACAACTGCTTGTAAGGTTACAACTAGAATGACAACCATTCAGAATGGTTCAGAATGGTGTATGGCACAAAGACAGTAGTACTAATGGAGTTTTCCATTGCTAGTCCTAGACTGACAATCTAATTAGCATTATTCGTTATTGAAGAGCCAATAATACGCTAAAAACGAGTGTATTATTTGTTGACCCAAATTATATGGTCGTTTTATATGGTGCCACATCAGCAAATTCGACATTCTGTATAGTTTCTTATCTTTTTGATTGAAAGGACTTTGATCAAAAAGTTTTTTGATCCAAAAAAACTTTGTTTTGATCAAAACTTGATTGAATTTTTTTTTAAGGGTCAAATAGTATAATCTTTGTGTTGTGTGTAGAGCTTAGACTCTCACTCATTACAAGGTGTTTATTTTATAGGAGTCACTTGCTATATTTTCAATTTACTAACACATGGAAGTGAATTAGTGATATAATTTAAACGTTGCTGTTTCGTGCAAAGTGTACTCTCACATGAGGTAATCAATTTGCAAAACATAATATAAGAGTCACTTTTATTTAGTTCAGTGTTCGATTTTGACGTGCAAAGATTTTTTCACCTCAAAGTGAACATAGGTTGAATTTTTATTGTCCTGTGTAGAGCCATCACACTATGCTCTCATTGGAATTAAAATTTAGGAATATCATGTCCAAATATGTTCATACTAGTTTAACTCTCTTTATTTAAATTGTTGTGATCGTACACGTGCTAGATCTATTGTACTATGTGATCGTACACGTGCAACAACTACAGATAGACAAGCACACGAAGATCTATCGTGGAGTGTGAGAACATTATGTTCGCACTTCATATAGATATGACAATTGTCAAGGTGTGCAATTGATTCTCATATTTTAAGGAGAATCAATCCCAACACTTTATTATATTATCGATTATCATAATGTGTGAAAGCCATAAGCTTGCACTTTAGATAAATTGATATAGTGCAATGTGAAATGATGTGATTTATATGTATTGTTTTTTATAACTGATTAAGGTTATTGATTATGATAATGTATGAAAACCAAAAGCTTGCAGTCTAGATAAATCAATGTAGTGCAATGTGAACATTGTGACTGAAATGTTTGTCTTAAGTAAATATATCATTACGCGTTTAGAGTGATAATTTGATTGACATGAGTTAATACATGGAGAATGATAGACCATCATTGCTTATTGTAGCATGCATGTAATTAATAATGTAGACAATTTTGGATCACTAGATTGATAGATAGAGCATTGCTTGTGTAGTTTGTCACTTAAATCGTTTTTGACCTCCGAGTGAACTTATGTGAACGAGCTGCATGTTGGGAAGAATACATATCGATTGAAATGCAAGTCTTGTGTCCATGAGTTTAGTGGGAATGCGACTAGAATCAAAGAGAATCTTTTCAAAGTCCCTGTCAATGTGTCAAAGTGATGTACAGCCCAACCGAAAGATATTCATGTTAGATTGCACAACAGACAAGAGTATTGCAATTGAAAAGAAAGGTGGTGCTCTTAAAGGAGTTCCAGTGGATGTTGAAATGTATGTTGCTAATGAGGAGATGGAGCATGTGTATACATAAGCAAATGATCGTACTCCTCTATCAACTCCTCTTGATGGACACACTTCAACGTCAACAATAGGCCCTAGGACAACGAAAGCCAGTAAAGCATCATTTAAGGGATAGACGCTCCACAAGGCATTAGATAATCACTTTTTGCTTGAGCTGCACTTGAAATGGATGCAAGATTTTGTGGCTTGCGGTATACCATTTAACGTTATAAGCAACCCTATATTTCAAGATGCTTTGATGAGCACAACCAAAAAGGGCTTGTGCTTCTTCATTACAACAAGATGCACACAGAGTACTTAGATAAAGTAAAAAATAGTACTGAAGCCATCCTCAAGTGCATGGTGGTAAACTCTATTCTTGCATATGGTTGCACTATAGAGTTAGAATAGAGTTAGATGGATGGACTAACTATCAGAAGAATCCACTAATCAATGTGATGTTTATCAACCCTAGAGGGTCCATATTTGTAGAAGCTATTGATACATCATTGAAAGAGAAGACGAGCAACTATCTAGCAAGAGTATATGAGCATGTAATAGCAAGGGCAAGTGGGCCAAAGCATGTGACGGCAATCATCACAGATAATGCATATAGCTATAACGTTGCAAGAAGGGCTATCCAAGTTAAGTACCTAGAGATTACCTGGGTTGTGCAGCTCATACTATAAATTTTCTTTTAAAATACATTAATAAAATGGCTTGCATCGAACAAACTCTACTAGATGCAAATCATGTGGTGAAATTTATTAGAGAGCATCAATTTTCTTAAGCTCTATTTCAAACAAAGTCACCCAATAAAACTCTACAAATATTTTGTGCCACAAGGTTTGCTACTGCATATAGGGATTTCACTGACGTGATCATGATCGTTTGATTATCTTAATAACACCAATAATTACACAAGAAAAAGATGTGGTTACGTTAATTGTTAACGTGATCCTGATGATGACCTGCAAAAACCAAATAAAGCCGGTTAGCATGCAAGGTTTCCTCATTTTCCCTCTCAGCCTGCCGGTCTTTTCTATTTTCTCGATGGACCCATCGAAAAAATAAAAAATCCCGGTGGACGTAATTATATAAAGTAAAATCTCTTCTAACCTTGGCACTTTTTGACTAGGCAAATCCCTAGGGAGTGTATCTGAGCATTGGGTACAATCATCTCCTTGTAAATTGATCTTTGGGTACAGAGACACAGGTCCTTTTTTTGGGCCAAACGTGATTCTTAATTCGGTAACCACTTCTAGAAATGTTAAAATCCTTCTCCAAACATAAAGGTACGAAGCCAAAACAATTGAGAATTTGGAGAGTCATGCTCATTGCGACGAAACCATTGGTCCATAAAGGGCCGAAGTTACTTTTAGAAGATGAGCATATGTAAATGACGAGTCGATAGCCAAGGGTCAAATGCCTTATACTAGTGTACTATGTATATAAAGATCTTTAAAGTCTTTCATTTTTTACCATCATATATTTGAGTTGATATACATTGTCACTGCACAATATGAGAGCTACAATCCTTAATTGGGTGAAAATAGATTTTATATATTGAATTGGATACATAAGGGAGCTACAATCCGTGACTGGGTATAAGTGTCCTCAATTGTGTGATTGTATTGAAGATTTCATTGTCTTGTTTTATGTATTGGTTTATATAGAGAGTGCATTATGTATTATGAAATATTGTTAGTGCATGACCTGACCAATCATAGATATTATTGCTTTTGTGTGTGTTTTGCAAATAATTATTGTCGTTTCAATGTAGAAGTTGATTATTCTTTGTAGCATTTGAAAATAAATATGTCTTATTGTTTGCAAATCAAAGAGGATGTATAAATAATCAGCATATTTATAATTGCATTGAAAAATTCATAGCATTGTTGTATTCATAATGCCGTGTAGAGAGTGCATTGCAATGTGTATGATTGATCACAATTGACTAGAGTGCATTGCAAATCTCATACTGTGCAGATTTGATTACTTTTTTAGTGAATGTTTTTTCTAAAATATATTTAAAAGAAGAAAAATATTTTTAGTTAAAACTGAACATCTAGTTTTTATGCCTTCAGTATAAAGTTAAAAGCAATGGAGCAAAATATCGACACAAGTGGTATGAAGAAGGCAAAGAATATAAAAGCTCCTGGCAAAGAGTGGGATTATGCTTACAACATATGCGGTTGATATATGGAGTGGTAATGTAAATTTTGCTTCACTATAAAATCAGATGGTGTACCACGTATTAGGGACCAGTTTTTGGGTAGCATTAAAAAGAATTTTAAGAAATGTAAACATCCTCAGGTACCTACATTTGCAAAGTTTTTGAGAGAAGAGCTTTCCAAAGAGGGTTGCAAGAGACAACGGATACACAACTTTGTTATGGATGCAAGTCAAGAGCAGTCAGAGCCAGATATTAACTTTGTTGATCTTGTGGTGACACTAATCAACCCTATAGATTAGCCTACGCAGGGAGAGAAAATTTCAAGAAGCGTTCTTTTTAAGGGTCAGAATGAAGGTGGACTTGGGCAAATGCGTCAAAAATCATTGCATCAAAGCTTTCGAATAGTCTTTAGAAGAAGCACAAACCGCACTCGCCAAAGCGATTTTTTTAACATGAAGTGCTCTAGTCATGGTAGACATCAATCATTGGAAGGCCGCCTGGAAGAAAATTGGTAAGTTTGACTTAGGATTTTCAGCCCCTTCGTATCACACGATACAAAATGATCTCTTGGACAAACGTTACATCGAAGTCAAAGAGCATGTTTCTAAAATAATACTTAGGAATATTTCGCTTTCAGGATGCACAATTGTGAGTGATGGTTGGTCTAATGTTCAAAGAAGACCATCGATAAATATAATGATGTCTTGTCTAAGGGGAGAAACGTTCATAAAGGTGATTGACAGTTCTGGTGCAATTGAAAGTGTCAAATACATTTTTGAGGTCTTGATTAATGTAATTAAAGAAATTGATGTTGAACATGTTGTTCAAGTAGTCATGGACAATGCAAAGGACTATAAAAATGCTAGAAAATTAATAAAAAAGTGCTTTCCACACATTTTTGTCAATGGTTGTAATAAGCACAGCTTAAACTTGGTGCTGAAGAATTGGTACACTATTGAAGAAACCACATGTTCACCAAATAATTGACACAGCACAACAAGTTGTGACACAGCAAATAATTGACACAGCACAACAAGTTGTGAAATCTATCTTGAAACGACAAAGAGTGCTCAATTTGTATAGAACGTGCATGTTAGTGATGTTGTTGAAACTCAGTTTTGCATGTATTTTTATACATTGGAATCATTTCTGCACAATAAGTGCGTTGTGACTGACACTTTCAACTGCACGGCCTTTGACGAATGGGAGCTTGAGCAGAAAGAAAAAGTGAAATAAAAATTTTCATGTCTACGTGGATCCATAAACAAAGCTGCTTGGTGGAGAAGTGTAATGGATGGATACCATGTAATGATGCCCATTATGTTTGCAATTTTCAACCTTGATCAGAAGGTGTCAAATATGGGGAAAGTGTGGATGACATGGTGGTCAGTCCAACACCAACAAAGTCTTGAAAATCTTGAGGAGCTAAAAGAGTCTATAGTAGAGAAGGAGTGGCAACTACCATTCTCTGTCAAACAACAAAGAATTTTGACCAAGTATTTTCATGCAAGATGGAAGAGCGCTCATAGTGTACTACATATTGTGGCTTACATGCTCAATCCAGAGTATTGGAATTTAGATTTGATGTCCAAGACAGAGGTGGTCAATGATTTTTATCACATGGTCAACACATTTTGCTTCAGTGTTCAATCAGGACTGAATTTAGACTAAAATAAGGTCCTTTTTTGCAAATGATTTTGTACAATCAATGGCAAAAGAGAAACCTGCATAGAAGTGGTGGATGATGAATGGTGGAGATCATTACTCGACCTTACGTCGCCTTGCAATGAAAGTACTAGCACAATGTGCAACAAACTCAAGTTCGGAGAGAAACTAGAGTATGTACAAGTATGTTCATAGCACTATTCACAACAGATTATTAGCAGATAGAGCAAACAAATCAGTGTATACAATGAAAAGATATTGCAACGGACTTTCATATTGCCCAATGCTGTCCTGACCTTGTGGTGGGGTTCAAATTCTCGAATCCCTGTAGGAATCATCAACTCATACTGTCCTTCACCTCACAGCCTACACTCTGTGTTCTCCCATATAGCGCTAGTGAGGTCTTTAATGAAGATGTCACTTTCATTAATCCGTTGTATGCGACCATCTGCACATGATGATATTGCAAAAACACATTCTTTTCTAATGGCATGCATTTTTCTTTTGATATGGCGTCATTTTTGCACTGGACAATAAAAAACAACATATTAAATACAGTTTCAAGGGTGCATTGACACTCTCACACTAGTTCAGGCAAACCATAAGCGTGACTTGAAGACTTCAAAAAAATGTGCACAATTATATTGATACAGATTGAAAAACATTTTCACTTTAACATGCTATGTTTAATCGTGTTAAATGCAAAAAAAACAAGTAACTCTTAAGAAAACCATCCCAATTAAACAATACAGGTTAAAAACCTGAAACATTTCAGCATATTGTGATAAACCATAAGACATGAGTTCATATTTTGCACGTTCCACTCTCACACTAGTTCAAACAAACCATACCCGTGACTTAAAGACTTCAAAAAATTGTGCAAGATACCATTCATTCAGGTTGATAATCATTTTCACTTTAAAATGCTATGTTTAATCGTGCAAAATGCAATGAAAACAAGTAACTCCTAAGAAAATCATCAAGATCCAACGAAACAAGTTAAAAACTCAAAACATTTCAAAATATTATGATAGAATGAAATGTGAGTTTATATTTTACACGTTATCACTTCAAAAAAATTGCCAATAAAAGGCATATGCATCGTAATGTACATATTGCCAATTTCATTTTAGCTCATTTTAGAACATTGATAGTATATAAAGCACTCATAAATGGCAATTTTGCAAAGAATGTCTTTCTCTTTAAAAAGATCAAAATGCATGTCTTACATGAAAATTGTGTGCCTATACTTTTTTAAATTGAAAGTATATTAGGTATCTGTAGACATTGAGAAATAGCATGGTGTGAATATTACTTATGTAAATGTAGCACTTAAAATAGCAACGATGATTGATGAATAAAACATTCTTTTGAATATGATTAGATAGTATATATTTTCACAAGAACACTTATAAACAAGAATTTCAAACAATTTAAACATTTGTATATGAAATACTCTCCACGCCGGCGTTACCGACCAAGTATTTCATATACTTAATACTTTAAAAAATGAATTGCACATGCACATACAAACTATATGGCGTTTGTATGGCTGAGCTAATGATCTAAACGCCACATTTATGCAAAAACAAATGCTTCCAACAAACGACACTCAATTAGCCACGTTACCGAGTGAGTGCCGCCCAAATCTAAAGAGCAATAATGACCTGCATACGATCATCATATAGCCACATTACCGACCAATGTCCATATGTTTGTTGAACTCGCTCTACTGTAATGTGTAGAGCATAGTGAGTTCTTATTAGGTTTTTACAAAAGAATATGTGTACATACTTGGCGGCCAGCCCACTTACGTGGGCGACCACATTGGGCTTTATACCCCAACAACCTCCCACTTAAAGTCCAATGTGGTACTTTAAGTGTGAGAGAAGCTACTATACAAGCTAATATACAAGAGATGTAGAGAAGTGATGTACTACCCTACACCTAACTGCTTGCGAAAATGCGCAAAGCTCTCCGAGGGAAGTCCTTTTGTAAGTAGATCAGCAAGATTTTCTGTGGTGTGAACTTTGACAAGTTGAAGTTGCTTATCCTCGAGCATTTCCCTGATGAAATGATACTTCACATCCACATGCTTTGTCTTTGAGTGATAAACTGGATTGCGAGCCAATTGTATAGCACTTTGACTATCACAATATAACATTGGCATCTCTTCTTTGATTCCCAAATCTGTTACTAGTCGATTAAGCCAAATTGATTCTTTGCATGCCTCTGATGCTGCAACATATTCAGCCTCTGTAGTAAATTGAGTAACACAATCTTGTAATCTAGAACGCCATGATACTGCTCCACCAGCCAATGTAAAGACATACCCTGACGTAGACCTTCGGTTGTCTAAGTCACCTGCATAATCTGAGTCTGTAAAACCCTTTACACTTAGCTCCTGACTCCCATAACATATACGCATACTCTTTGTAGCTTTCAGGTATCTCAATATTCCTTTCACTGCCTCCCAATGTTTCTTGCCTGGGTTTGACATGTATCGACTTACTACTCCCACTGCAAATGCAATGTCTGGGCGAGTAGCAATCATTGCATACATCAAACTACCCACTGCAGATGCATATGGAATCTTATCCATTTCAGCCTGTTCTTCCCAGACACAGGACAATCTTGTTTGCTAAGTTTCACATATGGTGGCAATGGAACACTCAGTGCCTTTCCCTTCTCCATATTGAAACGTTGCAAAACCTTGTCAATATACTTTGTTTGAGATAACCAAATCAACTTCTTTGATCTCTCTCTCTCAATGCGCATACCAAGTATATGAATTGCCTCACCCATGTCTTTCATGTCAAACGATTTTTCCATCTTTGACTTCAAAGCTGAAATTTCTTCCAAGTGCTTGCCAGCAATCAACATGTCATCCACATACAAAATAAGGATCAACCAACTACCATCCTTAGCCTTCTTTGTATATAGACAGTGATCGAACTCACTACGTTTGTAGCCTTGAGAAAGCATAAACTTGTGGAATTTATGGTACCATGCCCTCGGTGATTGTTTTAAGCCATAAAGACTCTTTAACAACTGGCGTACCCAATCTTCCTTGCCTTTCTCAACAAATCCTTCTGGCTGCTGCATGTAAATTTCCACATCTAAATCACCATGCAAGAACGCTGTCTTGACATCCATTTGGTGCAACACCAAATCTAATATGGCAACCAATGCAAGAAAGCATCTCAATGTAGTCATCTTGACCACCGGAGAGAAGACTTCATCAAAGTCAATGCCTTGTTCTTGCTTAAAGCCCTTGGCAACAAGCCTTGCTTTGTACTTTGGCTGACTATCATGAGCAGTGATCTTATACCTGTAAACCCATTTACAAGGTAGAGCCTTTTTGCCTTGTGGTAATTTAACTAGCTTCCATGTCTTGTTTTTATGCAGAGCTGTCATCTCTGACTGCATGGCCAATTGCCAATTCCCGGAGTCCTTCATTTGCACTGCTTCCTTGTAACATGAAGGCTCATTGCAATCAGTCACCATGACATAGTTCATAGATGGAAAAAACCTATCAGGAGGTCGCCTGACACGTCTAGATCTACGCACAATAGGTGGCTTAGGCTCAGCCACAACCTGTGGTTCCACTCTATCCTGTCCTTGCTCCTCTTGAGCCCTGACATTTTGTCTTGCACGTGCAGGTCCATCGTCTTGGAAGACAACTCTTTTAATCTCCTCAACCCTCTCTGGTTTAGAATGATATTTGGATTCATTAAAGTGAACATCATTGCTGCGGACAACCTTTCTTGATTCAGGATCCCAAAGTCTGTTCCCATCTCACCAGAATTACCATACCCTAGAAAGATGCACTTTCTACTCTTTGGCTCAAGTTTGTTCCTAAATTCCTTTGGAACGTGAGTATATGCCTCACAGCCAAAGACTCTGAGATGCTTGTATGAGGGCATTTTGCCTGACCATACCATCTCTGGCACCGAATCCTTCTGTAAAACCTTGCTAGGAGATCTATTTACAAGATGAACAGCTGTTGATACAGCTTCAGCCCAAAACCCATTTGGCAGTTGTGCATTAGACAACATACTTCTGACTATCTCTTGTATGGTCCTATTCATCCTCTCAGCAACACCAATCTGAGGAGGATTGTAAGGAGCAGTAAGTTCATGTTTTATACCTTTTGACTCACAAAAGTCCTGAAACGCCTTTGAAACATACTCTCCACCATTGTCAGTGCGTAAGCATTTAAGCTTCTTGCCACTCTGATTCTCCACAAGTGTCACAAACGTTTTGAAAACACTAAACGCTTCATCCTTGTGCTTGAGAAAGTAAACCCATACTTTTCTCGAGTAATCATCTATAAATGTCATAAAGTAAGAAGCTCCCCCTAGAGATAGGTTAGGCATAGGTCCACACAAATCACTATGAACAAGTGCCAACTGTGTATCTCTTCTACTGCTTCTATGCTTATGTGGCTGCTGTGTTTGTTTACCATACAGACAATGTTCACAGAATTCAAAATCATTAAATGAAAATCCAGGCAAATAACCAGAACGAGACAAGATTTCCATTCCCTTCTTGGACATATGTCCTAACCGGCTATGCCACAAAGAAACGTTCGGTTGCTCGCTTACATTGATTACATTTTTAGAGACATTTGATACATAAATCATGTAAAGTCCTCCAAACTTTACTCCATGTGCTACTGTCATAGAACCCTTGGATATCTTCCACATGTTCTGTCCAAAAGTGGTGACGTAGCCAGCATCATCAAGTAAACTTGTGCTGATCAAGCTCTTTGTAATTGCGGGAACATGTCTCACATTCTTCAGCGTGAAAGAAGAGCCATTCTGAAACTTCAATTCAACATCTCCAACACCTAAGATCTCACATGTCTGCCCATTGCCTAGCCGAACATGATCTTTAGTGGTCACATAAGAGGTAAACCACTCCTTGTTTGGAGACACATGAAGTGATGCCCCTGAGTCTATAATCCAGTCACTCAGTGCATTTCCATCAAAAGCTGTAAGAAGAGCTGAGTCCATTGTATTCTTCAAGAAGTAGATGTCTCCTGACGCTAGACTGTCATCCTCTGCAACAGTGTTTTTCACATTTATTTCTTGAATCTTCACTGAGGACTTGTTCTTCTCACCATGGTCTTCAGCTTTCTCTTTGCCTTTTTCTGCTTTCCATTCTCTGCGTCTCTTTTCATGTGACCCTTCTTGCCACAATGGTAGCATTCTATGTCACTCTTGCCTTTAGCACTGCGGGACTTGCTACGAGACTGATTCCTCTTTCCACCTTTGTACTTTTCTTTGGTCCTTCCCCTGACAACTAAGGCTGTTCCTTTGCCTTTGTCCATTGTCTTTCTATTGGTTTCTTTAGTAAGCAGACTTCCTTCTACACCTACTATCTTCAAACCATCTGGAGGTGCAGAATTACTCAAAGCTGTGCGAAAAGTGTCCCAACTTTCTGGCAATGTGATCAACAGGAACATAGCTCTAACAGGTTCATCAAACTTGACACCTTGAGCTGACAACTGACTATAGATTGTGTTGAATTCATTCAGATGATTGGACATAGGTGTCCCTTCTTTCATCTTCAAGTCAACAAGCTTCTTAAGCCAGTATACCTGTGAAGCTGCACTCTGCTTCTCATAAAGAGCACTCAGCTTTAACCATGCTTGATAAGCCGACATCTGGTCTGCTACATTGAAGTAAACGCTTTCTGCCAAAGTCAGCATAATGGTAGAAAGTGCCAATTCATCCATTTCGCTCCATTCATCTTTGTCCATATCTTCTGGTTTTATCCCCTTGAGCTTTATAGGTTTTATCTGCTTCTTTTGTACCAACACGTGCCAAATCTGCTTCTTCCACAATGGGAAATTTGTTCCATCCAGCTTCTTGATATTGTAAAGAGCAGTGTCTTGTGATCCAGCCATAGCTACGCTTCACAGTAGTTTACTTTCCTGGGAAAAATTCGGCAGAGTTTCCCCTGTAAACTGACTTCTGAACCAATATCAACCTATCAAATGAACCAAGAAAGCTTCAGATTCTGCAAAAATTTTGGCAGAGTCTCCTTTGTAAAATGGCTCTGGTGTACTAAAAACAGACCAAAAAACAGCTCAAAAAACCATTGTCTCTCTAACACTGTAAGCTGTGGGTAAACCTGTCCTGCACCTGTACTGTCTCTGATTGTCCTGTCACTATCTTGTAAGCATAGACTGCGACAATGCCTCAACGGCAGTAAAGCAAAGATGCAATCCCAACTGTCTAACTCACAGTCAATACATCCTAGCTGCCTATTTAAGGGTGCTCGAGGGATCGCTCCAAGACCTATATTACCGAAAGGATCTCAACATTCGAGAATCCCTTAGCTCAATAAAACCTCACTCGACCCTCAACAAAGGCTGCGGTAAATCTGACAATACATAGACTTCCCACAAAGTCATACATCCACAAATTTCCCACTGTATGCTGTAACCGCTGCGGATGTTGTTTGTTGCGTGACTCACAGCTAGCAAACCCTCAACAGACATACATCATCTCTGACAATACATCCTATGTGGAAGTACCTGCAATGTCAGGATGAAATCTGGAATATCAAGCAGCAAACACAAGCTACCTGATGAACTAGTGGATGTCGCCTATAGTCTGTGTGTAGATGCGCTTGTGTCGTATGTGACACGCCTCCAAGAACTGTGAGCCGTCCTTCGATGTGTAGACAGCCACAAATCAACACTCTGGGAGTGTCGATATCCTCAGCACCTGCAGTCGTAGGCCGAAAAACCCCAAATTTGCAGAGTCAGATCTGCACCCGCTGAGACCACGTAGTCAAAAATGGCCTGCGCAGACCTTTGTCGAAGCCGAACGGTGGCCGAGCTGACCTCAGAATGAAATTCTGACAACACTGAGCCCTTCGGGCTCACCCACGAGATTTGGGGCCGTGTCTTCGCCTGTCGAATTTCACTCCAATTTGAGCTGGTGGCTCTAGCCTCCTGCAATGCTGCCCCGAGCGTCGATCTGAGCTCTGATACCAGTTGAAGGAGTACGAGCGAAATTGCGACACGAGAGAGAGTGCAAGAAGAAGAGCACGACGATATGGTGAACTCGCTCTACTGTAATGTGTAGAGCGTAGTGAGTTCTTATTAGGTTTTTACAAAAGAATATGTGTACATACCTGGCGGCCCGCCCACTTACCTGGGCGACCACATTGGGCTTTATACCCCAACAAGGGGAAGGGAAGTTAACTCACCAAAAAGATAGTAGAATTTCCGCATTATTGATGTAGTACCCAGACAGTGATCCAATACTTAACACAAGGACACTATATTCTCCACGTCACCGAGGTGATGCCCCCGTGGTAAGCACTATTCCATAGAACAGCTGACGCACACACTCACATTGTGTGGTAAGGTACCTTATGACTGTCGTGCAATACGACAAAAGGCACACTACCACACAACGTGCACACACACACACACACACACAACCACCCAAGTTGTGTGGTCAGATACTCCACTGCTGCGGTGCACCGACAACGCAGAGCATGCTCCCACATGACCCCCTCTCTCCCTCTCCCCTCTCCCCTCTTGATGTACCTGCAAAGGTGGTCATCTCTCTCTCTCTCTCTCTCTCTCTCTCTCTCTCTCTCTCTCTCTCTCTCTCTCTCTCTCTCTCTCTCTCTCTCTCTCTCTCTCTCTCTCTCTCTCTCTGTCTTAGTGGCTTAAGAAATAACACCAGCGGGCCCGATCGGGGCCATATTATGTTGCGAGGCTGCCAAGCATTATGGTTTTCCAGGCGGGCCCATAGAAAAAACCCTAATGCCTAGCGGACTTTTTGTGGGTTTTCAGGTTGCTCTCAATCGGCTTGTTTGTGATCATGTTAAGTGTGATTATGTAAATATGTTAATAAGACCTTGTGATCACACAAAATTTTAGGTAATTACGTAAATATTAAATCTACATATTATGTTCTTTCCACCTTGCAAGAATTGAAGCTTTCCTTGATTGAAACTATAGCTGATAGACAATGGGATGCATGGCTCAACAAAGTATGCTAGCTATCGGGAAGCAGCTACAAGATGTGTACCTCTTGTGAACTCACCAATTTTTTGATATAATTTAGAGAGGATTTTCACTCTGGAAAAACCATTTGTAGATCTTTGGCAAACAATTGACAAAGACTCTTTCCTCTTTGGTCAAATTTATTGGTATATGTCAGAGGCCTTATGAAAAGTAAGAGAGCATGTTGGATTTGGTGTAAAGGACAAAGCTGCCATAATCACAGCTGCCAACAAGCGATGGGTGTAGTTGCATACATTGTTGCATGGTGCAACAATTGTATTGGATCCTAAATTCTAAATGCATCAACAATTAGCCAACAAAAAATTCATGACCAACCTCAAAATAGTGTGCTCTCAACTCTTGGGACCGGAGGATGGGAAAGTTGCTTTTCATCAACAAGTTGATTATGCTAATAGAACAAGTATATTTTAAGATCCATGGAATATAGATACCATTGCCAAAACAAGTACATCTTTATGGTGGAAGGAGTATGATGGGGAGAAGATGGAGCTGTAACACATTGCAGTAAGGGTTTGATCAATTGCAGCATCAATGGAAGCTATGAGAGAAATTGGTCGGCATTGACTTTACGCATACCAGAAAATGAAACCAGCTTCACCCTAAACGGGCTGCTGATTTGGTGTATGTTTTCTACAACATGAGACTTATCCATAAGCTAGTGAACATTGCAACAAGAGCAGCACAAAAGCACTATGGTGTCTTCCAAACTATGAAGCTATTGTTGCAAAAGTTGACAATGATATGGAATGGGAGATAGGTTCAAAATGCTCTGATATGGATGAAGTAGGTTATATGGTTGGTGTGTTTGATTGCAATAAAGATCTGTGACTTAAGCCATGCAATTTTTGCTCAGTTTGATAACAATGTACTAAGGAATTCAATGCTATGATACTTGATGTTCACCTCTCTCTCTATCTCTCTCTATCTCTCTCTCTCTCTCTCTCTCTCTCTCTCTCTCTCTCTCTCTCTCTCTCTCTCTCTCTCTCTCTCGCAAGTTTTACAGTTACTTTTGCAATGAGTGTAAAAATTACAATTAGACACAATACTTTTTTTTTTTGAGATTACAAAAAGGGGTAGATTACAGTTACTTTTTCAACAAGAGTAAAAACTACAGTTAAATAGAATACGACTTCTTCTTTGAGATTACAAAAATTGTGATACAACACATTGGCGTCTTGAGAGAATAGATAGAGGGTAAGTTGGGGGGTGCTTTATCCAATGATTGTGTCAGCTCATCTAGTAGGTCATCTATGTTGAACTCAACACTTCCAACCTCACAAGATTGGTCTGCAAGTGCTTATTGCGAAGGACCAACCTCGTCTGGCAGAGGTCCATACAACGAGATGTATCATTGCAGCTTTGTTTGGGCCTCTGATAACTCTATCTCAAGCTCAAGGATTTGGCGTGTAGCATGTCAGGTGTCTCTCCTTGGCTTGCAAGATCCTACCCTTGGCTCGCTAATTCAATGAGCATCTCTGATTCTTAAATAAGTAGAACTATAGGGCATTTGCGTCCGGGCATTGGGTTATTTTCATTGTTTGCTGCCACTTTTTTTGCAATGCAACCATGGCCAATGCCAACATTCTTTGGGCGGTTTGACTAATCTACCTGTCTCCCTTGTATGAAGTAAAGTGCCATCTAGTTATTGTTGGGCATGATTCTCTCTCTTCGTATGAATCTTCATAGTAGTGCTCATGCCATCCCTTTGTGCTACAAATTTATACAGCTTTACTAGAGATAAATCCTTTGCATGGTCGCTAATTTAAAATAGTTGTTAACATACAAAGTGGTTTGGGCATAGCTTTTTGCAGTCTTTGAGGTTGAGTGAATCGCCTTGCAGCCAAGACTCGTTCTCTTCAATGCTGGGAATAGCTACAAGGTCTTTCTCCTTACCATACATCTCTCTCTCTTCTTTATAGATCACCCGAGCTTCAACATGGTTTATTTCTTCTTCCATATCTACAAATCAAGCGAACATGCAGTGATTAAAAAGTTTGGATGTGAAGTTAATAAGTCATCACGTTAAAACCTTTTGTTGAATATCACTTATATAGTTGCAAGAAAGAGACAGTATAACTTAATAATGTCGCCACTAGAGACAAGACAAAAATCTTTTCATCACTTTAGTCATCATCTGGTCATAGACTAGAAGTCCTTACAATGTCATAACCCACTCTATGGGCATTGTTTAGATAGAGAGAGAGATCAAAAGAGTTAGGTCAGGTTGATGATCATTTCGCTTGCCACTCTCAAGGTGTGTAAGCACATTGCTAAAAAAATCCCTTTCGTTTTGCTCTTGTGGTACGTACATGCACTTTAAGAGTCGTTTACAAGTATGGCACATGGAGAAAATGTCCATGGCTTTAGTCCAGGTGGGGGATTTATAGACATATGTTCTTGGGTGGCCCACAAAAAATCTCTCTTGCTTTGCCTTCTAGTTTATATTTGCAAGTCGTAGAGAGGAGGATGTTGTTTTGATCTTTTTGCATGACCCCCAATCCACAATGCCTGCATAGACGTTCTTCTATCCAAAATGGAGCATCTTGTTGCACGAGTGCAAGTCATTGTGCAGGTACTCATGCACACGTAGATACTTTAGGGTTTGAAGAAGAGCATTAATTATCTGCAAAATGTTACTTTGGAATAGCTCTATTGTTCCTTCAGTGGTTACATAATCTCAAATTTTTGGTTGACTGCCATTTGCATTGCACTCTTTTATCCATTTCTCTACATGGCCACCATTCCAAAAGCGTGAAATGAGCATTGGATGCTCCACATGAAGAATCATGGCAAGTGGATAAATAATTTCGCGATGAGAGATGTCCAAAAGTGTGGCTTCATCTTTAACTTGCTGGTCCACTGTTGGTCCATGCAAGTGGAATTTAAAGATCTTTGCAGCATACAGTGGAACTTTAAATACAGGATGGGTGACACCTACACGCTTTACGTGTGCCCATCTTCCTTCTCCCAATTGTGGAGCCTGTATGTTGAAGATTGTAGTATCAGGAAAAATATATAATATAGGGGGGAGCTATGACTGGTCTAAAGCGATAGAGGCACTAGCATCTGGCTCCGCTCTAATGCTAGCTCTTGAATCTTCGGCAACACTATGTTTTGATGATATTCTAGATTCTCCTTTCTCTTGAACTCAATATATAATTGTTGCACAAGTTGTATGCAAATAGCTATGCCAGAATTACTACCCCTCTAAATTGCAAAAACAATTGAACAGTTTTTACGAATCATTAAAGCTTAGGACTTTCATTATAACCCTTACATATTTCCCATATATTTATCAAAATAGCAAAACATAGCCCATAAAATTAGCAGGCTTGATTTTCAAAGTATGCAGGTACTAGGAGAGGATATCTGGACTTGCCCAAGCTGAATTTATGAGTAGATGGCACCTTCTTGAGCTTGGGAGCTGCTTGAGTTGCAATCAACTGCCAGTTTCAACCTATAAGAGCCTATGAGTGCCAGAAAAAGCTATAAATAGGAACTACCTCACAATTCAATTAGACTCGGAGTCATTAGGTTATATCATATTTTTTTAATTAATCTATTGATAAGAGAAGATTAGGCAATTCTCTAATATTAATCACTCTCTTATATATTATTGAATTTCTTATTATTTAATCTTAACTAAGATTAAAATCTACTTAGTTATTAAGCCCTAATTAGGGCTAAAATTGATTAATTTGATTCTAATTAATGAGAAATATATTAATTAAGCTTAATTAATCCTAAGATAACTATTAGAGCTGTTAAAAAATATTAGGAAGCCAAAGAAGTCATATAAAAAATTTTGAACTATTTTTTGTAATTAATTAAGCAAAAATTAGTTGTTTTTAATTGTAAAACTAATAGAAAACTTAGCAAACTAACTTAATAAATCATTTAAACTTAATAAAGAAGAGAAAATTAGAAAAAAGATCAACAATTTATAAGATAATTAGGGAGACCCCGAATACCTAAAAGGAATCTACAGTAAGAATATCTTAGCTATATGATTAAATAGAAAAATCTTATGCTAGAAATTTACCATTTTCATGTGCAATTTGTCAAAGAATTGCGACTAAGGCACATCAAAAATTATAGATTAACTAGAATAATCAATAAATTGTGTAACATTGAGCATATTTGAGCATGACAATTGCACAGCATGCATTAACTTAGACTCAATCACGTGTCACACACATGTACTGAAACTATGAGAGAGAGAGAGAGAGAGAGAGAGAGAGAAGAAATCGACACCAGTTTTTTGAGGGCCAAACTTTTTGGAGCCGACCCCCCCCCCCCCCCCCCCCCCCCCTCTCTAGAAGGAATTTGTATTAATAAATTCTTCTTCTTCTTCAGAAGAGCTTCTGATTAATATACCTGATTAATTACACTTTTGTCTGCACAAATTGAAGAGATGAAAACTCTAAAAATTTGCAGAGTCTGCAATTACAATTTTCACCTAAAACACCTTGTTGATCTCAATCCCAAGGCCTTAAACACCTCGTAAGTGATAGGATTTGAGAGGATTAAGCAAGAGTGAGGTTTGAAAGAAGATATATAAGCATTAAGAAGTAGTAACTTGCACAATTAAATAGTATAAACTTGAGCAGCCATAGCTATAAAGATTTAAGACTTGTGTGTGTGCACGTGCACGTGTGTGTGTGTGTGTGTGTGTGTGTGTGTGTGTGTGTGTGTGTGTGTGAGAGAGAGAGAGAGAGAGAGAGATAGAGAGAGAGAGAGAGAGAGAGAAGATGATGATCCTTGAGGAGAGAATGGAGAGCTTGTTTTGGCTGAGTATTGCATGGAGCTTCATGAGACAGAAAGACAAAAGTTTCCCTGCTCTCTCCAGCACAGCACAGCCCTGTAGAAAAACGCAAAAAATTCCCTCTTGTGATACTCAAATGAAAAAACAAAAATTCTTTCTTTTTTGAGTTATTCCAACCCTATGTTCTGGAAAAGAAGTTCTCTATTTTTAAGAGCCGCTCCTCTCACCTTATGTTTTGCATGGGAGACTTGTGGACCACATACCTTATCTCCACATAGCTTTCGATTGGCAAGTGTGAATAATAACAACTTTGCTCTCATTCCCACCTTTTGGTTATCCTTTTTACTTCGGAGGCTTTTGGGATCCGTTTTGGACTCTTTTGGACTTGCTTGTATCATGTCTATTCACCCCATAAGAGCCCAATTCAATCCTTATTGAATTTTGTTGGCACTTTTAAAGAATGCATTTAAATTTTGCAACTCTCTAGTTCACAAACACATTCCTTTGCCCATTGCACATAATTGGCCCTTCTAGTATTTTTATTTTCTCTCACTAGAATGGCCAATTCTAGCAAGAGAAAATTTATTTAAGTAGACTAAAAATCGAATTTGGTGACACAATTTAAAGGAAATGCCGATAGGAAAGTTATCAGAAGGTAATCAGAAGGTTCCTTAGTCTATACTAAGATATAAGGAATTGTTGGATCTATATTTTAAAAAATTCACGAATCTTTTGTAAACAGCTAAACTACTCCAGGATCTATGCAACTATGCTAAGAAATGGAAATACGTTATAGAATGGTAACAATCAGGATTTTGATGATTTACTTAATAAATAGACATCCTTTTTACAAGGATAGAAGTTATGGCTCCAAAGAGGATCCGAGAAAACCCTCAGTCTGATGAGGAGGGAAATGTTTCCAAGAGGGCTAGAGCGTAATACGACCATGAGGTCGGGCCTAGTAGTAGGCCTACAGATGAATATGTCTTCTCTAAATCCGTGGATATTCCGTTTTGTGAGACAATATGTCCCAGAATTGTGCCCTGTCGGACCATAAACACACATTTCTCAGGATTGAGACAAATGCAATATGTCCTACATTTCTCAAATACTTTTCTTAAGTGTTCTAGATGCTCATCTCTCAGAAGAGAATGTACACATAAATCATCCATGTATATTTCTAGAAACAAACTTAAGTATTCTTTGAAAGCATGCGTCATCAGTCTCTGGAAGGTTGCGGGAGCATTGGTTAGACCAAAAGGCATAACCCGATAAGCATAAATTTCCCACTCAATTGCAAAAGCTGTTTTATGTTGATCTTCCAGTGCTATGGCTAGCTGGTTATATCCTGAAAAACCATCAAGAAAGGAGTAGGCTGTTTTCCCTGATACACGCTCTAGAACATGATCAGTTATCGGCAGGGGATAATTGTCCCTGATTGTTGCAGCATTCACTTTCTTTAAGTTGACACACACTCAGAGTTTTCCGTTCTTCTTGGGTACTACCACAATTGGAGATACCCAATCGGTGTGTTCAATCTCGTATATGAATTCAGCTTCCATTAGCTTATCTATCTCTTCTTTGATTCGCTTAGCAAATGTATCATTATATGTGTATGGTCTCTGTCTGCTAGGCTTTGCGTCTTGTTTCAGTGGGATTGTGTGTTGGCATATCGATGGGTCAACTCCCTTTAAGTCCTTATAAGACCATGCAAACACCTCCCTGTACTCTCTGAGAAGACTCAAAAGTCTCTCTTCCTCTCCTGGAGACAAATCCGTGGCTATGTACACCGGTCTAGGTGGTTCACCTGGAGCTGCTAAATCAACTTTTTTTGCATCCTCCGGTCCGTCATGAGATTCGTTCTCCTTTCTCTCTCGAATAGGTGGGGTTAATACCACCTTCCTATCCTCTATTGTGAATTTCCTATAGTGAGAGGGAACATCCATGTTTTCCTTGATTTTGGCGTTTTCGTCCTCTCCACTCTCAATTTCTGTCGTCCAAACTTCTTTCAGAGTCTTGAGCTCTCTGTACTTGTTTTTACGTTCTAACTTGGACTCCGTGTGTTCTCTGTTGGGCTTGTTCTTTTCTGATTTTTTTGTTTCTGTTTTCGTTCCATTCCTTTGAACTTGATTTCTTGAGCCTCTTTTGTCTTTTCGTAAGCTCTTTTGATCATTGCCTCTCATTCTTCCAGAAATCTTATCCTTAACACAATCTTCCGCCTTTACTAGCATTAGGAATTGATTTTTTCCCTTTATTCTAGGCATCGGATTGGTTCTAACCCCCTTTGTTTTTCTCTTTGCTCTATAGCGTTTCTGGCGTTGTTTAGTTTGGTTCGGAAAATCATAAAATCGGACATCCGTTATAGTTTCTTCGTTTCCGCTTGAATTGTCCGTTGATTCGTTGTCTGCTTCATTTCCCCACTCTGGATGATCGGGAATGTCATGAAACACCTCCTCTTCATCTTCCTTTTCCAGTGTATCGTTCTTTTCAGTTTCTTTTTCGAGTACAGTTCTCAACATGAAGTATGGAACCACGTCGTACCCGTCCTTGTCGCAAAATTTCGTTGTGGGACCATCCGGAATTGCACAAACATCTAGGGTTGCTAGAATGTGTGTCCATTCTAATGGTTCAAGCGTGTCCTCTGGAAAGGGTTCCCCTATATAAGTTTCTTCTTCGATAGCCCTTTCTAAAACATATTCTTCTCGCCTCAGACTTCCACATTTCGAGACTCCACACATCCATAACTCCTTGGGTTTACCTAACCAAGCTGGAAATTCGGATCCCGCCAAAGTAGCTGAATCAAACTCCTCCACCGGTGTTCGGTTCACATCTTTGTAGCTATGGTCTTTCAGGTTCACACGTGTAGTGGTTTCCATATTTCTCAGGTATACGTGATCGTAGCCCCAATCTTGGACCATTTTCAACTGTCTCATGAATGGTCGTCCCAATATGATATCATAGTTATTCTCCTTGCCAAAATCGACAATAGCAAAAGTATGTTCGTATTCAATGCCGCAAGAAGTCACTACGACTTTCTCTAATAACCCCATAGGTTTCTCCATGTGTCCATCTGCTAATTGGAGTTTCAACCTAGTCTTCCTTATTGCTGGTTTCCCCCATTTTTTCCAGATTTCTTTTGTAGCAATGGCTACCCCAGCTCCGCTGTCCAGTATTGCCATCGTGTTCACTCCTTGGAATTCAACTGGTAAGGTTGTATTCCCCTCTTCACCTTCGCAATACTCTCCGACCTTGTTTAAGGGTACAGGCTTAACGTTCTTCTGTGGTTTACTCAGCTCTTGTATACCCTCTTGCAGTCTCGATGTTGGGTCTTTTATCCCAAATTTCTCCAAGCATTTTCCTACAGTGGTCCACATATGTGGTCTTAGCCTCAAAAGCTCAGCTAGAGTGATAGTGCATGTCACTGGTGTTGACAAGATCTCTATCAATCCTTGCGAGTCCATGACTTTTTCTGATGAGATTCTTCGTGAGGGAAGTGCTCTAGTGTCGGAATTTTCTTCATACTCTCCTAAGTATGAAGGTAAGGTATTCAGTGAGTGAGGTTTGCTCTCCATTGTTCTAACAGAGCCCCCATCTCCCCAGTAAGATTGTAGATCCAAGTCCACTTGAGATCCTGCCTCAAATTCCACTATGGGAGGATTCCTGATGTCCTTTTCTCAATTTGTCTGATTAGCTTGGTAACTTAGCTCGTTTGCAAAGTTTGCCTCTCTCACTTGTTTGCAAAATTCATTGTAATCCTCATCTCTTCCGTAAGACCTCTGTATGACTGGATGAAAACTCTCTATCTCCTGATCAGTTGTGTTCAATACTATGCGGTCATCCTTGTGTGTATTTTCAGGCTTTTGTGCACTGGGAGTCTTTTCAGCTACCCGGGAAACGACAGTCTCTTGCTGAATTGGGTTTTCTGTTCCACAATTCATTGTTTCTTTTGGTGGTTCTAATAAGGCTTGTGCAGTCTCGATCATTCTCTGGCACATTTCAAGTCTCTGCTTTTCCAATTCCGTGTTTGGGTATGTCATCCACCTCTGTTCTTGTGTTTGGTTGTTCTTTAACCTAGCTTCGTAAGCTCTCATCAGTGCGTCCAATGGTTCGTGCACTTGGTCGACTAGCACTGATCCCCCTGAGCTTAAGCTCGTTGTTTCTTTGATACTCTTTTGTTTCGTTCTTTTCAGGCTCATCTCTCGTTTCCCGTTTTGACTCTCAAGTTTTTCTAATCTATCTTTAGTTCGCTTTAGTTCCTCAGCTAGAATAGCGTCTTCACGTTCTTTTCTCAACTTCATGCGTGCTTTTCTAGCTTTCCATGTGTTTCTCTGACTCCGCGGTCCTTGACTAACCATTTCAGTCGCTAACTTTCCATTCTCAGGTTCTCTAGTGGTTTTCTTAGCTTGAGCTCTAGTAACAACTTGCGTTGGTATCAGAGTTTCATTTTCAGACCCACTGCTGGTAGGAATAGTTTCTAGCATATTCAATGTCTTCTTTTACACTTTGTTTGGATTCTTTGAACAATCCTCAATGAAGTGAGTAACCCCACACTCAGTGCAATAAGCGTTAATTCTAATGATTTCCGTATGTGGACAAACATTCATCAGATGGTCACCTCCACACTTGTAACAGGGTCCTAGTGCTGGTCTTGGTCCCATTTGATTCGTCCTTTGTGGATAGGATGGTCTTTGTCCTGTTAACCCTCCATGAGCTATGAACATCAATGTTCTTGCGTCCAAATTGTATCTCTTTTCATCAGAAGCACTTGTAACTGTTGGTGTTCCAACATTCCCAATCATGCCCCATGGTTCTGGTTGTTTGGGTTCTTCTGGTGGGTAATACACAGTTGGAGACATGTGTGCACCAGATTCTTCATAATAGGCTTGAATAGGCACTAAGGCTTGTTCTTCCTAATTCTCTAAGGTTGGTGCATATCTAATGCCCACTGGTCTTGCTCCTGGTAAAGGTGGTTGTTGTCCCAATACCGGTTGTGGTCTTTCTATCCCCATAGGTCCTGGTACATTTCCCGTTGGGTATCGAGGTACTGGATGTACTTGAGGTGGTGCTAATTGAGCAGGAGGTGCATACTAACGCTCCCTTACATACCCTTTGTTGTAATAGCACTCCTCTGTTGGGTGGTTTGTCCATTTTTGTTCAATAGCACACCATTTCAGTGTTTTTGGCAATGGTTTTTGGTATGGTGCCATTCTTTTTAGAGCATCTTCTATCATTTGCTCTACATTTGGCATGGTTGTTGTTTGAACATTCTTTTTAGTGGTAGTCTCGCTCGCTACGGAGGGGGAGCTACTAGATGAAAAATCTGTATCCGCTGACACCTCTCCATAAACCGTACAGTTATCCACTAAGTACAATGCCTCTCTCGTTACTTGCTCGAAACTTGTACAAGCTTTCAAGTGCAAGTCCTTCTTGAGAGTGTCGTTTCTCAGTCCCTCAATAAAGAGAACAGATAGTCTGTCATCTTGTGGTCGTTCACGTACTGGACATCTCTCAATGTATTGTTTGAAGCGAAGTGAAGCTTCCTTCACTTTTTAGTGTTCTCTCTGTTTAAAAGCATATATTTGTGAGACCGTATTGTGCTTAATCCCTCGTTTTGAGAATTCCTCAGTAAACTCTCTTAGCAAATGGTCAATGTCATGGAATCCCCCTATGTTCAGTGGTTGAAACCATGTCAATGCCGTACCTTCTAGAGTAAGACCAAATCCCTCGTATTGTGTATGGAAATCTGTTATCTGCTCAGCTCTTAAGACTTGCTTAAAGAGTGACACATGGGCATACGGATCTCCTGAACCACCATACTTCTTTGGCATACACTTCGCTACTTGAGATGGTCTCATACGTCTATGGTCTGCTACCAATCTCATTGCTCCTGTGTCCCGGCTAAAGCTTTCTCTAGCATCATGGACTTCATGGGTTACCCTTGTTGGTTCCCCTGCCCTGAATCTACTACTAGGAGGTAAATGTGATGGTTCCGCTTCGAACCTTGGACCTGGAGTGGTATATGTGTGGATTGGAACTGCACTACCTCGATTCGTATCCATTGACTCTCTGGAATGTAATGATCCCATTGGTCCAAGCTTCGAGTACTAAGGTTGACTGAAAGAGTCAGCAACATGAGTTCTTTGTCCTCCTGTTGTCATTGGGTTTTGCACTCCATTTGTTGGTGCTGGTCTTTGTGAGCTAGAAGTAACATAATACTGATGTAGTGGTCCCCCAAAGTATGTATATCCTTCTAATTCTTTCTTGCCCATTGTTGAGTATTGCCTCCCATACTTGTCGTAAGCGGCAATTTTCACTTCCGATCCCTCTGTGTAGGTAAAGACATAAAGTCTTTTTCGGTCTGTCAACTCTCCGGTGTAGGGTTCTTCACATCTATAATAGAGATCTTGCTCCCCATTATTATATTTGTATAGCCCCACATAGATGTTATCAGTGTTGATCCTTGTAGTTTCATTCTCTCTTCTTAACCTCGCATCAGGGAAGTTCATTATTGGTGCCTTCTCCTCAAGTTCTTCATCTACTTTGGCTTTGGTGCCCATCAATCCCCACTTGTCCACAGTGTTAGGGTTTAGGACTACCAAGTACATGGTACCCTCGTCATCTAGATATCTATCTCCGCTATAGCTCATAGACACTAAGTCCTTGAACTCACTAGGTCTCTCCTCTATCTTTACACAATAGCGGTCCATTCCATCTTTGTAGATCTTGGCACCTTGCTCATTGTCGTACTGATATTTTATGAACAATAGCTTCATTGTGGCGGAAGCGTTTGAGGATCCTGCTGCCATATTTTCTCTGTTGTTCAGGTTCAGGTGTTCCACGTGTTCGGTGAAAATCTCGTAAGATCTCTCCGAAGAAGTATCAGAGACACTTCCTTCAAAGATCGGCTCTAATGGTTGCACCCAACTTTGGTTTACACTTCCCTCGGTTGATATGACACTTGCTGGTTCCCCTTGTTTTGGTTGGTTATTCTGGAGGTTCCTGCCCGATCTCAAATTCATCAATTCCCCTAAAGGACTTTAACTTTTCCGTCTCGGCAATTTGTTTTCCTCAAGTTTTTGTGGTCAGAATTGATCCAAACTGACTGATACTTGGTCAATTGTTTAATCTTGTCAATTGGACAACTTCTGTTTCATCAAGTGAGAATTTTGTTGCAATTATGCTGAAAAAGACATTATACGCGTATGATGTCTTTTTTTTTCATAGATTTAGACTATTTTGGTTATGCTCACTCTCAGTAGCCCCCTTATGCTCTGTCCACTCACAAAATTCAGTTTGAACTCTGTTTGAGCAAGTTATGGCTAATTTAGGCTTTTCTTGGTAATTTTCCGCTTTTGACTTGCTTTTTGGGTCAATTGTGATCCAAATGGGATGAAACTTGAAATATAACCTCTAGACAGCTATTACAATGGATCTGTGTTGGCAAAGTATCAAAATATGTCCAAAATTAGGTCAAAGACATCATACGCGTATGATGTCTTTTTCATCAATTTGGGTCAAGACTTGATATTTCTGCTTTCAACAGTGTTTGTAACAGTCTTGTCAAGTCAGATATCAAAATTAAGCAGTGGATGTGCTAAAAGACATTATACGCGTATGATGTCTTCTGTCCCAGATTTTGACTATTTTTGGTTTTAAGCTTTCTCCAATGTTTATAATTGAGTTTCAAGTGTTTTTGTTAGGTTTGAATGTAAAAACAAGATCTGAATCCAAAATTTCCTTTTCTTTGCGTTTCTTGGGCTCCGACTTGTCTTTTTGGGTTTCTTTGAGTGTTAATGCTCTTGTTTTAAGTTGAAATTAGGGTCTAACCCCCCTTTTGAACACTCTGGTAAAGTCAAAATTTCTGTTTTGGTCTCTGTTTGGTCATTTAGACATCATACGCGTATGATGTCTAAAGTTGCAGATTTCCAATTTTTTGGCACAGAATCCTTCCTGAAGCTTTCTCAAGTGCTCAGCAACTCCCAGATACACAGAAAATTTCTCTGACTTTTGTTTATTGCAAGTTTCACTACTAACTCGACGGTTTTAGTGATCTAACATGCAATCAACCATATCAAGCAAATACTCCAATGATTACTAGCTATAGATCAGGATCAAATGAAGTCTTACCTAAGCTATTCCTAATCATAAAATGGGTTTGGTAATTGTGATTTTAAAGAAATCCACTGCCACTCACGGACTAGCAAATTCTTCTTCTATCAACAACTACTCAACACCAACAAAACAACAAACAAATCTAAGCTAATCTAAAAATACTGTCAACACGGAAGACCCAGGAATACCCCACTTCCTAGTATCTCTCAAGATCTTCGGAGTCCACCACTCCTAGATCTTTTCTAACTAAAGTATACAAAGTAGTTTATACGACTCACCTCGTAGGATTAGTCTAAGGTCACCTACTTAGGGCTCTCGTCCCCGGCAGCGGCGCCAAATGTTAAGGCGGTTACGCCGCTAGCGGAAGCTAAATAGCGAAAACTCAACCAACAACAAAAATTGTCAGACGAGGACGGAGCTTGACCCGCAGGCGCATGGAAACAACTAGGTGGGTGTCAAATCACCTACTCGACCTTCTAATGACAATCACTACTAAGGAAATCAAATCTAAGTTCTAAAATACGCAAGTGGCTGAAATCCGTACTACGAACAAATGCTATACAAAACAGGATCTAGAGTCATTGAATCGATCTCAAACTCAAGGGGAAGTCTATACACTAGGTAAGAACAACACCCTAAAGACTTGAACTGCAAAATCAACCTATAACCACTCCGTGCGGCAAACGCGTATGAAGACAGGCCGAAAAATACAGGTGATCAAAACTTGACTCCGATGGTACTAATGCGTAGCTCTACCCGTTGTGGTTCTATAGATATGCTGCACACTCCATTCCGACACACGAGTTGGAAGAAAACTCACACCGAGCTCGTAGGAACTTACCACACATAGAAGCCGATAGCGTGCACTCTTGGTATCTGTGCGTAGCTCTCGCCGTTGCTAACACAATGGCGGTGTCGCTTTTCCAATGGCAGCTCCGTAGCAAGTAGATAAGACTCTCTCTCTCTCTCTCTCTCTCTCTCTCTCTCTCTCTCTCTCTCTCTCTCTCTCTCTCTCTCTCTCTCTCTCTCTCTCTCTCTCTCTCTCACAGACACAGTCACAGCGCTCAAAAACTCACTTTGATTAATAAATTGAATCCCCTTAGGTTACAAAACTTTGGCTTATATACCTCAGCCTTGGAGGTGAGAACATCTCTAACTAATTACATCAGCAAGTGAAATTACTTCGAGATTACAAGCTGGAAACTCAATTGAGTCCCGTTACTTAATGAATGGCTCAATTCAAAATCAATGTCGGAAAGACATTTATTACAATCAATGGTTACAAAATGATGAGTGTGAGAAAAATTGTGGGTGTGATCCTCTGCTGGCTCAACACAAACCCAGTGGATATACATAGGCCAAGTGCCAAGAAGAAGAAGGAGAAGGTCGAAACCATGTCCGCAACCTACAACCAACCCACAACAACAAAATGGAAGGAGCTCTACACTTGATGCTGCAGCACAGATAACGGAAGCATTGGCTCACACTCTCACTAGAGAAACTAGGGATCTACTGAGTTTGTTTCAGGAAAGAACACCACCCTCTCCCACAAGCTTGGACAGTGACTAAGCACCTCTAAGCTTCACATGAATCAGTACAACCTGCCTCAAGATAGATCACACATACCAACACGTGTACGCTCAATCAAGGTAATACTGGATTTGAAGGCTCACTACCAGCACGTCATTGACACCATGCCGGGTGGGGAGCGGTTTTTGGAGGTTCTGGCATCAGATCAACCATTTGTCTTACCTTTGGTACAAGGCAATGTACCGTTTAAAGTTTTAATCTATGTCCTAGTATAAGAGGGTATACACGCCTCCTTGTAAAGAAGAAAAAAACTTTTGCAAGTTAAGCAGTGTGTCTTTCTAGCTCTCTCACAGTAATCATGGCAAGTGTAGCATTTCCAACATTTAAAGGAAAGAAGGGGGAGGATTTGGTAACAGACTTCCTAGATGACTTTGAAGTAGCATGTGTAGTGAGCAACAAAGATACGGATGAATCCCGGGTTAGAATCTTTAAGCATCTCATGAAGCTAGAAGCTAGATCATGGTACAATGCACTTCCATAAGCAACCAAGGATAACTGGGAACCCTTAAAAACCGCTTTTAAGAGGCGCTTTGGGGGAGGTACCACTTCAGAAAAGTTGTGGGACAAGTTGAGAGACTTGAAGCAGGAGGGTCTTTTAGAATATGCCACCTATGAGTCCAAATTTGTGGATTTGTGGGAAAGGTGGGTTGAGTCACTGGCTAGGGGGGAAGCTGCACCCGATTTCCTAAAAAAAGATCGGTTCACGCATGGCTTATGGCCGCTTCTCAAGGAGAAGGTGAAAGGTAGATTCTCGGGTACGTACGAGTTAGCCGTTGAGATTGCTCGCCTTAAAAACAAGAAGCTGCGAATGAAAGCCAAAGAAACCGAGTCAACAGAATCAGGAACATCGCGTCGACCAGCAACTACGACAACCACCATTCCACCACCACCACCGGCTCTTGGGGTAAGAGATGACCAACAAGATATGTTGGCCCATATTACTGACCAACTGCAGAATTTGTCTGTCCACTTAATACAACAAGGGAGGAGTCAAGAAAGAGATCAAGACCCTGGAAGAGCACGATGAAAAAACAGGGAGTATCATTGCTACAACTGCGGAGAAGACGATCACGGTATGTACTACTGTCCCAAACCACGACAAAACTATAATAGAGGAGGTAGGAGGAACCAATTGTCACCCCCTAGAGAAAGAACACCCCCACCCCGAGCACTACCCCCACCAACACAAATTCTACGTCCACCCTAGACACCACTACAAGCATCCATCCCACCTCTTCCACCAGCCCCACCACCTGATCGCCCTGTAAACATCATAAGGCTAGAAGAGAAAGGAAAAGCCATAGTAGTGGATCCACCCAGAGCAAAGGAGAGGGACAAGGGTAAGGAGAAGGTAACCTTTTTAGAACCACTTGAAGCCATGACTGTGAAAAGAGCTAGGAGGGAGAAAGCTACACAATCAGATGATGAGAGAAGCATGAGAGGAGAAACTAGCAAGAGGCCATCCACGCCACGACGGAAATTGGGCATCACCGACTTCCAGCTAGGGGAAAGTTCTAAGCCCTATGATCTAACATTGGATGTGGCAGAGCAAGGAACAAAGATTACATGGCCACAACTGCTACATCTTGCACCAAAAGTAAGGCGACAATGGTCTAAAATGGTAAGTACAAAACGCTCCAAAACAAAGGTAGCCGGAGCAATTTCGGGATGCAACATGGATGACATCCTTCCAATTGTCGACGTAAACATAAAAGGAAAGAGGGTTGGAAACACCTACATTGATGGAGGTGCACAAATCTGTGTAATGAGCGAAGCTATGATGCTTCGATTAGGGCTCGAGGTTGACAGGCCTTTTCCATGCAATGCAAAGATGGCAAACAACGCAAAAGTAAAGTGTGTGGGTGTGGTAAGTGCTGTGAAAATCAAAGCTTTCAACACTGAGGTAGAGGTAGATGTTTTTGTAATGCCTACTAAGGGGGGGGGGGGGGGGGGGGGGGCTATCCACTAATTTTGGGAAGGCCATGGTTGATGGCCATGAAGGCAAAACAGGACTGGGGTACTGGCCTTCTACGCATGACCGGTAAGAAAGGGGAGACAATCTACTACGACATGAGGATTGGCAAGCAGAAGGAAATGAATCTGGAAACATCGGCAGATGAAACCACTAGCGAATCTTCCAGTTCTGAGGAGGAGACCACATCCACCGACTAAAGTGACAGTTCCATTGATGTGATGGGTATCATTATGAAGGATCCACAAAGGGTAAGCACAACTGGTGATCCATCACCAAAAGGGAAACCCAATGAAGAGGAGAGAAAATCACCTGGCCTAGGAGGAAGTAGGTTGAAGGGTATGTTGTCTACGGAATTAACACTTGAGGAGAAAGATAGTTTTTTGCAAATGTTGATGGGATTTCCTAACCTGTTCATTGACAACTATGAAAGAATCACAGGCATTACAGTGGTGGAACATCATATTAAGCTGAAGGAAGGGGTAAAACCAGTTGTGCAAAAGCTACGACGATTGGGGGTCATACAAGAAAAGGCACTCTTGGCCGAGGTAAGGAAACTGCTGGAGACGGGATTCATCTATCCTGTAGAAAACTCAGAATGGGTGTCACCCGTAGTGGTGACGCCTAAAAAGAATGGTAAGTGGAGGGTCTGTGTTGACTACAAACCATTAAATGCAGCTACAAAGAGAGACCACTTTCCTCTCCCTTTCTTGGATGAAATTCTGAATGAAGTAGCGGGTTTTGAATGCTATACCGTCTGTGATGGTTATTCTGGATACTTTCAAATACGCATAGCCTTGGAAGATCAGCTAAAAACCACTTTTATCACGCCATGGGGTTGTTTTGCATACAGGGTTATGCCATTTGGTCTCACAAATGCACCTGCCACATTCCAAAGATATGTCACATATGTTTTTCAACCGTTCTTTGGAACATCCATAAGAGTGTTCATTGATGATTTTTGTATATATAGCTCCCGTATTTCACATTTAGAAAAGGTAACTGAAGGTTTGGCCAGGTTGCAGAGCCTAGGTGGGCAATTAAATGTGGATAAATGTCATATTGGGGAGAGTAAAGTCATTCTACTAGGCCATGAAATTTCAGCAAGAGGTATCAACGCCGACCCAAGTAAGGTGTCCGCACTCATAGCCCTACCTTCACCAACGACCGCACGTCAACTGGTCTCTTTTCTAAGGAAGGTGAGGTACTTAAGTAGATTCATACATCTACTATCACAACTTGTTCTACCACTGCAACAACTCACTCAAAGATCAACTTTCACTTGGGACGAGGAAAGCGAACATCACTACAACAAGGTAAAGGAGGTCTTAGCCACTCTGCCAACTATCTCACCACCTAAGTGGGATGAAAAATTCTATGTCACCTCAAGTGTTGGTGATGACTCATTGGGGGCTGTGCTACTCCAAAAGGATACGACGACATCTTTCATGAGGCCAATCTACTTCTCGAGTCGAATGATGACAGCAGGAGAGAAAGGTTTCACCCATGTGGAACACTTAGTCCTAGCTCTTAGATTTGCAACTACAAAGTTTAGGTCATATTTGCTGCCTAAGCAATTTGTGATTCTAACCACGGATGAAATATTTCCCTATGTTGTACAACACATGGATGTGTCTGCTAGAATTACTAAATGGCTAGTTTGTCTGCAAGAGTTTGACTACACGGTACAGGTAGAAAGCACGACAAGGGCAAGTTTGGGGGGACTCATGACCTACCAAGTCTTTGAAAGGAAGGAGAAGCAATCTAAGGAAGGAGAATTCCGATTACCTCCAGTACCACCGATGGTAGAAGGAGCATACTCTCTCTACTTTGATGGAGCCTACAAGCGAGCGTCCGACAAAGCAGCTGCAGGCATAGTGGTCTTTGATGACAAAGGGACAAAGGTATTTTCGTTGGGCCAATTGTTAGATTCACATTCTAACAATGAAGCTGAGTATGCAGCACTAACCAAGGGTCTACAATGGTGTGTCTCACAAGGTGTACAATGCCTTAATGTATTTGGGGATGCTCTACTTCTGGTAAAGCAAGTAAATGGAGCATGGACATGCAAGAATCCTAGTTTAAGGACTCACTTAAGTGGTGTAAAAACCTTGTTGGGTAAGTTTGAAGAAGTTCAAATACACCATATCCCAAGGGCTCAAAACCAAGAAGTAGATGCCCTAGCAAGTGAAAGACTACAGGAAGTGGTGGTTGGAGCAATAAAACTAAAGCTCCCTCTATTTCAAGGAAGTGATGCCTTGCCTGACATCATGCATTTTTTGGAAACAGGGGAATGCCCATCAGATTTAACAAAGGGACAGAAACAATGGCTGACGCCGAAGGCCACAAGGTATCGACTCATCAATGACGGTTTGTACTGTAAGGGTAAGGACCAAATACTCAGGAAGGTCCCTCTCTCTCACGAAATCACGGGAGTAATTGCTAGCTGTCACGACGGGGTTTGTGGTGGTCACTTTTCCCTAGACATAACAAGTAGGAAAATCTTGCAGACAGGCTTCATATGGCCTAACCTCAACCGTGATGTACACCACTGGTGCAAAACATGAAAGTTGTGTCAAAAGGCCGGCACTAGGTCACTTATGCCTGAACCACAGACACCTATTCTCTCATAGGGCCCATTTGAAAAATGGGTTATTGATGCCATTGGGCCATTACCTAGGGCTAACTCAGGAAAATTCTACATTATCATGGGGGTCGACTACATGACTAGATGGGCAGAGGCTACAGCCACCACTAGAATCACAGCGGTAGAGGTAGCTAAATTTATCTACGAGCACATATGCTGTAGGTTTGGCACACCTTTAGAGATCATCTCTGATAGAGGGCCAGGTTTCAAATCAGACTTGGTAGGAGAATTAATGCAGAAACTGGGCATTACAAGGAGGCACTCTTCACCATATTACCCTCAATGTAATGGCCTAGTTGAAAAGGTAAATGGAATGGTTTCTAAAATTATTACCAAGCAGGTAAACAATCATCCCGGAGACTGGGATAAGTATCTACTACCAGCTTTATGTGCCTACAGAACTTCATTTCGTACATCCTTGGGATTCACACCGTATCATCTAGTATTTGGTAAGGAAGCAATCTTGCCCATTGAAGTGCAACTACAAAGTCTCAGAGTAATGGCAAGCCAACTTCAACAACCCAACATGCATTTGAGAGATCACATCATCAACTTGGAAAGACTGCAGCTGGACAGAGAAGAAGCAATAAATTATTATGCATCACAAGCAGAGCATAGACGGCTTAGCTTTAACGAGCATCTCCGGAAAAAAGAATTGAAGAAAGGAATGTTGGTGCTCCGCTACGACAATCGCTTCGACACGCGCAAGGATAAGAAACTCCTGCTCTGATGGGAAGGCCCTTTCATCATCAAGAAAAAGTATGCCAATGGAAGCTACCAGCTTATGGAGGCTGATGGAAAACTTCATAAAACCAGGGTAAATGGTTGGCGACTTAAACCTTATTTTCTTCGATTTGACCAGGCTCCACCAATTGACATTCCAGATGCGGACACACCATCAACCGCCACCTCCGACGATAATGATCAAACAGATGAGCTAGAGAAATGAATGCCTCTAGCCAAAAGGAGAGGGCTAATGATGGGGGCTTTTCACAAGCCAAGCTCCCATACCCCTCTTCTCTCGTCCCCACCCCATGAAAACCCCCTCTTAGGGAGGGAGTGATAAAAGACATTGGAAAAAGTAAGAAAAAAATAAAGTATGATTATGTAAATATATGAGAAAGGTAAAATAGGCCACCTCATGCCTGCGGGACAGCCCATCCCCACCTTGCCTCCTTTTTCTTCACTGTTGCCCCGCCGTGTGTCCCTTTTCCTCTCCTCCACTCAAAAGGTCAACCCCCTCTCTCTTCCCCTTGTCCTTTCTCCTTTCTCTCTCCCCTCAGGCTACCCCACCTCTCACCAATAATGCATTCTAACTCACCAATAAGGCACCCTAACTCACATGCAACTTACCCTATCTTCCAAAATAGTATACCCCACCCCCCCTTTCTCTCTCCTATCATATCCCATGACCCAAATACCCCCCCCCCTCTCTCTAAAGGGCGCCATGTCTCTTGTCTTGTAGCTAAATAACCTCCCCCACACTCACACACACTCAGTTTCACTAAAAAGGTGCCCACAGACCCATCCCCACCCGGTGGTTACCTGATTTTTCTTGTGTTCACACACATCTGCACACAGATTCACCTCTGAACACACTCCTCTCTCTCCCCTCTTGTAATTACTTTATTCTCCATGTCACCTCTCACTTTTTTTCATCAACCCATCTCTCTCTCTTAGTCTCTCTCTCATGAGACTGCTGTTCTGGCACATATACACACAGCCAGACAAGTGGGGCCCACAGTCACATGGCCTATGTAGATAATGATTTCTTCATTTCTAAATTCTAGAATTTCTCCCCCCCCCCCCCCCCCCCCCCCCCCTCCTCCCCTATATAAAGAGGGATCACCATCACACAAAAACACACAACATCACCAAAGAACACACTATGCACTGTGTGTGCCTAGTGCACACACACACACCCACACCATCACCATCACCGCAATCACCATGCTTGTCTTGAGCATGACCTCTACACCCTTGGCTATGGAAGATGAAGGGCAACTAAATGAAGGATGATGGCCATAATCCTCGTGCGAGTCTTCGCCATCAACTCCCACCTATCCGCCATGTGCTCTACCACTCTCTCCCTTCTCATTCCCCTACCCTATGCTCCCCATTTCATCGCCTAATTCTCTAAATAAAGCTTGAGGTTTTGTGAGTATGTTTTCTTGCAATGTTTTGCCCATGTGAGGTGTGCGGAATCGCCACCTAGTCTTGTGTTTTGGAGTGAGCTTGTGTATATGTGAAGGGTGTGCGGATTCGCCATCCTTTTGTGATGCCTAAGTACTAAGCCGCTATACCCCCTCCCTCACTCTCTCTCTCTCTCTCTCTCTCTCACTTGATCTCATTCCCTTTCCTTTTCATCATTACTCCCAAGCATCCATCTCTCTTGGATGAAAACTTTGTTATGGTGGTGTGTTGTTTGCGTCCTAGCCGCTGAAGCTAGGTGGTGCCCCCTGTTTGCTTTACCATGACAGGTTCGAGGCACGCCATTCGGTCCCCGGTGTTTTAGAGGCCGTCGAGGTTCGGGGTTCGCTTTGCTCCCGTCACCATTTTCTTCATCTTCATTACTATGCTATTATGCTATGCTAATCAAGAAGAGGGATGATAAGTGAGGAACTATTTCTTTCTCCTATGAATGATTCTTCTTCCTCTTCCCTACCCTCATTTCCCGCTAGCTCTCTCTACCTTAGAAGGTGTTTGAGGCCTTAGGAGTGAGGCTTGGGATATATAATGTTTTTTGCAATGTTCATGTTATTCTCGTGATGCATGAAGCTTTTCATATTCATTGCATTACCTAGGTCACAAGGAACACAAAGATTGTATTGTACCAAGTCTCTCTTGATAATACAAACGCCTTTTGGAGGGGGGGCCGGCTCCAAGTAAATCCAGTCCTCAACTATTGTCATGTTCTCTAATACTCTCTCTCTTGCAAAAGTAATGTTCATCCAAGTTAATTAAGTACTATGTTTATGTTATTACCATCAATTAAGTTCACCCTCTATGTTCTCAAAGTAATCTCACAAAAATGCTCAATCTAATTCTCTTAATTTCGCTATTCTCAACGTTCATAGGCCATTTACATTACACATAATAAATTAAGCCCATAGTACATGCATCTATAATTAGAAGTCCTTTTTGAAATTGTTGAAGTGATCGCCCAACCATTTGTTGTTTGCTTTGTCCACTTGTAGCATTATGAAGGGTCATGACAAGGCTTTTTTCAAATTTGTAAGCGAAAATAATAACGACCTCCATTGTGAGACTCATTGATGGATTGCAAGTTTTGTATAAATCATTAAACTTTGCAGTGCTTTCAGTTGATGAATCCAACTGTGACGCAAAGAACAGTGAAGCGAAAGACTATGCGACACAATTTGTTAAATAGTTCTCAAACATGCATTTTGACATGGTAAGCCAAAATGATTCATAACTTAAGTTCGTTTGCAATATATTATGGAGCACTAGAAATAAATCCTGATTAGAAGGATGTGTCTCCATAAATATCATGTCGATGTTTATCTTTGTTGGAACACTCAAATCAGCATGATTATCCATAACTATGGAAAATGAGGTGTGTCTTTGTTTGTTTGTATTTGTACGTATGCACGTATGGATGTGTGTGTATTTTTGTATATATGTGTGTATGTGTCTAAGAGAGAGAGTGAGAGAGAGGAAGCAAGAAACTAATCAAATTTCTAATGGAAGTATAGGTGAAAATATTTAAAAAGCCAAACAAGAAATGGTATAGAGAGAGAGAGGGAGAGAGAGTTTGTTGTTTGCAAATCTGCACATCAAGAATCTTCTTGTCTTTTGTTGTGATACGTGCTTCCAACTTTGGTGTTGTGATTATTGTGGTGTTGTTACTACAAGATCCACAATAGGCTGCTTGTCTAAACCTATACACTTTTGTGGATTTACAATTCAAACAATGCTTCTCCAATAGCACACTTTTGAAGTTCACAAACCGAAGCGTGCTAACAACCTACAAAAGTTAAGCAGATAAGAAAATGAGAAAAATTACGTGTAGTATATCACTCTATCTTATGTGAGCACACCTCACAGTTGTAGACCAATTTTTTGGTTTAAACTTGAAACATAGTAGCAAGCTCTTGTCTGAGGCGCGCACTACACAATGACACTAGAATTGTAATGTCTAATATAGACAAGGTGTTTGGTTTGCCGAGGAATGGGCCAATGTTTCTTGCAATGCACATCACAGGGCCATTAAGAACCATCTCTTGAAGCAAGTGATGGCACTCATGCTTGCGAGAATTGACAAAGCTCACCTACAAGGGAAGATTCAATATGAAAGCTACACTAACAAAGCATGCAATATTTGAAATTAATAATGAAGAATAGAAAACAATACCGAAGATAGGTGGATTCTTACAATCGCCCTATTTGATGGGAGAGGACCATCTACAACCAGAAGGTCACCAATAGATCCACCAAATCTTGATTGTGAGTTGTGCTTTTGTAAAATAACAAAAGCAAGAGTGGTCAACTGATAACATCCACTTGAAGATTCATGTGCACTTACGTCATCAAGAAATGCACATATCTTGGAATTAGGGACAAAGGTGAGAGACACTGGGAAAGGTTCTACTGGGGTTACAACAGTCGCGGCATCAATGTATAAGGAATACAATGTTGACCCCCATCTACCCTATTTTTTGCACCTGAACAAATTCACCCAAGCTAATCTTGTCAACGTAGAGCTCTATGTATGAATCATTGACGACCACCGTAGTAGTGTCGGCACATTCTTCATCAACCGTTATCCTTCAAGTAATGGTTGTATTTCAGTTGGTCAAGGCCAACCTTGTAGGTGCCATACAAATTTAGTATCTTGCCCTCAATTCAAGATGTAAGCAATTAAGAATTGCAGGAGAAGACTTTCACCAAAAGGAACAATGCTAAGATTTATACCCTTTCCATCTTGATGAGATGATTCACCCACTTTGTATAAGGCACAAGGTTTAGCACAAGAGTCGATTTCAATGGGGCTTGGATCGTTAGTAGTAGTAAGAGTTATATTCTCAAAAGGATTTGGGAGGATTGTTTCTTGTAGTGGGAGGGGAGTCTAAGTGGACAAAGGCTCAATATAAAGAGGTCTTGTCTCGTTCAACACATGAGGTGGAACAGGTGTTTTGACATACATGTCCTTCCTGACATTAATGGTCTCCTTCAAGGCTTCCTTGGCTACATAATGCAAAAAAACAAATATAAGCAAACAACTCTACAAAATCATCAAATGTCTCTCAGACAAGTATGCTTTTGCAATATTAAAAGCTCACGTGCGGAGTCCACCAATTGTTCAAATGAAACAATGCGCATGCAACCCCCTTGTGAGGCGCATGAAGTTGTTGCTTTGATCTTTTTTGAGGTGGCATTGACGTGCATGCAATTGGGGACCCGCCAATAAATTTACCACTTGAGTTAGGAGATCATTCTGTGATCTTTCAAAGCTCTGTAAAACACTGATTGTGAGGAGCTAGTGTCGTCAACTGACAATGGAAAGTTGTACAAAGACTACTGCAAGTAGACACAATTATTTGTCGTTTAAAACATTGAACAACTTTTTTGCATGACAACTTCTTGGATATTGAAAGCACTAGAAGCTAGATAAGCTTCTATGATTAGAGTAAGCTGAGTGATTAGATGAATGGCCAATGCTTTTGTGGTAGGGGACTATGTGTATGTCTGTCTCTATGTGTTTGTGTGTGTGTGTGTGTGTGTGTGTGTGTGTGTGTGTGTGTGTGTGTGTGTGTGTGTGTGTGTGTGTTCCAATAACAATATAACATATACATCAAAGAATCCTTTCAAATTACAAAAGACACTAGAAACTATGTCAATGAAAAGGTGGTATAATTCCCATTCATAGTACAGAACAGTCTTTATACACAAGTGTTGAAATCAAGGGCCAGAAGATATAATAGTCCGTCATATTCAAGCCAAGGAACTTTGAAAACCATAGTTGAGAAGGTAACCCTCACCTGCACATATGGAGACAACACAACTTTTAGTTAGCATTGGCACCGTATAAAGGTGATGCATGGGTATCCCACATGTTATAGATGTCACCCAACTAAATGTTTTCAAAGAGAAATAATAAGAAATGTGAAGCTACTCATATATTCAAATATGTTTTCATATACAAGGGGGGGGAAAACATTTGGAGCCCCTTTAGCTTTGCAAGCTCTCATGAGATAAGGATAGACCATACAGGCTGTTGTCTTACGCCCCACAAGTGTGTCAACCCCACTATATAGGGTATACACCAAATATTTAGGCAAAACCTCTATCAATACACCGCCTTTCAAGGTCACATTTAAGAAGATACAACTTATCAATGTTTCTTTACATGCTTATAACCAACCATAGAAATGCATTGACAATTATTCCTAAACTCAAATGTGAATTTTAAACCAGACTCATAGACACCGAAAGGCGTTCATATACATGCATATGATAGGAAAAGGCAATTCCTAACTCACAAGGTGAGTAAAAAACCATTGTTGTAAATACAAAAACATCTCAGCAAAAGTTGCAAGTTAAAGTACCTCTACCGTCATATGCATGAGAGTTTTCCCATACCAACACGTGAATCACAACCCATCAATTAGTTCGGACAGCAGCCCATTTCAATGCCAAAACGTCACCTTAGATTGAGTCGGACTAGTGTAGGTAAACAATGCCTTAAGTCATGAGATCCATACTTTTTGTCATGTCATCTCCATCCTGGACTGCAATGTAACTCATCACATTTTACCATTAATGTGACACCAAGATCATACTAGTAGTTCCCCTTTTTTTATTAAAAAAACCCCATTTTTAGAATCAATCTCAAGCTTGTCGGGTTCAGTCCTTTAACCAGATGTTACATCTTTTTTAGAAAAAAATATAAATCTCTTTAAATGTACATTGCCTTAGCGGCCTAACCCTGTAGTAAAAAAACCGCTAATCGTTTTGAGCCAATATGTGGGAAATCGAGAGAAAAACCACAGTCAAGTGTACAATGCTAGGTATGTATATGATGTAATCATGTACTATCTAATGCTAGTCAGCCCAAGCTTACAGAGATGGTAAGCGATTTCAACAATGCTACTGTATGCCTTGGTGTATGGCAACCCATACCATTCCAATAGTTCAATATACTTGGTATACAAACCCACTTTTTTTTGTTGGAATTAGGGTTGCAGAGAAATGCACACAGCTTGGAGAAGAGGAAGGAAGCTCAAGGCACACAATAGAGAGTGTGTTACTTAGTGTGCAATGGAAAGATAGATAGCCCTAGAGTGATGGGCGTATATACAATGCACGGGGGAAAAAATCTCCTAAAGAGGGAAAAAAATGCCCCGGTGGTCCTAGTGTGTTCACACACATCACTACCACATGTAAATGGTAACAAATCCCCCCTGGAGTGATGCGGTGAACAAGAGTTGGCACATGATTAATGAGTAAAGGGAAGTGCCATGCCTTGAGGACAGGATCAGTCCACAAAGGGGAGTAAGCCCAAAGCTGTGCGGAAAGCTTCAACTTCTCACGAAACAATGCCTTTGTGAAAAGATCTGCAAGGTTGTCCTGTGTTGGCACATAAGACAAGCTGATCTCTCCTGCTGAGAGCCTCTCCCTGACATAGTGGTAATGCACCTCAATGTGCTTTGTGCGAGCATGAAAAACTGGGTTCCTCGCAACTGCCAATGCGCTCTGACTGTCAGTGTAGATAGTGTTGGCAGTGTCCTGTCCAACACCCAAATCGGCCATAAGGCATCTGAGCCATACACACTCAACTATAGCTGTGAAGACTGCCCTGTACTCAACCTCACAACTCAAAGTGGGCACAGTAGGTTGCTTCTTGCTCAACCATGATATACATGAACTGCCAAGCATGAAACAAAAACCACTTGTGGACACTCGCGTGTCAAAACAACCAGCCCAATCTAAGTCCGAAAAAGCATGTAAGTCTGGCGGCAATGATCCCCCCTTGGGATAAAACAAGCCAAGATGTAAAGTGCCACTAAGGTAGCGAAAAATCCTCTTGACAGCCTGCCAATGCTTAGACCCTGGGCTATGCATAAATCTGCTGACCTGTGAGACTGCAAACTGAATATCCGGCCTCGTTTTGCATACATAAATGAGGCAGCCAACAGCAGTTTGGTAAAGAGTGACATCAGCAGGATCGCCAGCATCATGTAGACTCAACTTCAAACCTATTTCCATGGGAGTGGCAATAGGTTTGCAATCCTCAAGTCCAAACTTACATAGCAATGTCTCTATGTAACTTTTCTGACACAAGGCAATACCACCATCACACTGCTTAAATTGTATACCCAAGTAATGATGCAATAGCCCCAAATCTTTCATCTTGAAAGCAGCATTCAAATCAGCCTTAAATTCAGCAATATGTCTCTCATTTGGTCCAGTGATTAGAAAATCATCTACATAAAGAACCACAATGAGAAGAACATCACCCTCACGCTTTACATACAATGTGCTTTTTGTTGGACTGTTACGAAAGCCTCATTTAACCGAATGAATGTTAGCTTTCTCATACCAAGCACGAGGAGATTGCTTCAACCCATACAAATCCTTCTTACATCTGCACACTTTGTCCTCTTGTCCTTTTATGACAAAATCGCGAGGCTGCGTTACGTAAACTTCCTCAAATATGTCACCATTCAAGAAAGCAGTAACAATGTCTTATTGATGTAAATCCCAACCAAAATGAGCTGCCAATGCACATAGAAAACATAGAGTAGTCATACGACAAGTGGGAGCTAAAGTCTCTTCATAATCTATGCCTTTTTGATGTGCATAACCTTTTGCAACAAGTCGAGCCTTATGGCGATCGATCTCACCATCCGGCTTGCGTTCCAACTTGTAAACCCACTTCGTACCAATGGCCTTTTTGCCTGGAGGCAAATTACATAAAGTCCATGTGTCATTTTCTATAAGTGCATCATATTCTGATTACATGGCAGCCATCCAATTTTTTGAATTCTGTGCTTCATCAAAAGACAGAGGCTCCTCAACATCATGTAAGCTAGACACAGCCAAAGCATAACAATCTGATGCATAAGATGCATAGCGAGAGCCTGAACGAGTACGACTAGACAAAGGTGCATCCAATTTACTATCACGCAAAGTGTGCACCAGCCATTTTGGCGTACCTCTAGCCTGCTCATTTTTAGCCCTTTCCTCATCAAGTACATCATGTACATCTACATCAGTAATAGGCTGATCTAAAACATTTTCAGAAACCCCCATAGGCTGTACATTTGCCTCATCGGAACTTACATTCGTATTTCCACCACTGAAAAGAGGCAACAAAGTGTCATAAATGTCCTGTGAGCTTACATTACTGTCTCTTTGGCTTTCAGCACTATAACCAACAAAAATACATTTGACAGCCTTATCGTCCAATTTTCTGCGCTGCACTTGTGGCACCAAAGCATATGTCAAACAGCCAAAAACACGCATGTGCTCAATAGAAGGCTTTCTATCATGCCATGCTTCATATGGAGTAATAGACTGCAAATCTTTCGTAGGACACCTGTTTAGTACATAAGTGGCACACATGATGGCCTCAAGCCAAAAAGAATGCGGCAAAGCTTAACTTTTGACCATACATCGTGCCATTTCCGTAAGTGACCTGTTTTTCCTCTCATCAACACCATTTTGTTGAGGTGTATAAGGCACTGTACATTGGTGTTTTATCCCACGACTAGCCAGAAATGCATTAAATTCATGAGACATATACTCCCCCCCTCGATCGGAACAGAGGGTGCCCATAGTACATTTCAAGACATTTTCAGCCATAGCCAGAAATTGTTTGAAGCACATAAAAACTTCGGACTTCGCTTTAAGCGGAAATACCCATGCATGCCTAGAGTAATCATCAATGAAAGTCACGAAGTACAGGTAATTGCCCAAGGACGGAGTTTGCATGGGCCCACAAACATCACTATGCACAAGCTGCAACCTGCATGTGGCCCGAACTGAACCATCCTTTGGAAATTTCGAATGCTGCATTTTACCCAAAATACAGCCTTCACAAATATGTTTGACAGGTGTTTCAAGAGGCGGCAAAGAAGCAACCATATCAGATTTTTGCAAACGCAGCAAACTGACAAAATTCAGATGACCAAAACGTGCATGCCAAAGTTTTGCATCTGAAATAGCCCTTGAATCTGCAACAGCATTTGCAAAATTTTGTCCACACTTGTCATACAAAGTGATCTTATACAACCCACGGCACAAAAGCCCAGATGCAACAATTTCATCAACAAAACTGAGATCATGAACTGTACATCTGTCATCCACAAATTTGACTACAAGTCCAAGTCTAGCAAGTGCGGATACAGACAAGAGATTCTTCTTGATCCCAGGTACATAAAGTGCATCAACAAGTGTGAAGGAGCTGCCATTAGCAGCAGTGAGCACAATCTTTCCAACTCCCTGAACTGGATAAGAGGCGTTGTTGGCACAAGTGATTGAATTCCCATGAGGGACAGACTCGAGAGAGGTAAACAATTCACGATGTGAGGTAATGTGCTTTGTAGCACCACTGTCGAAATACCACACATGTGAATCTGCAACAACTGATAAGCATGCATCATGGACAGTAGGATTGTAAGTGCACTCCATGCTAAAAGCCCATTCTGCATCAACATCAGCAACACAGTCTCCTTTCACAGAAGACTCAACAATGGTTGCATTTGTAGTGGAACTAGCATTTGCAGTGGAACCACCCTCTTTCTTCTTAGCCTCTTTGGCCTTCAACTTAGGACATGACTTGATCAAGTGATCATTGGGTTAACAATAATGGCAACGCATCTTCTTTTTGCCCTTATCACCAAAATTTCCTAACGAATTGCTGCCAACAAAAGCATTATGAACAGAATTTTTGCCACTCGCAGCAGAACCATAAGAAGTGGCTGCATTGCTGTTACCACCCTTTCTTTGAGAATCAATAAAAGCCTGTTCAACTGTACGTTGTCTAGTCCTGTTTTTTCTGGAAAGTGACTCTTGCAACAACAATGTGCATAATGCATGAAACTTGACAACTTCTGGATTTCCTTGGGTCATAAGTCTCCAAGTACTAGCAAAAGTATAGTAAGGCATCAAGAACAGTCTGCACAAGGGAACTGTCTGAAATAACTTCACCTCCAGAAATAAGTTGCTCATTGATATCCTTGACACTAGCAAGGAAAGTTTCCATATCATCTTCCTCATGCATAATCTTCGACTCCAGCTCTTTACACAGCAAAGCAATTTTAGCCTCATTGCGGCTTGCATAAAGACCTGCTAGAATATCCCAAGCCTGTTTTGCAGATTTTGCTGAACGGATGTGAGGAACAATGGTGCGCTTCATAGACAACGCAATCAATGCATGAGCCTGCGCATCCTTAACATCCCAACGAGCTTGTTCTGCCATAGGCAAAACAACTATAACAGCTGCAATCCTTGCAGAGCAAGACTTGCAACATCCTCAACATCGCCTACATCCTTAGAACCAGGACATACATCAATGCCTTGCACAATGTTCCAGACGCCCTTTGACACAAGAACATGTTGCATCATATAAGCCCACATAGGGTAGTTGTCCCCATCCAACCTGTCCTCAGCAGCAAACATCTTGAATACATCTGTGTTGTTGTTGTCAGCCATGGTAAATGTTGCACCTGATGTGAAACCTGCCCAAAAATAGGAGAAATGGAGCAGGAACAACACGTGCTATATAGCACAAACCGTAGAAGACTGTAAGGCACCTGTTATGCAGAAAACGGCACTGACAAAAATTTTGCACAAAATGACGAAATAGCCTATGCAGTACTGCCTGTAGTGAAAACGGAGGCTGAAATGAGCCCAAAATGAAAATCTGAGCAGACCTAGCTCTATGAGCCAACCCGAAGTATTTATCGACCTGCGAACGCTCGCCAAAGCTCACTGAAATCAGAGAAAGTGAGCAGGCGTGTATTGGAGCAGCTGGCGACTAAGCCCAGGAGGACGCAACCTGCTCTGATACCAATTGTTGGAATTAGGGTTGCAGAGAAACGCACACAGCTTGGAGAAGATGAAGGAAGCTCAAGGCACACAATAGAGAGTGTGTTACTTAGTGTGCAATGGAAAGATAGATAGCCCTAGAGTGATGGGCGTATATACAATGCACGGGGGAAAAAACCTCCTAAAGAGGGAAAAAAATGCCCCGGCGGTCCTAGTGTGTTCACACACATCACTACCACATGTATATGGTAACATTTTTATTAAAAAAATCTTTATGCTTAAGAAAGTTTAGTTTACTGTGAACCTGCGTAAGAAAACCAGAGTACAAAACAGACAAGTTTTTTCTTAAAAAAATTACTAGTATGGTTGCTAAGCCAAACCATTTAGATGATATAAAAAACCAGAGTGCCCAATAAAAATATATAGAGTGCGGACCTGAGAAGCACCTTCTCTGTTCACAAGCTCCATGGTTAGGCAGTAGGCAAACTTCAAAAAACTCTCAATTTCTCTTTATACCAACACTATCACAACGCAAAAAGGACTAAGTGAGGGGCTCATGGCCAAACCTCATGTTGCCTCCTCCTCGCTCCTTGCACATTTCCATAGTTCACATATACGCTTGTGCTCATCCTAGAAATTTTTATGCATGTATTGCATGTGTGAGTGTGCAAGATTTTCTCCCAATGAAACAAGCAAGAGTGTTCTCTTCCCTCCATAATATTGTCAAGACCTCTATTGAATACAGTTCAAATAGCTTTTCAATTTGCCCTAGCCTCATCTGCCATGAATCCTCTAAAATCAATTAGATGGTGCTCGCTTTCCAATAGCACCGAATTTATCATTTCCCAAAACATGATTTGAGTTTGTGTGTCTTCTTCCTTCATCTCGCACATGGCTATTGTCTGTATTTCTTGGATCCTGCAAAGTGAAATGATTAACCAATGTTATGACCGAATGCAAAAGAGGTAGAGTGACGATATGCTATTAGGCCTTACGGAGGGTCAAGACATGGTTTGCCATTGTTGTCCACCCTACTACTCTATGGACGTGATCAAAGCAAGCCCGGCTTTTTCAGAGGTCTCCACTTCCCTTGTCGCATTCTATTCACAAGCTCGACAACAAATCTCGGGCCATTGACTGACATTTTTAACACATGACATCTTTTGCTATAATATGTGGATTGTCCTAGAAAAAGCAAACCGTGGAAAAACTTGTAGCCGCGATTGTTTTTCAGCCAAATCAATTGGAACTCCACACCGACACCAATCTGTGCAGTAGTTTCTTCTCGCATCCAATGTATGAATCTAAGTTTTAAACAACAAATATGTAGGTTAGACCTCGTGGAGAGAGCAAAATTTCTACATATATCAGACAACAATTCAATACCTTTTTGTATGAATCAATGGATGAAACTCCTCCAGTATAAAGAGAAGCTCATTGCTATTCAGTTGCTCCCCATTTTCTTGTACCACCGCCTCCATAACCATCTTCTTTGCAAGATTCAATTACAAATGCCTAGGTCCATTCCTTGGTGTTTCAGACAGCACACTAAACACAAGTTCTCTCGTTTGTCTGATCGTAGATCGCAAAAACTCCCTTTGCGTGGGGGTGATTATGCCTTCTAAGGTGGATAAACAATCGGGCCCAATTGTATTCAGCAAGCAAGTAATAGGCAGTGCATGGACACTCCCAAAGAAGAATTGGACTAATGCCACAATGGAAGCAACGAAATGTTCCATTTTCGATGCTCAACATACCAATTAATGCAATTGATGTTAGCAATTTCCCTGTCCAAGAAGTCTCATTTGGCTACGCCTTCATTGCATTTATCAAGCACAAGCTATTATGGTCATCAGTTTTAAGAGAGGTGGCGAACCTGCACAATAGCATCCGGAGTATACATTTGACATCGATGCATGGTCTTGACCTTGATTCGTTCCTCGATGATGCCAAGCTTACTCATAGAGGAAAGAGCTTCGCTTATGAGCTGGCTCTAATGAAAAAGGGATCACAATCAAAGGTGGCCAAAGCATTGGCAGACGGACGCAGGCAAAAGATGTCTTTGTAGGTTTGATCACTCTATATTTTAGTCATAGACAAACAAATTGAATCTACATGCTTACAATTCTATAACTTGTATTAGATGGTTGCAAAAGCATGGTGTTGCAAGCTTAGAGAAAATGCTTGAAATTGGTAAACCAGAGCAAGTGTTTAACCCTTTGCAAATAGCCCGCAACTTCAAGGGGAGAATTTACCAGGATCTACCTTGGTTCTTGGAGTATGATGAGGGATGCTTCCCTCCGCATTCATTGACTCTCTGTAGAGTTTTTTGTAACTTGTTTCTAAGTCTTTTGACATATATTTGTTGCGTAGGGGGTATGGAACATGGGAATTGGTTCCTTTGGCAGTTTCTTGCACAATACACCAATGAGAACAACGTTGTCGTTCAGTACAGAGGTGATTGCAAAGCCTTGGCCTTGTTGGCTAGCCAGATGGGTCGTATGATGACAGTGTTTTGGAGATGCAAGCCGGTCGACTACGAGAGATATAAGAGAGAGACAAGAGACTTGCAAATGAGGTAGAGCGTTCCCTGAAGGTAGCATCTCTTATAGAGCCGCATCCGAACATTGTGGAATTGGATCCATCGGCCCATTTCTTAGAGTAGACTAACAATGGAAAACCTCACATTTTGTAGACAATGATCTTGTTGGTTGGCCATTGTAAATGGACGCTTTTTGTGTTTTGTTTATTCGCAAGTAGTCTGATCTTATAAATAAATGGATTTTGCTTGTTGTCGTGGACCTTTCTGTGTACTGTGAGAGAGGGTATACAAACTCATCTATTTTTTTTAGCGTACTGTGAGAGAGGGTATACAAACTCATCTTTTTTTTTTAGCAAGTGGATATTTCGTATTTTTGTTGATATTCTATATAAACTTGTCGTCAATGTGGTTGTCCTTACTAGGTGTTGCGTAGAACAAAGGGAGTTTTTTTGCCTTTAAGACTTGATCCCATAAAAGGTACACAGAGGAATCTTTTTCAATAAAATAATCAATTGGTCCATTTTCCAAGAAAAGCTTTCTCAAAATCTCCCTCGAAAAGCTTCCTTCATTTCCCTACTCGGTGTTGACATTTGCGAGTATTGTGTCGAACATTATTTTTTATGCTTTTGGAATGTATTGTAATCTAAATAACACGTTTTTTCAAAAAATAGAATATTTAAAAATTGTGTGAAACATGCTTTTGAAATATATTGTAATCTAAATAATTCATTGTTACACTTTTTTTATTAAAAAAACTTAGTATTTTATTGTGATACCGCATGTTTTAAAATACTAGTTTTGGTTTCTATTTTTCCCTCTCACAAAGAACTGAAAGAATCCTCTTATTATAAAATTCTTTTCAATAGCTTTACGTACGCCATACTGAATTTTCACCTTGTTTTTGTGTGCCACAAATCATTCAAAATCAAGAAGTGAACTAAATTCCAGAAAAGACTTGTATATTGCATATAGGGAAGGCCACCCCTTTATATAGAATAAAGTCTTCTAACTTTCCAATTGCAAGAAGCTTTTCATTTTCTACACCCTTCACTTTTGCATTTTAGATATTTTAAAAGGAATTTTTATGTTTCCCAAATTGTGGAGACCTAATCACTTTGACATGAAGACATCTAATGAAGCTTTTTTAATTTAAATTTTTAGCAAATCTACTTACAACTTTGCACAAAGAGAATAAATAATATTAACAAATAAATACATAAAGTGTAATGGAATTTGCCTATTCAATTTGAGAGTAGCGGAATTTAATGAGAGTACTTTCAAGAAATGATTTTGTGAGCATAGCGGGTAGACATAATTGAAGATAGCAACATAATCATAGCAATTAGTTAACTTGGCATAGACAATACTTTTGCAAGAGAGAGAATTTAGAGAACATGACAACAATTGAGGACCGGATTTATGTGGAGCCGGTCCCCCCTCCAATAGGCATTTGTATTATGATTTCTCCCATAAAGAGAGACTTGTTACGATACATTCTTTGTGTTCCTTGTGACCTAGGTGAAGCAATGAAGATGGAAAGCTTCATGCATCACCATCATAGCATAACCTAAACTTGAAGAAAGCTTTAACTATACCAAGCCTCAGTCCCAAGACCTCAAACACCTTCGAAGGTGGAGAGAGCTAGCAGGGAATGAGGGTAGGGAAGAGGAAGAAGAAACATTTCATACGAGAAAGAGCTAGTTCCTCACTTATCATAACTCTTGTGCTAGCATACATAATAGCATAGTAATGAAGAAGAAATAGATGGCAAGCTCAAGCATTGAAGCATGGCTCTTGGATGGATTTGCACTCCATAGCCAAGAGTGTTGGTGTAGGCTCTCAACCTCTACTTGCTTGGAGAAAGAGAGGGAGCTCTTGCACTTTGCATAGTACACAATGAGAGTGTTTGTGAGTGTGTGTGGGTGAGTATACCCCCTAAGCACCCCCCTAGCTTGCTTGGGTCGACCCCCCCTTGTAGCTCATGCTTGAAGCTCATTGGACCCCTCCAGGCCTAGCCAATCACAAGCAGGAGCCATTACAAGCAACATGGGTAGCCTTGGGACAAGTGTCCCCCTTTCCCCTTTGAGAGAGAGGACTTGATAAATACAAAAACAATTAGATAATTCAAGTAATTTATCATTGGACCCCTTTGAAGCCTAGCCAATAGGCTTCAAGCAACACATGAAGGTACCATGGGTAGGGACCTGACATGTGTCCTTGCTGCCTCTTCAAGCTGGGGCTTCCCTTGTGAGTGTGAGTGTGTGTTCTCTCTCTAATCCCTCGGAAAAGGGCTCGCCCCCCCTCTTGTAGGGATGCTTTTGACTTTAGGAGCTCAAGCACCTTAGTCATCAAGCATGACAAAGCACTTGGACTAGGGGGTATTCCCACAAGCATCTCAGGCAAGCATGTCAAGGCACCTCAAGCACCTTAATCAAGCGGCAAGTCAAGCACCTCAAGCCTGGAGTAAGTCAAGCACCTCAAGCACCTTAATCAAGCACCTCAAGCAAGACAAACACCTCAAGCACGACAAGCACCTCAAGCAGGTCAAGCACCTCGAGCTTGGGTCGGGTTCCCACCTCAAGCTCAGCCCTAGCTTACCTAAGGTCAAAGGAATTTTACACACATTATTGGAGGTCTTCAATGAAGCTAACCCTAAGGTCTTATGCTCCATTGGTTAGCCTTGCTCTTGATAGACCATCTCCCATTTGGGCCCCTTTACTATTGGCCCCGTCTTGAGATAGATCTATAAGCACATATCTATATCTTAACACTTGTTCCCATTTATTCTCCCACATTAAGTGATCAATTTAATATGAGAAAATCATTTGGGTTGGTTAGATATTAGATTTTATGACATTACCTCTCTCTTGAAATCATAGTCGTCCTCGACTATGAGGTAGAAGAGATAAAGCCTTAGTCATTAGTCAATCGTACTTAGCGGGTAGAGGATCCCTTTTTTTTACCCTACGACATCTTTCCAAGATGGATGACTAATCCATTTGGTGCTTGGGAGACATAGCTGCCGCAAGCATGTCTGCTCTTTAGTCCATTTCATTCTCCCAAAGTAGAGTGACAAATTCTACTTGGTGTTTGATAGACGTCGTCATCACAAACATGATTCTAAGCATGCATACTAGTTAAATTTGTGCACAATTAAAAAGAGGACTAGTCTTATAAGACAAAAACATGAGTCATTTAAAAGAAATTTGTATATTTGCTTACTCTAATGTAGAATTGTAAGCATTGACAAGGTTCATACTATCCGTAAGTTGTACTCCTTGCATCCATCTAGCATCTTCAAAAGGATAATTTTTGAACTTAATAAGATACCGTTGGATTATCTTACCATGTCGTAGTACCTTGTCTTCATGCCGAAGGACAGCTTCGGGTTGTAGCACCTCTTCTTGGTCTTCAACTTCGGGCGGGTCTTCAATAATTGGTTCAATTGGTGGCTCTCCTTTGTAGGGCTTAAGTAGGCTTACATGAAAGGCATTGTGTATAAGCCAATGGTTGGGCAACTTGAGTTGATAAGCCGTCTCATTGATGGGCTTTAAGATTTGGAAAGGACCATAGTATCTTTTTGCTAGTTTAGCATAATACTTCTTATGGCCCGTAGGATTTTTGCCCGTCGTTTGCCTTAATCGAGCCTTAGGAAACTTGAGTAAGACCCAATCATTTTCTTTGAACATTAAGGCTCTTCTGTGCTTATCAGGAGTAGCTTTTTGCCTTTGTTGAGAGATGGCTATAGCCTCCCTAATCTTTTGAAAAGATTCTTGTAGGTCACGCCTATATTCATCGGCGGCGAAGATCTTCCCATGTACTTTGAGTAGCAAGGGACTTTTAGGTCTTCCCTCTATGATCTCGAAAGGTGCTTTCCCCGTAGAAGTATGTATGGTATTATTGTAGGTATACTCTACTAGAGGTGAATACTTTTTCCATTGTGAGCGTTGATCTACTTCGGTAACATAAGTCTTGAGTAGATCGAGTATCGTAAGATTGGCTATCTCACTTTGGCCATCCGTTTGTGGGTGATAGGCCGAAGAGAAGTTCAATCTTGTTCCTAGATTTTCAAAGAGACCTTTCCAGAAATTACTGGTCATTCTAGGATCTCTATCTGACACGATGGATGTGGGTAATCCATGGTGCTTGAAAATCTGAGATATGAAGAGAGTTGCCATCTGATGTGCCTTAATAGTCTTTTTGACAGGAATAAAATGTGCTTGCTTGCTAAACCTGTCGACTATTATCCATATTCCTGTATTCCCATGGACAGACTTGGGTAATCCAAAGATGAAATCCATGGATATACTCTCCCATGGTGAATTTGGAATAGGAAATGGCTGGAGTAATCCAAGTTGCTTCCCTCTATCATACTTGGTCTTTTGGCATACTACACATTTTGAAACATACTCTTGTATGTCCACTTTCATGGTAGGCCAATAGAAATATGTCTCTACTCCTCGGAGAGTAGGTTGAATACCTCTATGCCCTGCATATGGAGGAGCATGGGATTCATACATAACCTTCTCACGAAGGGAATGGGTAACACATATCCTATTGCCGTGGAGAAGATAACCATCCTGCAAGGTGAATGGTTCCTCTGTCTTCCCCAAAGCAAGGGCTGACATTATGTCTCTAAAGTCAGGGTCAGTAGCATACTCATCTATCATAGAGGATAGATCATTGTGAGTAGCTATAGACACCGCATTAACTTTTGGTCGTCGTGAAAGTGCATCGGCAACTTGATTGTGCTTACCAGCTATGTGAGCAATATGGAAATTAAATTGCGAAAGAAAATTTTCCCACCTCATTTGTTTGTCGGAAAGTTTGGTTTGCATCATGAAATACTTGAGACTTTGGTGGTCGGTTCGTAGGATAAATGGAGTCTCCATTAGGTAGTGCTTCCATGTGTCTAAGGCATGTAGAACAGCTAAAAGCTCTTTCTCATAAATGCCCAAGACTCGTTCATCACTATTGAGCCTTCGGCTCTCATATGCTATGGCATGCCCTTCTTGAAGCAAAACCGCTCCAAGGCAATCACCACACGCATCACATTGGACCTCAAATGGCTTTGAGAGATCCGGAAGCACGAGGACTGGTTGGGAAGTAAGCTTCTCTTTGAGTTTTTCAAAAGCATTTTGCTCCTTAGCAGTCCATACAAACTTAATGTTCTTCTTTGTTAAGTTGTGTAGTGGTCCTGCTACTTGAGAGAATTTTGCTATGAAGCGTCTATAGTATGCACACATATTGATAAATCAATGAAGATCTCAGTTTCTGCGTACATGATTTATGTCAAAGAGTCTCTAAAAGCTAATAATGTTTCATCAAATGAAAATGATAGGAATCAAGAAGAGTTAGACTTGTCTACTTTTCTAAAAGAGAATTGCTGTCTTTGTTCGGTAAAGTCTATCTTTTGAAAGACAGTAGCTTTGAGATGTAAATCCCAAAACTTGTCTACATACTTGTTGATAGACTCATGAGAGAGAAGCTTCAAGCCGCGCCATTCGGTAAGAACTTTATCTTTAGTATCGCTTGGAAGAAATTGCTTCATGATGGAAACTCGTAGAGTTTTCCATGTCTTTGGGGCTTCTCCATTGCCACGAAGGCTAGCCCACCACTGACGAGCTGATTTTTGGAAGTGCATAGCTACATGGCGTAGTTTGGAGGACTCTGTGAAGCCCTCGTCCCCAAAGGCCGCATCAAATTGCTGGATGAAGTCCAGCACTTTGTCGGTAGCACCAAAGGTGCCATCATAGGTGAGAAAAGCGATACTCTTTCCTCCCTCCTTGAACTTCTTTAGCTTTTGTGACCTTCGCCATGCAAGAAATGATTTGCGATGTCCTCCCCTCTTGTATTCTCTAGGAGAATAGCCATAACTTTCATCGGAAGAGGAGAAAGGTGAAGAAGAAGGAGAAGAGGGTGACCTCTTCCTAGCCCTTTTCTTCCTTTGTTTCCTCTCTTGCCTTTCAGAGTGATGAGGAGAAGGACTATGGGTTGCTCTTTTCCTCTTGGGAGGAGTAGGCGATCGTTTAGACCGCCGTCTTCGTGGAGCCACATCTTTAGAAGAACTTAGACTGTCATTGCTTTCTTTCTCTTTGGATTCCTCCTCTCGAATGGGCCTCCTAAGCTCTCTCTCCTCTGGGAGAGGAAGGGAAATTCCATAAGCACGAAGTTGTTGAGTAACTTCGGCTTGCAAAACAGGGTTGCCCATAGCTTGTTGCAACCTAGTGACGAGATAATTCACAAACATGGGAGCATCATCATTAGCACCTTCATGTGCAAAATCAAAGCTATCAATGTTCATTCTACTCTCTTGATTATTGTCAGCCATGTTAACAAAATTTACGTTTATACTTAGTGTATGCTTTGGCAATACAAAACCTTAGTTGCCACTCCTCTTAGCCTTTGAAAATCGGCTCTTAAGTATCTACACCCACGGCTCAAAGTGGTTAATTATAGAGAGTAGAGGAGTAGGTCTAACATAGCAGAGTTGCCAAGGGTTAGCTCCTTTCGGACTTCTTATGGCTCAATAATGGTAAAACCATAGGCAAGTCTAGAAAGACTCCATTATTAAGTCCAAAGCTCCCGAGGTGTGCACCATCCCCCACATAGTGGGCTTAACAAAACCGATATTAGATCCCAGTTCCACTTACTCTATTATAATTAACAACATCAACCATTTATAGGCTACTTAAGGACCTCTCTTCTTAAGCAAGAAAAGAGAAACCAAATGCTCTGATACCAATGTAATGGAATTTGCCTATTCAATTTGAGAGTAGCGGAATTTAATGAGAGTACTTTCAAGAAATGATTTTGTGAGCATAGCGGGTAGACATAATTGAAGATAGCAACATAATCATAGCAATTAGTTAACTTGGCATAGACAATACTTTTGCAAGAGAGAGAATTTAGAGAACATGACAACAGTTGAGGATCGGATTTATGTGGAGCCGGTCCCCCCTCCAATAGGCATTTGTATTATGATTTCTCCCATAAAGAGAGACTTGTTACGATACATTCTTTGTGTTCCTTGTGACCTAGGTGAAGCAATGAAGATGGAAAGCTTCATGCATCACCATCATAGCATAACCTAAACTTGAAGAAAGCTTTAACTATACCAAGCCTCAGTCCCAAGACCTCAAACACCTTCGAAGGTGGAGAGAGCTAGCAGGGAATGAGGGTAGGGAAGAGGAAGAAGAAATATTTCATACGAGAAAGAGCTAGTTCCTCACTTATCATAACTTTTGTGCTAGCATACATAATAGCATAGTAATGAAGAAGAAATAGATGGCAAGCTCAAGCATTGAAGCATGGCTCTTGGATGGATTTGCACTCCATAGCCAAGAGTGTTGGTGTAGGCTCTCAACCTCTACTTGCTTGGAGAAAGAGAGGGAGCTCTTGCACTTTGCATAGTACACAATGAGAGTGTTTGTGAGTGTGTGTGGGTGAGTATACCCCCTAAGCACCCCCCTAGCTTGCTTGGGTTGACCCCCCCTTGTAGCTCATGCTTGAAGCTCATTGGACCCCTCCAGGCCTAGCCAATCACAAGCAGGAGCCATTACAAGCAACATGGGTAGCCTTGGGACAAGTGTCCCCCTTTCCCCTTTGAGAGAGAGGACTTGATAAATGCAAAAACAATTAGATAATTCAAGTAATTTATCATTGGACCCCTTTGAAGCATAGCCAATAGGCTTCAAGCAACACATGAAGGTAACATGGTTAGGGACCTGACATGTGTCCTTGCTGCCTCTTCAAGCTGGGGCTTCCCTTGTGAGTGTGAGTGTGTGTTGTCTCTCTAATCCCTAGGAAAAGGGCTCGCTCCCCCTCTTGTAGGGATGCTTTTGACTTTAGGAGCTCAAGCACCTTAGTCATCAAGCATGACAAAGCACTTGGACTAGGGGGTATTCCCACAAGCATCTCAGGCAAGCATGTCAAGGCACCTCAAGCACCTTAATCAAGCGGCAAGTCAAGCACCTCAAGCCTGGAGTAAGTCAAGCACCTCAAGCACCTTAATCAAGCACCTCAAGCAGGACAAACACCTCAAGCACGACAAGCACCTCAAGCAGGTCAAGCACTTCGAGCTTGGGCCGGGTTCCCACCTCAAGCTCAACCCTAGCTTACCTAAGGTCAAAGGACTTTTACACACATTATTGGAGGTCTTCAATGAAGCTAACCCTAAGGTCTTATGCTCCATTGGTTAGCCTTGCTCTTGATAGACCATCTCCCATTTGGGCCCCTTTACTATTGGCCCCGTGTTGAGATAGATCTATAAGCACATATCTATATCTTAACACTTGTTCCTATTTATTCTCCCACATTAAGTGATCAATTTAATATGAGAAAATCATTTGGGTTAGTTAGATATTAGATTTTATGACATAAAGTATTAAAATATACATAAACAAAAAAAATTAAAGTTTTGTATAACTATACATAAAATATACATTAAAATACTTTATGACATAAAGTATTAAAATATACATAAACAAAAAATTAAAGTTTTGTATAACTAATATATTGAATCTTTTGATGTCTTCCCTATGTGCTCTCTAGAAAGATGTTTTCTCTTTGTCTCTATTTTTCTATGGTATGGAAGTACCCTATGATTTTTGGTTGTTCACTTAAAGTTTTATTTTCTCGGGTTGCATAAGGCCTTACCAAAGGGTTGAACTCTTGGGAGAAACTATGGACGATTGAATAAAGCTTGTTGATTAGTGCAACATGGCAAGTTAATGATGACAAACTTTTTGGCTTGCTCAAAAGTCTTTAACGAAGAAGGAATAAAGGAGTGCATTCAATGATTTTTTGGTATGCTAAATGCCTTAGTATCCATATGGGTGAAGGTCGTTCATTTCTAATTGTTTGACATGTGTCCCTCAAGAAATCCTAAGAAGTCTTGAAGAGAAAGACATCATGTCATTTCAAATGCTCTTTCCCAAAGTCGCATTCATTTTTGGATTTCTATAAGAAGCATTAGAGGAGAGTTAAGTTAGGCATACTTTCAATGTTTTCAGCTAGATAGCTATGATTGAGACTTACCTTAAATGTTATTTTGATTTTAAAATATTAAATGGATCTTTTTATTCCACCTTTCATTTCACATCCTTACATGGCTTGAACTCTTTTGAATTCTATTCTTTTAAAATGCTAAAGTGAAGCTTCACCTTGCATGATTCTAGTAATTTCTATACATACATACATACATATACATACATATATATTTATATTTATATTTACTTATTTAGATTTATACACACATACACACACACACACACATATATATATATATATATATATATATATATATATTAATGAGTAAACCATGGTTAAAGGAAGAAAACCGGTGAAATATGTTTCAAAAGTTGTGCAAATTTCAAAAAAAATTATAGTATTTACAATTTGCTTCTTTGCAAAGAGAAAACTAGATCGCTTTATAAAAGAGACATTCCCGAACAATGATTCACCTTATATAATTTTAGTTAAACTCAACCTAATGATTTTATAACTTTCCTCTTGTGTTAGAAAGCCACCGTGAACCTTTAGCTTGTTTTTCAAAGTGTGTTTACCTATTGAAAGACTATTTATATAACCATGCAAGTAATACTTCATTTACAATATGCATTGGAACTCTTTAAGAATTTATGAGACTATGTATTTTTGGCCTCTAAAGGCCTTAGTATCCATATGAATGAAGGTCGTTCAAATTTTTGGCCTGCTAAAGCATTGGCCTTAGTGTTGGGCTCGCTTGGGCGCTCTACTGCCTATGGCATCCATGTGGAGACCAGTTGCGTGTGAAATTTTACAGAGCCTTAAAGGCTTAGAGCCAGTCCACTGTACTTGGAGACTGCGTCCAAGGTTCGACAGTCGATGGAGAAGCACTGGACGGAGCTGCTCTTTGCGAGGTTGTGGAGGGCGAGGGAGCTGGTCTTTACGAGGTTGTCTGCGTCAGTACGGCTGCAGCCTCGAGCTCTTTCTCTGCGCACAGTGACTGGCTGCAATTGATTAGACTCAACAGCGAATTGCGCAGGTCATTCACTCTGCAGCGCATGGATGAAGGCAGGCGTTATTACTTTCCTTGCGTATGCGCCATGCTGCGCATTCAATGCATCATGGGAGTGTGGTCAGAGCCTGTGCCTTTTCCGCGTTTCTACGAGCCTACTTAAAGAAAAAAGCTACTAAGTGATTCCGTGCAAGTCTCCAAGCCCATCAAATACGATTCAATGCTGGAAATAAACCACGTTTGTTTTCAAATTGCTGCAGTAATATATATTCTGGCAAGGTGGACAATTAAAGGGTATGTTGGACTCGCACGTCTTTGTAGACAAACCATGCAGGAAGCATGTAGCAGCTAGTACCCACCACTTTGTGATGACTATGGTGACCACAGCTCTGAACAAAGGGCATCCTCCATACATACAGATATAAGAGCTATATGCTCCCTTTCATTGTCAAATACTGGCATTGATGAGGGTGTATTTGTGAGCTTCCTTGGCTCCTCTTACACAACACCAGGCTCTATTACATGTTTCCGAGAGCATCAATTCGCCGCTGCCTGCTCTCGATGCCTATTGACAGACAATCATCACTATATTCCCTCGATCAACTTTTAATTACAAGATTTCTTCCCCTGGATGTATGAAATGATAGTGGTGGTAATGATGATGATGATGGTGATGCAAAATCCCTTTGCTAGAGTGCTTCTTAGCACTGCTGTAGATGAGCATGTAATCACTTGATGTAGAAATCCGGCGCTCTCGACATGGCGATGGTGATTTTGAGTGGTTGTGCACAAGCTGCATTGCAGGTGGCAGTGATGCATTTTGAATGAGAAAAGCTGGCTTTGCTTATGTGCATGTACATGTCCATCACGAGAGGAAGATGCCTCTACATTATCACAGATGCTGAGATAAGCGACATGGTGCCTTACCTCTCCTCTCCGGTGTACAGGTAATAGGGTTAAGCCAATAGCAACTATTTGGCTGGTGACAGTTTCCCTTTATAAAGTTTGTTATGATGGTATCTTAGGTTGAATATTTAAATCGATGCAAACTGTTAGGGTATATGACATGGAAGAGAGCAGTGGCAATACTTCAAAAGTCTATGGGCGTGTATGGAGTCGCAAGGAATTCGCTTGGAATTTTATGGACATTGTAGAGAGGGGGGTGAGGGCGTTCTCAGATGCGTGTGGAAGTAAAGCAAGCCACTTTTGTAGCTTTGCAGGGAAATGTATCTGGGTGTTTTGATTCCTAGCAGTCTTTTTAAGAGGACTGCTTGATGACAGTTGGGGTTCTAGTGACTAGCATTACACTTGAAGGGAGGTCGGGGTACTTGAAGTGGAGGTGACGTGAGTGACTTCAAAGATAAAGATGCGGGTTGCTGACTTAGATGAAGTAATAGGCAAATTTGTTAGTCATTGCATCTAGTTACATACCCTTTAGTTTAGTAAGTCTGTAAAGCCTTCTGCATCAGTGGCCTTTCCCTTGATGAACTAGTGTATGCTCTCGGAATCAAACATTTTATTGCCTAATTAGCTCTATTGGCCATAGTGGGGGTGCAAGATATCATGCATGGTGGGAATGTGGACCACTCAAAAGAGGAGCTCCCCTTGCTCTCTCCCCCTTTCATGAGACCCTACCCTTCTGATGTAGATATCATTGCCTTAGGCTTTGATGCTCCAGTTCTGTGGCAACAACTGGGGGTTGTGCCATGTGCATGCTCACTGGTTAGTTTTTTGTTGAGGATGAGCTTGATCTGCTGAGGGGGTGGGGGATAGGGCTTGAATGGAGCTGATTTGGTTGGAATAGCTAAGATTTCAATAGTTTTGTTGGTCTTTTCAATGCTTATTATTGGAGAAGATGCGAGAGGGACTGCGCTGATTTGTTGGTCCGTGATGATGCTGGCTGTTGGAGAAGATGCGGGAGTGACCAGTGCAAGAATGGGCTGAGGATGCATGGCAAGTGTGTGGATTGAATTTGGAAACTTTGTTCGTTAATTATGTAAAGTGTTTTTCAGCTTCTTTGTCTTTGATTTGTCTGTGAGACCTCAAGTACATGCTAGGTGTGTGAGTCAAGATGGAGCGCTGGTCTCTTTCTTGGAGCGGAAGATTGGGTATAATTGTGAGTCAAAGGTGTGAAGGTTGCATCTTGCATATTTAAGTTTGTATATGGGTGTCTTCATTGACTTGGAAGAAAATTTTGCTCGTTTTTAGGGAGCATTTTTTAAGATATTGAAAGTTTTATATATTTTACATTTTGCAACTCTAGAATTGAGCAGCTTTATAAGATATCTTTCGATTGCATGTACTTTAGCTCTTGTGCCTTTCCATGTTTTAGCCCCAAATGTTTTAGCTGCTATTTGGCAAGTAGACAAGGTTATCTTGGGGTGTTTGGCACAACTGCCTCTTGAACGCTTAGTCATTGCCATTGCACACCATATATCACTTGCATCTACACGTTATCCTGGTAGTACTCACGGATGTTTGCTTCGACTTGCACGGGATTAGTGCAATTGGAAGGAAAGAAAAAAGGTTTAGCCTCACTTGCATATGACTATACTTGTACAACACCCATCGGAATTGATCTTTTGACTTTGTTTTCCACAATCAAAACCTCTCATATAGCATCTTCCTCTTCCAATTTTCTCTTGCTGGCTGCTTTTGATTGCTCCATTGTGGTCTATTTGGGATGTCATCTACTAAGATAAAAACATAATTACAAATTTCCGTGCCCCTCACAAGCAACATTCTTGCAGTAAGTCTAACAACTTTTCTTCCTCCATTAGCTGTTAATTATCATGCTCATTTAGTTTGGAAAGTTTATAAGCATAATTTGAGGTGCGAAATTGTTTTCGTTACTCAGCCCTCTTGAAAGCATTAAAAATGACACATACTAGATTGTCTTTTTTGATTGCATTTACAGACCCTGATACATTTGTGGCTTTTATCTTCAATAAATAGTCATCTGAAAGTATGTTTGTTGAGTTGAACTCCTCTCTCCAACTCATAGTGGACATAAGTTGGAAGCCCAAGTCTATGAAGAAGCTACCAGGGACACCCCAACAGAGGCCAGCCATTGGATACATCTTGGATTCGCAACCACCAACCTATTGCCGACATGAATACCATCGTTTCAAAAGGACCGCTTAGTGGCAAGTGAATTGCGACGTAGAGGTTTTTTAAACAAATAGTGTCTTTATGGCTTATACAATCCACATTAGAAAATGAAGTCAGAAAATGAAGATTGTGGAAAGCAGAACCAGAGTCGACACATCGCCATCGACTCACCGCTGCAAGTTTGTTTGCTTCCTGCTTGAAGCGCGAAGGTGGCAGGCATCTAGCCTTGCTAGCTTTGTGCTCCAAATGAGCCATTCCTTTACTACTCTCTTGATTGTCATATCCTCTACTATTTCCAGTTGTGCTTATTCTCTGCATATACTTCCTCCTCACCATGAGAGCAATGTTGCTGCTAGCTTGTACGTAGAGCGAGCCGCCACTGGTCTGATCACTCCGCAACATACATTCTACTACCTTGTGACCACCCTTGACATTGCCACTCTCCATTCCTTTGTCCTACTGCAGGCCACCGTGATTCTTCACCTTGTTTTGCTTGACATGTGTCCCTCAAAAGAGCCTTAAAAATTCTTGAAGAGAATTGAAATGAAGAAACCATGTCTTTCAAATGATCTTTCCAAGAAGCTGCATTCAGTTTTTCATTTTTTTAAAGGGGATGCCACAAATGATTTGAAGTTTGAACATAATAATTTTTTCAAAACTTTAGATTCTTTTGTATGTACCATTAATCATTTAAAAATTGACTAATTTCCGTAAAAGCATGGCACATTGCATATAGGCAAGCCCACCCCTTTGTATAGAATAAAAGTCTTCTTTCATTTCTTTTAAGGGGATACCACAAATGATTTGAAGTTTGAATATAATAAATTTTTCAAAACTTTTGGTTCTTTTGTATGTACCATTAATCATTTTAAAATTAACTAAATTCCATAAAAGCATGGCACATTGCATATAGGCAAGCCCACCCCTTTGTATAGAATAAAAGTCTTTTGATTTTCCAAATGCAAGAAGCTTTCATTTTCTACACCCTTCACTTTTGCATTTTAGATGGAGTTTTTATTTTCCAAATTGTGGAGACCTAATCACTTTAGAAAACTAATCTACATTTGTTTTAGCTACTCGATCCATCCAAAAACCCATTCATTTCTCAGATTCGGAAAGGATGTCTGAATCCTAAAGAAAAAGAAGCCTTCCCCTACCTCATCTGCATAGAGCTCTACACTCTCTATCTCTATCTCCGCCATCACCTTCACAGAGACGGTTTCTCTCTGTGTTTTTGTCATCGTGCTTGTACATATCAACTATCTCACTAACTATGCCCTTAGACTGGACCATGGCTCTCAACCATGCCCTCAAACACCAAGGCTCTCTGTATCTTCCACCACAAAGCAAAGTTTGTTCCTAATCAGGATGCCTAACACGGCATCCTTACAAAGCCATTCAAAATTGTTGATGAAGCACCGTCGCCAAGGACCCCTTGCATCTAGATGATTGTGATAGCAAAAAAAATGCTTTGTCTCTACATGCCTTGGCTCTGACACACGACGTCAAGATGACAACGATAGCAAAAAATTACTCTTTGTCTCTGTCGGTCTTAGCCCTAACACATGTCATCTCTCTCTCTCTCTCTCTCTCTCTCTCTCTCTCTCTCTCTCTCTCTCTCTCTCTCATGCACGTGCCATTTCCTCCCATTTTCTTCTCAAAGCCCTTAGTGCATCTTTGTACATTCTTATCCAAACAAATGGGTTCAAAATTGAGCAACTTACTCACTTTGAGATGAAGACAGTTGGTGAAGGGTCTTGATTTTTTATTGTATCCAATATGAACCAAAAATTTACAAAAGGCAAAAAATGTGAGGCAAGCTAAGCCAATGCCCCTTGTGCATGCCAAAAATGAGTTAATGAGAAATGTTCATCTCATGTTGTAAATGTTTTTTTTTTTGCCAAACTCACAATTGTGAGTATTGATTTGTCGGATGATTCGAACGTTGAATGTTGGTAGTCTCATATTTAAAACCAAACATCCTTTAAAGTAGATCTTTAAATCTCTCTCTCTTCCATACATGTTGGAATTAGGGTTGCAGGAAAACACACACAGCTTGGAGAAGATGAAGGAAGCTCAAGGCACACAATAGAGAGTGTTTTACTTAGTGTGCAATGGAAAGATAGATAGCCCTAGAGTGATGGGCGTATATACAATGCACGGGGGAAAAAACCTCCTAAAGAGGGAAAAAATTCCCCGGCGGTCCTGGGGTGTTCACACACATCACTACCACATGTATATGGTAACAAATCCCCCCTGGAGTGATGCGGTGAACAAGAGTTGGCACATGAGTAATGAGTAAAGGGAAGTGCCATGCCTTGAGGACAGGATCAGTCCACAAAGGGGAGTAAGCCCAAAGCTTTGCGGAAAGCTTTGAGCTTCTCACAATACAATGCCTTTGTGAAAAGATATGCAAGGTTGTCCTGTGTTGGCACATAAGCCAAGCTGATCTCTTCTGCTAAGAGCCTCTCCCTGACATAGTGGTAATGCACCTCAATGTGCTTTGTGCGAGCATGAAAAACTCGATTCCTCGCAACTGCCAATGCGCTCTGACTGTCAATGTAGATAGTGTTGGCAATGTCCTACCAACACCCAAATCAGCCATAAGGCATCTGAGCCATACACACTCAACCGTAGCTGTGAAGACTGCCTTGTACTCAGCCTCACAACTAGAAGTGGCCACAATAGGTTGCTTCTTGCTCAACCATGATATACATGAACTGCCAAGCATGAAACAAAAACCACTTGTGGACACTCACGTGTCAAAACAACCAGCCCAATCTGAGTCCGAAAAAGCATGTAAGTCTGGCGGCAATGATCCTCCCTTGGGATAAAACAAGCCAAGATGTAAGGTGCCATTAAGGTAGTGGAAAATCCTCTTGACAGCCAGCCAATGCTTAGACCCTGGGCTATGCATAAATTTTTTGACTTGTGAGACTGCAAACTGAATATCTGGCCTCGTGTTGCATACAAAAATGAGGCATCCAACAGTAGTTTGGTAAAGAGTCACATCTGCAGATCATCAGCATCATGAAGACTCAATTTCAAACCTGTTTCCATGGGAGTGGAAATAGGTCTGCGATCCTCAAGTCCAAACTTACATAGCAATGTCTCTATGTAACTTTTTTGACACAAGGAAATACCACCATCACACTGCTTAAACTGTATACCCAAGTAATGATGCCACAGACCCAAATCTTTCATCTTGAAAGTAGCATTCAAATCAGCCTTAAATTCATCAATATGTCTCTCATTTGGTCCAGTGATCATCAAATCATCTACATAAAGAACCACAATGAGAAGTACATCCCCTCACGCTTTACATACAATGTCCTTTTTGTTGGACTGTTACGAAAGCCTTGTTTGACCAAATGAGTGTCATCTTTCTCATACCAAGCACGAGGAGATTGCTTCAACCCATACAAAGCCTTCTTACATCTGCACACTTTGTCCTCTTGTCCTTTCTTGACAAAACCGCGAGGCTGTGTTACATAAACTTCCTCAAATATGTCACCATTCAAGAAAGCAGTAACAATGTCTAATTGATGTACATCCCAACCAAAATGAGCTGCCAATGTACATAGAAAGCGCACAGTAGTCATACAACAAGTGGGAGCAAACGTCTCTTTATAATTAATGCCTTTTTGTTGTGCATAACCCTTTGCAACAAGTCGAGCCTTATGGCGATCGATCTCACCATCTGGCTTGCGTTTCAACTTCTAAACCCACTTTGTACCAATGGGCTTTTTACAAGGAGGCAAATCACATAAAGTCCATGTGTCGTTTTCCATAAGTGCATCATATTCTGATTGCATGGCAGCCATCCAATTTTCTGAATTCTGTGCTTCATCAAAAGACAGAGGTTCCTCAACATCATGTAAGCTAGACACATCCAAAGCATAACAATCCGATGCATAAGATGCATGGTGAGAGCCTGGACAAGTACGACTAGACAAAGGTGCATCCAATTTACTATCACGCAATGTATGCACCGGCCATTTTGGCATACCTCTAGTCTGCTCATTTTTAGCCCTTTCCTCATCAAGTACATCATGTACATCTGCATCAGTAATCGACTGATGATCAGTAATATTTTTGGAAACCCCCATAGGCTGTACATTTGCCTCATTGTAATTTACATTCGAACTTCCACCATTGAAAAGAGGCAACAGTGTCATAAATGTCATGTGAGCTTACATTACTGTGTCTAGTACATGACAGCAAGGACTGAACAGAATCTTCCACATACACTACATCTTGTGAAACCAAAATACGCTTTGTTTGCAAATGATACAACCTGTAACCTTTTATTTCAGCACTATAACCAACAAAAATACATTTGACAACCTTATCATCCAATTTTTTGTGTTGTGTTTGTGGCACAAAAGCATATGCCAAACAGCCAAAAACACGCATGTGCTCAATAGAAGGCTTTCTATCATGCCTTCATATGGAGTAATAGACTGCAAGCTTTCGTAGGACACCTGTTTAGTACATAAGTGGCACACATGATGGCCTCAAGCCAAAAAGACTGCGGCAAAGCTTGACTTTTGACCATACATCGTGCCATTTTCGTAAGTGACCTGTTTTTCCTCTCACCAACACCGTTTTGCTGAGCCGTATAAGGCACTGTACATTGGTGTTTTATCCCACGACTAGCCATAAATGCATTAAAATCATGAGACATATACTTCCCCCCCTCGATCAGAACAAGGGTGCCCATAATACACTTCGATACATTTTCAGCCATAGCCAGAAATTGTTTGAAGCACATAAAAACTTCGGACTTTGCTTTAAGTGGAAATACCCATGCATGCCTGGAGTAATCATCAATGAAAGTCACGAAGTAAAGGTAATTGCCCAGGGACGGAGTTTGCATGGGCCCACAAACATCACTATGCACAAGCTGCAACCTGCATGTGGCCCTAACTAAACCATCCTTTGGAAACTTCGAACGCTGCATCTTAGCCAAAATACAGCCTTCACAAACATGTTTGACAGGTGCTTCAAGAGGCGGCAAATAAGCAACCATATCAGATTTCTGCAAACGTAGCAACCTTGCAAAATTCAGATGACCAAAACGTGCATGCCAAGGTTTTGCATCTGAAATAGCCCTTGAATTTGCAATTGCATTTGTAAAATTTTGTCCACACTTGTCATACAAAGTGAGCTTATATAGCCCACGACACAAAAAGGCCAGATGCAACAATTTCATCACCAAAAGTGAGACCATGAACTGTACATCTCTCATCCACAAATTTGACTACAAGTCCAAGTCTAACAAGTGCAGATACAGACAAAAGATTCTTCTTGCTCCTAGGTATATAAAGTGCATCAACAAGTGTGAAAGAATTGCCATTTGCAGCAGTAAGCATAATCTTTCCAACTCCCTACACCCGGATAAGAGGCATTGTTGGCACAAGTGACTAAATTCCCATGAGGGACAGACTCGAGAGGGGTGAACAATTCATGATGTGAGGTAATCTGCTTTGTAGCACTAGTGTCGAATACCACACATGTGAATCTGCAGCAATTGACATGCATGCATCATGGACAATAGGATTGTAAGTGCACTCTGCACTAAAAGCCCATTCTGCATAAACATCACATCACAGTCTCCTTTCACAGAAGACTCAACAATGGCTGCATTCATGGTGGAACCATTATTTGTAGTGGAACCACCCTCTTTCTTCTTAGCCTTCAACTTAGGACACTGCTTGATCAAGTGATCATTAGCTTTACAATAATGGCAACGCATCTTCTTTTTGCCCTTATCACCAGAATTTCCAGACGAATTGCTCCCAGCAGAAGCATTAGGAACAGGTGATTTTTCACTCGCAGAAGAATCATAAGAAGTGGTTGCATTGCTGTTACCACCCTTTCTTTGAGAAGCAATAAAAGCTTGTTGAACTGCACATTGTCTAGTCCTGTTTTTTCTGGAAAGTGACTCTTGCAACAGCAATGTGCACAATGCATCAAGCTTGAAAACTTCAGGATTTCCTTGGTTCATAAGTCTCCAAGTACTAGCAAAAGTCTGGTAAGAATCTGGTAAGGCATCAATGAAATTTTTGCCTCATTGCGGCTTGCATAAAGACTAGCCAGAATATCCCAAGCCTGTTTTGCAGATTTCGTTGAACGAATGTGAGGAGTAATGGTGTGCTTCACAGACAACGCAATCAACGCATGAGCCTGCGCATCCTTTACATCCCAACGAGCTTGTTCTGCCGTAGGCAAAACAACTCTAATAGCAGCAATCCTTACAGCAAGACCTGCCACATCCTCAACATCGCCTACATCCTCAGAACCAGGACGTACATCAATGCCCTGCGGTGCACAATATTCCAGACGCCCTTTGACACAAGAACATGTTGCATCATGTAAGCCCACATAAGGTAATTGTCCCCATCCAACCTGTCCTGAGCAGCAAACATCTTGAACACATCTGTGTTGTTGTCAACCATGGAAAATGTATGCACCTTATGTGAAAACTACCCGAAATGAGGAGAAACTAAGTGAGACTAGCACGTGCTATATAGCACAACCCGCAGTAGGCTGTATGGGACCTATTATATAGAAAACGGCACTGACAAAAATTTTACACTAAATGACAAAATTGCATGTGCAGACCTGCTTGTAGTGGAAACGGGGGCCGAAATGAGCCCGAATCAGAAATCTGAGCAGACTAGGCTTTACAAGTTTGCCTTAAATTTTTATCGACCTACGAACGCTCGCCAAAGCTCACTGAAATCGGAGAAAATGAGCAAGCGTGTGGTGTTGGAGTTGTTGGCGACTAAGCCCGTGAGGACGCAACCTGGTCTGATACCAATTGTTGGAATTAGGGTTGTAGAAAAACATACATAGCTTGGAGAAGACGAAGGAAGCTCAAGGCACATAATAGAGAGTGTGTTACTTAGTGTGCAATGGAAAGATAGATAGCCCTAGAGTGATGGGCATATATACAATGCACGAGGGAAAAACATCCTAAAGAGGAAAAAAATGCCTCGACGGTCCTAATGTGTTCACGCACATCACTACCACACGCATATGGTAACAATACACACACACACACACACACACACACACACACACACACACACATATATATAAAGCCATCTCATCCAATATATTAACTAGTTACAAAAATAAATATTCGATATATTTGGATGATTTTTTGTGAAAGAGTACTTTTATATAATGACATGCATAGACTCCAATGTCCCTTCATGGCAAATGAGATACAACAAAATGTATTGTAAGGAGACATACTTTTAGATCCTTTTTATGAGGTACTCTAAGAATACATATTCAAACAATTAATAGTTCAAAGTCTTTTTAAATGTGTATTTCTAAGCTTTATAAGTGAATTTTCAATTAAACATAAAAAATGTCCATTTCTATTTTTTGTAGCTTATGGCTAAAGTTTATGCACTTTTAATCATAAATCTTAAATTTTGTAAATCTATCCTTTATATTAAAAATTACATAAAGCGTTTCTTTAAAACACTACCCTCTCTCTCTCTCTCTCTCTCTCTCTCACACACACACACACACACACACATGCACATGCAAATTATTATGAGTTTAAACCTTTTCAAAATAGATTTCTAACTCTTATGACCCCTCACTTAAAAGGTGTTCCTTTTTTTTCATAATTCAAACATTCTCTCAACAACAACAAAAACGATGTGCTAGTCTATAGCACGTAGCAACGGGTAATGATGAAGCACGTAGATTTGCAATAGCATTAGCTGAGAAGGATGGATACAACATTGTGTGTGTGTGTGTGTGTGTGTGTGTGTGTGTGAGTGAGAGAGAAAGAGAGAGAGAGAGAGAACACTTTAAAGAGAAGAAAACGCTAATGGAAAAATAAAGGAGAAGAAAAACACATTTTTATATAGACACAAAAGGTCTTTTGACTTTCCACCTTCTTCCGTCTTTTCATTTAGTAAACTCACCCTTCACTTATGCACTTAATATGTTTTGAAAGAATTTTTTATTTGTGAGATTGGGGAGACCTAATCACTTTTTTTCCTTTTGAAGGCCCATGTGAAGACTTCATCTTGTTTTCAAAATAGCTCTTTAAGTACAATTCAACTTGTGGAGCTTTCAAACTATTTTGGAAAAGTTAAATGTATAGTTAAGAATATTTGATTTTTTGAACCCCAAAATTTAGGACGAACTTAAATAACCTATGTTTTTTACTTTTTTGAATCAAGACAATGTAGAAAAATCTAATTCCTGTTTTAGTTGTAGGTTCTATAACACAATAATTCTAGGTTTTTTTTTAGTGCTGTCAGATTGCAAACTCTATGGTTCTACCAATGACTATGAGAGAGAGAGAGAGAGAGAGAGAGAGAGAGAGAGAGAGAGAGAGAGACTCTAATTTGTACTAAAAACAAGTGAAAGGGTCACGGTGGCTTTTGAAAACAATAAGAAAGTGATAAAATCATTAGGTTGAGTTTAACTAAAATTATATAAGATGAAGCATTGTCCGAGAATGTCTCTTTTATTAAGTGACTGAGTTTTCTCAACGCAAAGAAGCAAACCAAAAATACTAACAAAAATTTTGAAATTTGTAAGATTTTTGAACTAAGTTTTCACATATTTCATCAATCCTTAACATGGTTTTCTCACACACACATACACACACACCCATATATATATATATATATATATATATGTATGTATGTATGTATGTATGTATGCAAGGTGAAGCTTAACTTTAGGATTCTAAAAGAATAGAATGAAAGAGAAGTCAAGCCATGTGAGGATGTGAAATGAAAAGTGATATAAAAATATCCATTTAATATTTTAAAATAGAAATAACATTGAAGGTAAGTTTCAATCATCACATGAAAACATTGAAAGTATGCCTAACTCAACTCTCCTCTAAGGCTTCTTTTAGAAAGCCAAAAAACTCATGTACTAATGGCTTCATGAGACCTTGATTGCAGGTACATCTGGCTATACATTTGCTAGCCTGGTGCCACCTCATGTCTATGCATGGGCTCTAGGCCTTATTGGACCTCACCTTGCAGATTGTCTAGTACATGCATGGATAATAACAGTAGCTTGAAGTGTGTCAATTGCCTACATTAGCAACCTAAAGTGTTAAACGGTACCCATGTCACTAAAACTTTGTGTTTCAGGTTGTGGTGTTGGGGGGGGGGGGGGGGGGGGGAGAGAGAGAGAGAGAGAGAGAGAGAGAGAGAGAGAGAGAAGAAGAAGAAGAAGAAGAAGAATAAGAGAGTTTTAACGTTGTAGGAAACTATCCCAATAGACCTTAAAGATCTAGCCGACGGGAGGAGAGAGAGAGAGGTCATAGGCAACACGAAGCAAGAATAGCTCAACACGACTGTAAACCTGCATACAAGGTTAAACTCTTTAGGTACACTTTGAATATTGGCATTTACCATGCATTAATGCACGAGGCTAATTGGTGTAGCCCCCTCAACAAATTATGGAGGAGGCATTGGATGGAAAAACGGAGGGAGGGAGTCATGGAGAACATATAGAAGCCAAGGTGGCCTCAGTATATGAAGATATTTTTGTGGAAAGTGATGTGGGGTGCTCTGCCGCGATGGGCGTAAAGATACAAGAAAGAGGAATCGGGTCCGATCATTGCTCGGGGTGTAGAATATCTAGTGAAGACCTAGCCCACCTTTTCATGGGATGCCAGGCAATCAGTGGCATGGCTGGAAAATATGCAAGTGGATTCAAAGGACATGGCAAATTAAGTTCTTCAAGAATGATCTGTTCTTTGGTAGTAAACAGGTTGGGAAGTCCTGCTCTTCTTGTCTACACTCAAATAATCAGGTACTACTTCTTTCACCATATTTGACAAGCAAGGAACCGCTGCATGTTTGAGGGGGATCTGGCTATGGCAAGATTTTGTGAAATCATACAAGAGAGCAGAGTGACGATCCACATGATCGAAGGAAAACAAGCCTCAGAGGACTGGTCTAGAACAATACATGACATCTTGTAATAAGTAAAGCCTACGAGTAGTAGTGGTTTCTCTGTCAAGCAGAAAACTTATAATCCTTTGACCCTCAAGGCTCGGTCTGAGCTCGAGGTTGGTGTATATTTTTGATGTTCTTTATACTATCCACTCACAATTGTGAGTTTTGCAAAAAAAAAGGATACAAACATGATGTTTAAACTTTTATGCAAGTAAGAAGCATTATTATTAAAGTAGATGTGATAATTATCACCATGTTCATGCATACACCATGTCTGTTTTCATGATTCTTGAAGTGATTAATCAATCCATAGACTACCTTCTAAGCTTGAGATACCTATATTTCAATATACAATCATATTTTTTAATAATATTTATAAACTTTGTATATGTAACTAGTCACTTGAAACCTTGAAATTGCATTTATAAGAAAAACTTTGGTGACATCATCTTAGGTCTTAACACATCTCTCTATCCATCAAATTTGTGATGTAGCCAATAGTAAACCTTTCAACACATCAAAAGATTCAAATATTATGCACTATAACTTCATTGAACTACACAAGATCTCAACCCCATTGCATGTATAACAAGCAAAAAAAACTCTTAAACCGCATGTAATGTGGCCTAAAACCTAATAATTACTCAGTCAAAAGATAGATAACGCCGAGAATCCCTGCATAACCAAGAAGCAAGACCCCAGAGGCGCCACCCCCTCTTTCAAAAGGGGTAACAAAGATATACCGTTGGCATCGATATTTAGCACTCAAAGCTAGGCAAAAGAAAAAGCCACCTTCCCAAGTCAATTTATGCAACATTTATTGCCCTTGTACACCATTTTATACATCCTTCCTCACTTTGTTAGACAATGATCGATAAACTCATTAAAGAACACATCATTGAAAGATCCGTCACATAAACAAAACATGGAGCAACATTTAGACGTCAACGATTGATGTTAGGAAGTTGAGGTTTTTGTAATGTTAGCAAATTTGAAACTTTATGTGCTACATACTAGCACCAACACAATAATCACCTTGTAGATCCATCCTACCTTTAGGAGACACAATGTAGAAGACATAAATTCTTTATAAATGTAAAGCATACAATGGATAAGATGATAAGAACGTGTGAGTATGTGTTTGATTCCAAAACCACCAAGAAAGACATATTGAACTATGTTTTCACTCTAGAGATTATAAAACCTGCCCAAACAAAACAACAAATTCGACACGAAGACAGAATCTTTGCCTGTAGAAACACCCAATAAACAACAAGATCTAAAACAACTTTCCAATCAACAAATGTAGTTCATTAAAGTGTAGCTTCATTAAAATTCAGCCATAGCTTTTAAAAGATGTTAGTATTTATTATTAATAGAATCAAATTCCTTTTCCTTCACTTATGCTCTTCTTTGTCACCATGTCTACAAGATGTGCTTGTCTTTGTCATCAACAGCTAAGATGCACCACTCTTGCAATTTATCATTGTTGCAATCTACCAATAATCATTAGTGTAAAAAAAACTTGAATCTGAGTGTATGATTGTTTCCAATCTTGCATTGTGGCCCTCTTGAAAGGGAGAGGGAGAGGGAAGTAAGACCTCTCGCTACTTTACAAAAGCACTAGAGAGAGAGAGAGAGAGAGGTCAACACTAGACAAGCGGCAACCTCCTGCCGTCATGTAAAACATGGAATGAGAGGCATCTCCCATCCCAACTGTGATGCCCTCTTGGCGTGCACCACCAAAAACTACATGGAGGTTATTCTTAAAGACCAACTTAGCAGACTCCAGACCAACTTAGCAAAAAGGGGCCCAAAACAACGCTACAACCTGCTCAAGTTTGGTGGGAAGTCTAAACTTCTTGAGTTCGGTAATCCAAGACGAACCAGGTGATGCCCTAGACTTCCAAAATGAGTGCAAGACATCCACCACCGTCTGCTAGGTGTGCATATTAAAATCCAACTTTATGAGAGGATGTTGATGCATTTCCTCTCACGCCCATGCAGATCATTGTCAACTACGTCACCTCGCATCTCATCCTCCTCCTCACCTTCCCCTAGCTCTCCATCCTCCCCAAATGCCTGCACAAAGCCATGCTATACCCCACAAACGCCAACCACAAGGCGCGTACCTGGATCTGAAAAACATACGAAGTTGTTGTGGCATAGCCAAAGCAGAGCAAGTCTGGTGTAGCAAGGCATTGAAGGGTGGCGTTGCGGCAACATCAGGCTCACAAGTGTATGAGAGAGCCATCACAAGTATGTGAGGGAGCCAAAAGGTTAATAAATGGGCCATATCTTTTATTTTGGGTTATCAGAGGTGAATCTTGGCTGTGAAAAGGGGAAAGCCAAGCAAAAGAAAGCAATGGATTGGGGTGCATGGCGTAAGACAGGTAGGCAATCACAAAGCTCGATGTGCGTTTGAGGACAAGGGCATAGACTAGTGTTGAGAAAGGCCAAGTGTGCGGGTGCCATGGTGGCACCATCTACAATGGATTGGGGTGAATGGCAAAATCCAAGTAGGCAATGGCAGGGCTTCTCGAGGACTGGGGCATATGCCAGTGCTGAGCAAGTCCAGGTGTTGGTGCCATGGCAAAGCGGTGCTGCATTTTCACCATCATTATTTTGAGTAGTAGGAGTTGCTTTTGATTTTTTTTCCCAGTAATTGTGGGGGCCAAGGAAGATCCATGACACGAACCACACGGAGGCAAGGGCTCAGAGCGGACAGGGGAGAGGTGGTGTAGGAACATATGACAGTCAAGAGTTGGAGAGGGCGGAGAGTGCACACCCAAGTGGTAGCATAGAGGGGACGGAGGAGACAAAATAGGGTACGGAGGGAGTGATAGAGGCAACATTTAATTTTTGGAATCTCACAAATATTCCAATAGTAAATGGATACATACAACTTTGCAAATGTCAGAAGCCCCCAAGTTCATGATTTTTTGGATATCTTAATTGTAATAAACATCCACTACCTCATTCCACCAATAAAACACCACTAAAACTTTTGCATTTATAATAAAACAACCTCTCCTTTTTCATTAGGAACAAGTGATAAAATCACATGGCCTGCCTATAAGGGCTAGGGTAGCAAGGGGAAGGCACAAAAGAATGTGCATGTTATAGTATCCAAGTTGTTTCTCGAAACCCTACAAGTGCTCATGCCAATTCGAAGGCATTAGGCTACCTTTCTAGAAGAAAAGTGCACCTCCCAGGTCTTTGAAGTCCATGTGGAGAATGTAGCCCCCAACCCAACGATATTCATGTTCGTAGCGATCAGCTGCTTCCAAAAAAGGGGAGAGAGAGAGAGAGAGAGAGAGAGAGAGAGAGAGAGAGAGAGAGAGAGAGAGAGAGAGAGAGAGACTCATAGATCGTGTACCCTTCACTTGGGGCCACATAAACTATTGGCGCAATGCTCTACTTCGAGGCTCGTTCAGGGAGACCATCACACCTTCAAGGAGTATGGAGAGAATGTGGTGCTATGGATGAGCATTCGTTGCCCACCCCACGCCCCTCTAGTGCAAGGTGCTCATCATCATATGCTTTTTCTAGCAACTATAGATTGCCTACTTTTCATGCTACTACGCCTGCTCCACCCTAGCCATATGTCACTAAGCACTATCTGCATCCATGTCGGCTTCTTCCAGTTGCCCATCATTGTTCTTCTTCCTATTCTGTTACGTCTCATCCCCTAGACCTTTGTTGTTGTATATATAGCAGAAGACCAGGGCAATTCCATTGAATGCAACAGAGAAACCAGCAGTAACAACGGACGTGTCTAAAAGAGGGGGGAAGTGTAGTGCAACTAGGGTCATCAGATTTTAATGCAAATTTTCTCTTTTGCTCTATATTTCCAGCTAGAGTATAACCAGCAATCACGGTAAGGAGTGTTTCCGGTCTTGCTAATTCAAGCAGCACTAACGGCCATGGCAATGTGACCTCAACCGAAAAAAGGATTTAAAGTGAATTTTGTTGTAAGCAAGATTTAGGCTCTAATGCCAGGTCTAATTTTGTCGCTAAGAAGGGTGTCTAACTGCTGCAAGAGTAATGATTTTTTCCTTGTATTCACCTATGACTAGCATGGTGCCATCTGCAACATCTTGTCCTAAAAAGGCTGAGATATCTTTATGTCAAATGAGTCGCCTAGTATCTCAAGAGCTCAAGGAGTGCAAATTACACTAAGGGAATCATGACAGCTCGTGAAGTGCCCATCTCAGAAACGCACATGAACGAGTTGCTATCACACCTCTGCACAGAAAAATCCCCCTCTGCACACCCTCCCGTTGTGGCTCCTTCCTACATGCACCTTCGTCTGCCTCTGCATAGCCGTATTCCCACCATCGCGTCTCTGTGTGTCTCTCTTGCAATCACATCACGGTCATGACTCAACACATTCACCATTGGCCTCTCCCCTCTCTGTTTGCCTCTATATATGCACCCTTAGTCCCACCATCACATGCTTTCATGTCTCCCTTGCATCGTTCACCACTGAGGGCAGACACACGATCTCTATCGCTCTTGCACATGCACATTCAACTGGAGAAGCATCCTCTCTCTCTCTCTCTCTCTCTCTCTCTCTCTCTCTCTCTCTCTCTCTCTCTCTCTCTCTCTCTCTCTCTCTCTCTCTCTCTCTCTCTCTCTCTTCCTGTGTGCTCTTGACATCTCTCTGTCCTTCGCTCCTCCACATCCTCTTCCGGCCCTACTAGCCTCATCTGCACGTCTGTTATCATCTCCTTTCCTCTTGACCCCGTTTGCATGGTCCTCGCCTCCTGAGAAACACGTAGCAAGACCAAGACACATGTCCACCTATCCTACGCCTACGCTGGGGGGGGGGGGGGGGGGGGGGGGGGGGGGGGAGAGAGAGAGAGAGAGAGAGAGAGAGAGAGAGAGAGAGAGAGAGAGAGAGAGAGAGAGAGAGAGAGAGAGAGAGAGAGAGAGAGAGAAAACTCGCCATCTGCATCCCTCTTCAACCCAATCTTGCCGCCCTGATCCTTTGCGACCATAGCTCGGAGAGCTCAAGCCATTGCCTTGCTCTGCAATGCTGCTGCAGTTTGCAGTTGATCAAACTTTGAGCTCCATATTCGCCCTCACATATTGCAGATCAAACCTACCCCGTATCGCCTTTGGACTTCACCTTCTCAACAATCAGTGGAGACAAGCTGAGCCAAGCCCAACCAAGGCACGCACAACAACTCCAGCCTCAGGATGCGTTGCACATAAGAAATGAAGGCATTGCTCTCTCTCTCTCTCTCTCTCTCTCTCTCTCTCTCTCTCTCTCTCTCTCTCTCTCTGTGTGCGTTCATGCTCAGACATTGTGTACCTTTTCTGGTCCACAACCACGCAGCTGGCATTATATCCGTCTATGGTCTCCCTCATGATGCTCTTCTCGACACTGCGTCGCAATGTCAACCCAATAGAAACAGAGCAAGAAAATCTCACTACGACCTTCGCCTCATGGATTTTACAGCAGAGAGAAAAAATCTATGTCTTTTCATATCTCTCTTCGCTCCACGTGCGAGCTGCTAACCTTTTCCCTAAAATGCATGCACAAATGCACAGAGAGGGATCCATCTAGGCTTCACAACCTGGATTTTATTGTTCTGACTGCCTTGGATTGTGAAATAGACACAAAGAGTGTCCACCCTAGCTTCGATAGAGAGAGTGCGTGCTCCACTTGCGCACCTGCATCAGTGAAATAATAAAACAACTTAATGAACTAGCAACTATTTATTTATGAGGTCTTTAAATGAAAGACTCTTTCACATACTAAAATATTAAGATGAGTCAATGCTTCACACCATGGAGTCGAAATCCAACGCGTGCACTCTTTGATCCCTTTTCTCTAGGCCTTTTTGAGCAGCCAAAAAAAAAACTCAAATGTGAAATGAAATTATCCATTGAGAAATTAAAAAGTGAAAACTTTACTACGCTTGTCGGATTGATGTTGGGTGCTCCAGGATCATGATTTGCTTAACACTTTATATATAATTTCTATGCACAATGTGCAGACTTGTTAGGATTTGAAGGGCACGGAGTGTGCTTGGGACTTTAGTACATTGTTTTTTGTGTTAACACTTCTACCCACAATTGCAAGGCTAAAAGACAGGCAAAGAAGTTTAGCATCTATCTAAAATGGTGCACTTGGAAGAATTTCATTGGAGCCTTTGCTCTTCCAACCTAGTGTGGGGGTCACTACCACTCTCCGCTTGCCATCAACACATATTCCCTATGTTATTAATTCGTACAAATTTGGTGGAGGTTAGCTCATTGACATTTTCAACAAATTCTCTCTCTCTCTCTCTCTCTCTCTCTCTCTCTCTCTCTCTCTCTTCTCTTGCTCATTAATGAATCCACTGTAAGCTTATAAGACAAATGCTATGATTTGATTTTCACATGATATTTTTAGATCGTGACTTGAAATAGCATCAATTCCTTAGGATGTCATTTCCAAAAGAGGATACTTCTGGGCCATCTCCAAGCATCCCATTCAAAGTTGGATTCACAAATTGGCATCACCACATTATCAAGCTCTTTCATCACCCTGTAGACTAGTAAGATCTCAAAGCCATTCAGTTGAAATTGGATGGCTAAAGAGTCAGCAGTTTTCCAACACTTCTTGTTGCCATCGCAGAATTTCTCTAGTCGAACGAGCCCCTTATTATTCACATTCCTGGCCATTTCTATCCAATAGGGGCTTTGCGGTGACCCCAATATTTTAGAGAGCCAAGGGGACCATTGCAAAATGGAGTTCTTAAAGTATCTGGTTACTTCCCCCCATTCCAAAACCTCAGCTGCACTTTTGCACTTCCTCATCAGCTCCCCTGAGAGTCCACCAAATCTAAGATAAGACCACTTCGGGGCGAGAAGTTTGTCGTGCATCACAACCCCCTTCCACTTTCCCCCTTTCGATCCCAGTTTTACTGCATCAAGCATTTCCTTGATCATGATAGCCCAAGCTTGGTCTTGTTTAGCCAATGAGACCATAAATTTGGCACAAAGGGCCTCAACATGGGAACAGGGTTAAGAATGCCGATCATGTTTGTATCTTGCTTTGTCCACATTCAATCATTAGCATTGTGATATTTTGAGAAAAACATAACTAAACTCTTTTCTTTTTGTACTGAATACCTTTTTTCTTTTTGCTATATCTAAGTGATGGCAAGCCTTGTGATTTTATCACTTCTTTGTTTTAGTTTTCAATGGATCCTTTTATATTCCTGTTTTTATTTTTCATAACTCTCCTCGCTCCTTGACTTTAGGAGGCTTTCGTGACTTCTCACCTTGTTTTTAAAATAAATTTGTGAAACAGTCCTTTCATTTAAGGACTTCATAAAAGTCCATTTCATTAAATTATTGTTTTATTTCCTATGCGTATTAGACCTACCTTTTCTTATGAAAGCATTAAAATATTCGTTTGTTTCAAAATATTCATCTGTTGCAGTTTGTCAATGGGTCCATTTATTTATTGTTTTAATTTTAGATTTTTCATTTCATTTTGTTTTAAAATGTCAATGTGGGTCTTTCACCTTGGTGCTTTAGTGGGGCCCTTCATAACATATAAGGCATTTGTGCTTATGTGTATATAATTAAAACACAACAAAAATGACATGATTGTAGGCACCCATTTAGACCTACTCCCATAACTCTCACCCCCTTAACTCTGCAAGCCTTCATGACAAAACACTTGGAAGCATTGTAAACAAGGTAAAGAGCCACAAAGGCCTGTTAAGTTAAGGGGGACAGGGGAGAGTAATAAATAAGTTCCCACAATCACATAGAATTTTTGTTGCGTTTTAATATAAAATTGTATTTTTTGTTTTTAAAAAGTTGGCTCCTACCGGATCATCTAAAATAAAGTACATTAATTGAAAGATGCCTTCAAGAATCCCTCTCTCCTTATCACAAAGGCCATTTCTTGGATAATCAAAACATCAACACTCCTATAAATTATAATTGTAATATTATATGATATGCAAGTTTACAAATCCTCATAATGTACACCACGTATACCAAGGCTATACATCATATCGACAGATCCTAAAACAATTGGGCCATGCTACGAGCAAAAAAATGTATTACGTTTAAGTCTCCTCCATCGTTCTACACCAAATGTAACTATTAATAGCTAGCTAGAGGTTCCTCAAGGATGATCTTAATTAATAAATAAGCATCCAATTTTTGCAATAGCCTCACGGATGTGCATTTTGAAATGCTGCTTGCTTAGGGCACCATTTTTTATGGGCATCTTGAGATGCTATCCCAATAGTCACAAGCTTCAACATGATTATTTTGATATACAACTGCGGCATTGGACCTTGTCCAATTTTGTATGCAAATCATGTACCAAGTTTTGAGGGTCGTTCTCGAGAAGCCTCGACAAAGATGAACCATGATCAAAACCAACAAATGGCTATGGATAGTAGGTCAACCATCCACCAGTTTGACGGCCTCTGCTCAACCACAATTCTCAAAAAATCATGCAAATTGTTTGGCTCGAGATTGTGAAGCCAAAGGCAAATGGACGAGCTCACTAGAGGACAAAAGCAAAGGAAAGCTTGACAAGGATGACAGTACTAATACTCAGTTAGCTGCCTCGATAACCACGAGGTTTGACAACAGTTGTTACAAATGTGACATGACGATTTGTTTGGCTCGAGAGTTTGAAGCGAAAGGAAAAAGCACAAACTCACAGATAGACAAAGACAAAGGCAAGCTGGACAAAGATTACGATGATAAAGATTTGACAGAGAAGATCGACATGGCACACGTGGTGACGACCATAGCAGCCACGACACCATATTTCTAATCAGAGAGTAGTTGTCACCACTAGCTTCAGCCAGAGAGAGGCTTGTGAGTGGCAGAGAGGGGCAAGCAGTGCTCTGTATAATTAATTTGGAGCCTTGTGTTGGAGTTCATTGGTGTTTGAATCCGTAGCTCGAAGTTCAAGGCACAAGGAGGTATTAAGCTATTTTGCAAGGGTATTAAGAGACCTTCTCACGGTTCCACAAAGTGATGAAAGAGCTTGACAATTTAGTGATGCCTATCTGTGATTCGGAGTTTGACTGGAATGCTTGGAAATGGCCCAGAAGCAGTCTCTTATGGAAACCCCATCCTAAAGACATTTTGTTGGGGTATAAAGCCCAATGTGGTCGCCCAGGTAAGTGGGCGGGCCGCCAGGTATATACACATATTCCTTTGTAAAAACCTAATAAGAACTCACTATGCTCTACACATTACAGTAGAGCGAGTTCACCATATCGTCGTGCTCTTCTTCTCGCACTCTCTCGCGTCGCACTTCCGCTCGTACTCCTTCAACTGGTATCAGAGCTCAGATCGAGGCTCGGGGCAGCACTGCAGGAGGCTAGAGTCACCAGCTTAGATTGGAGTGAAATTCGATAGGCGAAGACATTCTGAGGTCATCTCGGCCACCGTTCGGCTTCGACAAAGGTCTGCGCAGGCCATTTTCGACTACGTGGTCTCGACGGGTGCAAATCCGACTCTGCAAATTTGGGGTTTTTCGGCCTACGACTATAGGTGCTGAGGATATCGACACTCCCAGAGTGTTGATTTGTGGCTGTCTACACATCGAAGGACGGCTCACAGTTCTTGGAGGTGTGTCACATACGACACGGGCGCATCTACACACAGACTGTAGGCGACATCCACTAGTTCATCAGGTAGCTTGTGTTTGTTGCTTGATATTCCAGATTTCATCCTGACATTGCAGGTACTTCCACATGGGATGTATTGTCAGAGATGATGTATGTTTGTTGAGGGTTTGCTGGCTGTGAGTCACGCAGCAAACAACCGCCACAGCGGTTACAGCATACAGTGGGAAATTTGTGGATGTATGACTTTGTGGGAAGTCTATGTACTGTCAGATTTACTGCAGCCTTTGTTGAGGGTCGAGTGAGGTTTTATTGAGCTGGGGGATTCTCGAATGTTGAGATCCTTTCGGTGATACAGGTCTTGGAGCGATCCCTCGAGCACCCTTAGATAGGCAGCTAGGATGTATTGACTGTGAGTTAGACAGTTGGGATTGCATCTTTGCTTTACTGCCGTTGAGGCATTGTCACAGTCTATGCTTACAAGACAGTGAGAGACTGTACAGGTGCAGGACAGGTTTACCCACAGCTTACAGTGTCAGAGAGATAGTGTTTTTTGAGCTGTTTTTTGGTATGTTCTTAGTACACCAGAGCCATTTTACAAAGGAAACTTTGCCAAAATTTCTGCAGAATCTGAAGCTTTCTTGGTTCATTTGACAGGTTGATATTGGTTCAGAGGTTAGTTTACAGGGGAAACTCTACCGAATTTTTCCCAGAAAAGTAAACTACTGTGAAGCGTAGCTATGGCTGGATCACAGGACACTGCTCTTTACAATATCAAGAAGCTGGATGGAACCAATTTCCCATTGTGGAAGAAGCAGATTTGGCACGTGTTGGTACAAAAGAAGCAGATAAAACCTATAAAGCTCAAGGGGATAAAACCAGAAGATATGGACGAAGATGAATGGAGCGAAATGGATGAATTGGCACTTTCTACCGTTATGTTGACTTTGGCAGAAAGCGTTTACTTCAATGTAGCAGACGAGATGTCGGCTTATCAAGCATGGTTAAAGCTAAGTGATCTTAATGAGAAGCAGAGTGCAGCTTCACAGGTATAGTGGCTTAAGAAGCTTGTTGACTTGAAGATGAAAGAAGGGACACCTATGTCCAATCATCTGAATAAATTCAACACAATCTACAGTCAGTTGTTAGCTCAAGGTGTCAAGTTTGATGAACCTGTTAGAGCTATGTTCCTGTTGATCACATTGCCGAAAAGTTGGGACACTTTTCGCACACCTTTGAGTAATTCTGCACCTCCAGATGGTTTGAACATAGCAGGTGTAGAAGGAAGTCTGCTTACTGAAGAAACCAATAGAAAGACAATGGACAAAGGCAAAGGAACAGCCTTAGTTGTCAGGGGAAGGACCAAAGAAAAGTACAAAGGTGGAAAGAGGAATCAGTCTCGTAGCAAGTCCTGCAGTGCTAAAGGCAAGAGTGACATAGAATGCTACCATTGTGGCAAGAAGGGTCACATGAAAAGAGACTGCAGAGAATGGAAAGCAGAAAAAGGCAAAGAGAAAGCTGAAGACCATGGTGAGAAGAACAAGTCCTCAGTGAAGATTCAAGAAATAAATGTGACAAACACTGTTGCAGAGGATGACAGTCTAGTGTCAGGAGACATCTACTTCTTGAAGAATACAATGGACTCAGCTCTTCTTACAGCATCTGATGGAAATGCACTGAGTGACTGGATTATAGACTCAGGGGCATCACTTCATGTGTCTCCAAACAAGGAGTGGTTTACTTCTTATGTGACCACTAAAGATCATGTTCGGCTAGGCAATGGGCAGACATGTGAGATCTTAGGTGTTGGAGATGTTCAATTGAAGTTTCAAAATGGCTCTTCTTTCACTGAAGAATGTGAGACATGTTCCCGCAATTACAAAGAGCTTGATCAGCACAGGTTTACTTGATGATGCTGGCTACGTCACCACTTTTGGACAGAACATGTGGAAGATATCCAAGGGTTCTATGACAGTAGCACATGGAGTAAAGTCTGGAGGACTTTACATGATTTATGTATCAAATGTCTCTAAAAATGTAATCAATGTAACCGAGCAGCCAAACGTTTCTTTGTGGCATAGCCGGTTAGGACATATGTCCAAGAAGGGAATGGAAATCTTGTCTCGTTCTGGTTATTTGCCTGGCTTTTCATTTAATGATTTTGAATTCTGTGAACATTGTCTGTATGGTAAGCAAACACAGCAGCCACATAAGCATAGAAGCAGTAGAAGAGATACACAGTTTGCACTTGTTCATAGTGATTTGTGTGGACCTATGCCTAACCTATCTCTAGGGGGAGCTTCTTACTTTATGACATTTATAGATGATTACTCGAGGAAAGTATGGGTTTACTTTCTCAAGCACAAGGATGAAGCGTTGAGTGTTTTCAGAACGTTTGTGACACTTGTGGAGAATCAGAGTGGCAAGAAGCTTAGATGCTTACGCACTGACAATGGTGGAGAGTATGTTTCAAAGGCCTTTCAGGACTTTTGTGAGTCAAAAGGTATAAAACGTGAACTTACTGCTCCTTACAATCCTCCTCAAGATGGTGTTGCTGAGAGGATGAATAGGACCATACAAGAGAAGGTCAGAAGTATGTTGTCTAATGCACAACTGCCAAATGGGTTTTGGGCTGAAGCTGTATCAGCAGCTGTTCATCTTGTAAATAGATCTCCTAACAAGGTTTTGCAGAAGGATTCAGTGCCAGAGGTGGTATGGTCAGGCAAAATGCCCTCATACAAGCATCTCAGAGTCTTTGGCTGTGAGGCATATACTCACGTTCCAAAGGAATTTAGGAACAAACTTGAGCCAAAGAGTAGAAAGTGCATCTTTCTAGGCTATGGTAATTCTGGTGAGATGGGGTACAGACTTTGGGATCCCGAATCCAAAAAGGTTGTCCGCAGCAATGATGTTCACTTTAATGAATCCAAATATCATTCTAAACTAGAGAGGGTTGAGGAGATTAGAAGAGTTGTCTTCCAAGAAGATGGACCTGCACGTGCAAGACATAATGTCAGGGCTCAAGAGGAGCAAGGACAGGATAGAGTGGAACCACAGGTTGTGGCTGAGCCTGAGCCACCTATTATGCGTAAATCTGGACGTGTCACGCGACCTCCTGATAAGTTTGTTCCATCTATGAACTATGTCATGTTGTCTGATTGCAATGAGCCTTCATGTTACAAGGAAGCAGTGCAAATGAAGGACTCCGAGAATTGGCAATTGGCCATGCAGTCAGAGATGACAGCTCTGCATAAAAATCAGACATGGAAGCTAGTTAAATTACCACGGGGCAAAAAGGCTCTACCCTGTAAATGGGTTTACAGGTATAAGATCACCGCTCATGATAGTCAGCCAAAGTACAAAGCAAGGCTTGTTGCCAAGGCCTTTAAGCAAGAACAAGGCATTGACTTTGATGAAGTCTTCTCTCCGGTGGTCAAGATGACTACATTGAGATGCTTTCTTGCATTGGTTGCCATGTTAGATTTGGTGTTGCACCAAATGGATGTCAAGACAACGTTCTTGCATGGTGATTTAGATGTGGAAATTTACATGCAGCAGCCAGAAGGGTTTGTTGAGAAAGGCAAGGAAGATTGGGTATGCCAGTTGTTAAAGAGTCTTTATGGCTTAAAACAATCACCGAGGGCATGATATCATAAATTCCACAAGTTTATGCTTTCTCAAGGCTACAAACGTAGTGAGTTCGATCACTGTCTATATACAAAGAAGGCTAAGGATGGCAGTTGGATGATCCTTATTTTGTATGTGGATGACATGTTGATTGCTGGCAAGCACTTGGAAGAAATTTCAGCTTTGAAGTCAAAGATGGAAAAATCGTTTGACATGAAAGACATGGGTGAGGCAAGTCATATACTTGGTATGCGCATTGAGAGAGACAGATCAAAGAAGTTGATTTGGTTATCTCAAACAGAGTATATTGACAAGGTTTTGCAACGTTTCAATATGGAGAAGGGAAAGGCACTGAGTGTTCCATTGCCACCATATGTGAAACTTAGCAAACAAGATTGTCGTGTGTCTGAGGAAGAACAGGCTCAAATGGATAAGATTCCATATGCGTCTGCAGTGGCTAGTTTGATGTATGCAATGATTGCTACTCGCCCAGACATTGCATTTGCAGTGGGAGTAGTAAGTCGATACATGTCAAACCCAGGCAAGAAACATTGGGAGGCAGTGAAAGGAATATTGAGATACCTGAAAGCTACAAAGAGTATGCGTATATGCTATGGGAGTCAGGAGCTAAGTGTAAAGGGTTTTACAGACTCAGATTATGCAGGTGACTTAGACAACCGAAGGTCTACGTCCGGGTATGTCTTTACATTGGCTGGTGGAGCAGTATCATGGACTTCTAGATTACAAGATTGTGTTACTCAGTCTACTACAGAGGCTGAATATGTTGCAGCATCAGAGGCATGCAAAGAATCAATTTGGCTTAATCGACTAGTAACAGATTTGGGAATCAAAGAAGAGATGCCTATGTTATATTGTGATAGTCAAAGTGCTATACAATTGGCTCGCAATCCAATTTATCACTCAAAGACAAAGCATGTGGATGTGAAGTATCATTTCATCAGGGAAATGCTCGAGGATAAGCAACTTCAGCTTGTCAAAGTTCACACCACAGAAAATCCTGCTGATCTACTTACAAAAGGACTTCCCTCAGAGAGCTTTGTGCATTTTTGCAAGCAGTTAGGTGTAGGGTAGTACATCACTTCTCTACATCTATTGTATATTAGCTTGTATAGTAGCTTCTCTCACACTTAAAGTACCACATTGGACTTTAAGTGGGAGGTTGTTGGGGTATAAAGCCCAATGTGGTCGCCCAGGTAAGTGGGCGGGCCGCCAGGTATGTACACATATTCCTTTGTAAAAACCTAATAAGAACTCACTATGCTCTACACATTACAGTAGAGCGAGTTCACCATATCGTCGTGCTCTTCTTCTCGCACTCTCTCTCGCATCGCACTTTCGCTCGTACTCCTTCACATTTATCATACAATGATGCATAAGAAGAATTGGTCTAGCCCCCTTAACAAGATATGGAAAAAACAATGGCCGGAGGAAAGGTGGGAGCAAGTAATGGAGAACATCTGGAAGCCAAAGGTTCCACAGCACATGAAGGTATTTTTTATGGAAGGTAATTTGGGGTGCTCTACCGATGGGGGTGAAGATTCAGGAAAGAGGGATTGGGTCAGATCGATGCTTGGGGTGTACGTTGGCCAGGGAAGATCTGGCCCACCTCTTCATGGATTGCCCAACTATCAAAGGCCTCGCAGGGAAAATATGCAAGTGGGTCCAAAGAACATGGAAAATTGGATTTTACAAGACTGATTTATTCCTTGGAGGGAAGAATTCAGGTGGTCCTGCCCTCCTAATCAGCACTCAAATCGTCAGGTACTTCTTCTTACATAATGTATGGCAGACAAGGAACCGCCGTGTGTTTGAAGGAGGTCTTGAGGTGGCAAGCTTCGCAGAAATTATACAAGAAAGCAAAGTACTAATATGGACTCTCGGTCGCAATCAACACCCAGAGGATTGGTCTAGGATTACTTGTGCCTTGTTGTCAGCAGAGGGCATGCCTAGGATAGGGAAAAATCTTGGCCATCGGTAATTAAAAGATCTCAGAAGAACATGATAATGGACCTTATGTATCAAGGATAAGCGGGCAAGTTGGTAGGGATGGCTGCCCTGATAGCCGATGTAATTATGGTCCCTGGATGATGTCATGGCTCAACACGAGCATGACAAGACCTTGTAATTATTTGGGTTGATTAATATAATTCACTCACGATTATGAGTTTTTCTACAATAAAAAAAAGAGACCTTCTCACGGTGAGTTTCATAACTCACACACACTGACCTAAGGTTGATTCCTTGAAAAAAAAGAGAGAAATGGTGCCTTTGGGGAAACTTTTGCAAAGACTTGGAGTAGTTTCCTAGATTCTAGGCCTATGTTTGGTGAGAAAGGCAAGTTTATCATTGTTTTTAAAGGCCCTTTTTTGGACTACATAAGTAGTCCTTAGTAAATGGTGGATTTTTGGGTGCAAATATGGACCATTGGAAAAAGCTTGCCAATTAATGCCACATAGAAAGTTAATGATAATAAACTTTATTTTAAATTATTTCTTTTAAGCACTTGTGAGAGGGTGTTGACATTTGTGTACCTCTCTTTAAAGAGGGGCATTGAGTATTGTGTCAAACATTATTTTCGATGCTTTTGGAATATATTGTAAACTAAATAGTTGATTGTTGTCACATTTTTTTTTCCAAAAAAGTAATCTTTTATTGTGATACCACATGTTTTCAAATACTAATTAAAAGGTATTCTTAATGAATTAAAAAGAAAAGGTATTACTAATTCAAAGTTTCCCTCAATAAAAACAAAAACGATGTGCTAGTCTATAGCACACAATAACGGGCAATGCCACAAAGCACGTAGATTTGCAACAGAATTAGCTGGACTACATGAGAAGGACAGAAACAACTTTGCGAGAGAGAGAGAGAGAGAGAGAGAGAGAGAGAGAGAGAGAGAGAGAGAGAGAGTACAAGAACACTTTAAAGAGAAGAAAATGCTAAAAAGAAAAATAAAAGAGAAAAGAAACACAAATATACGCTATAAAGTCGACCACCTCTTTATATGGACACAAAAGGTCTTTTGACTTTCCACCTTCATCTGTCTTTTCAATTCCTACATTCACCTTTCATCTGATTTTCGACCTTCATCTGTCTTTTCGATTTATAAACTCACCCTTCACGTACACACCTAAATTCACCCTTCACTAATGTACTTAATATGTTTTGAAAGACTTTATATTTTCTTGAGATTGGGAAGACCTAATAGTGTCACTTCCTATTCTTTCATCTCATTATTGTAGTCTAGCCTTTATTATGAAACTCTTCTCAATAGTTTTATGTAGGCCATAGTGAATTTTCACCTTGTTTTTCCCATGTGAAGTTTAAGCTTCTATACTATATATGAATCTATATGAATCAGCTTAAAATTTTGAAGGAAGGAGAGACCCTCCATGTGTCACATTATGCTTCAT
>NC_140934.1:8399762-8492262 GCF_014529385.1 Adiantum capillus-veneris
TAGGCCGTGATCCAAGCTAAAATGTAAGAAAATAAATTTGATGTGATCAAAAGCTGAATACTAAAGTAGGGTATGCTATTCGTACTCTCAAATTTTCAAAGGATATAATGTGCATACAAAAAGACTCTCTCTTACATTGCCTCAATGTTCGGTCTCACATGTAAGGGAGCAGGAGCTAAGGAGCTAAGCCAAATGGCTGGTAATAATATAGATTGTGCATAAGGGAATAGTCTCAAGCATGTAAATGGTTGAATACAATTTTCTCTCACAAAGAGGTTTAGCATTCATCTCTTCACACCATGCTAACTTATTTAATCTCTATCATCGAGTTTGGTAGCATTGCTAGATCAAGATAGACCAAAAGGAGCTCTCTCTCTCTCTCTCTCTCTCTCTCTCTCTCTCTCCCCCAATAGAAGGAGAGAACTCCTAAGTTGTTTGTTGAAAAAAAGCTAGCACCTCATGAAAGATAATGTTTATGAGAAGCTCCCAAGCTTGGTTTAAAGTATGCTTTGCATAATCATATAAACCAAAAGGAGGACTCTCTCTCTCTCTCTCTCTCTATCCCCACCCCAATAGAAGGAGAGCACTCTTAAGTTTGTTGAACAAAGGCTAGCTCCTCATAAAAGATAATATTTATGAGAAGCTCCCAAGCTTGGTTTTAAAGAATGCTTTGCAGCATCTTACATATATTCATGTTTGTTAAATCTATCAAGAGGTTGTGTGATGCATCATTTTTAGAAATAGAGTATACATGTAGAAGGAGAGTATTGATAGTGTTCTAATTGGAACATAAGATAGCCTTATGAGAATACATGCCATGTTTCCTTGAACGCAGCAACGTGGGTCACATACTAGTTCCTTCAATTTGACCAAACTGTGAAACTCATTGTGTGGCCCTCTAAGCTATTTTGCAAAAAGTTTCTCCCCTTGTTTGTAGGATAAGTCTCACCAATCAAAGAAAATGAAATTACCTAGATTATTTCCACAAAAATCTCTTCAACATCTAGATTCCAAAAGACTAAGAATGCAATCAAAGAAAATGAAATCACCTAGATTCTTTACACAAAAATCTCTTCAACATCTAGATTCCAAAGACTAAGAATGCAATCAAAGAAAATGAAATCACCTAGATTCTTTCCACAAAAATCTCTTCAACCTCAAGTTTTCTTCCCCCACTAGCATAGGGCTCACTGAACTCTTATGACACGCTAACCTTGCAAAAGGAGGAAAGGGCATTTTCCCTAACCGGTGAAAATAAGGCCACACTTGAAATTCTCTCGATTTTTAGGTCAAAATTTGAAGCTATCGTTGGTAAGTACACTAAAACTTGTGTAAATTTTCTGGTTTTTTTAAAGGGAAGCTCACTGGGATTTACAATTTTGTCGGTTATCACTGGACCCCAATTTTTTCCTAACATTGGGGGGGAGGGGGAGGGGGGTCTCGCCTATTTCTCCCTCGAGCATGAGAGGGGATGGGATCTGCGGTGGGATGATTGAGCACCATGGATCTCACAAAAATTAAACTCGAAAAGAATGTAGTCTTGACTCTCCCTTCCACCTTGGAGAATCGAACCTACAACTTAGGAATTAGAGCCATGTGACTTAACCACATTGCCGTTTGTGGAATGTAGATGTCATCCTCGAGTTTTGATGTGCAAAATGTCTTACAATGGGGGGAAAGTAAACCAGAGCACAAAAGTAAACTCAAATAAACTCGGACACCTGAGTTCGACCTTAGTACATTGATGGCCTTTTATCCCATCTCCCATGCCCTTGTGAGATATAAAGGGCATTCACATGCTGCAAAAGCTGCGTTTTTATTGAGGTCAACAATCTTCGCTATAGTGCATAACTCCTAGGTGCTCCGCATGAGAGAGAGTAGAGAGAGATGGGTAGAGTTTTCCAAACTGTGCCGAAATCGGCAGAGTTGAGGGACACACGGCAAACTGGTGCTGACGATGGCAAAACGCTGCCAACACCACCGTGTGAATGCCCTCATAGCTTTTTTTTTTTGGGCGGGGGGGTCCTTTGTACTACGTGGTGGCTAAGGCTCAATCGTTGAATGCATATCGACATCTGGAATTTTGCTCCACCAACGCACGCGGCCACAAAGCTCACTCCACACCTTGCTCTGCGCCCGCCGCCCACAGTAAAGGACTCAGCTAGTGAAGCTTCTTTGTCCTATCAAGAAGGAGGTGTGGATGCGCGTCAAGGATGTCATGTTAGGTCTGGAGGCAACTCATGAGCCTTGGCCTCCTCTTGTTCTTTTCTTTTCTTGTGTGTTGTTGGTCTCACGAGTTAACGGGGTGTTGTTTGCGTGTGTGGATATGGCTCTTTTGGCCCAATTCTCAGATCTGCGGAAAATTGTATCTTGGGGTGGAGGTAGCTGGGCGAGCGTTCTGATCATGGCAAATGGCAAGCTCTTCCAGCTCTGCCGGGTAAGTCCTCAACCCTGCTACTAATATGTGTTGGATGTTGCCTAGCTCTCGCCCCACATTCGCTGCTGTCGCTTGCTCCTTGCTTTCTAGTTAGCCAACGATACTATGCCAGGGAATTGGGAATATTCAGTCCCAGAGCCTTGCCAAATGTGGCCCTATAGCTGCATACATAGCCTATATGTCTAAAATCCCCTTCTGGCGGTCTCTCGCTTCTCTCGCTTAGGAGACCACAGCGGAGTCCTCGGGTCTTGGAGGGCCATGTCGTTTAGGGCTTCAGTGTTATATAGTTTTCCAAATGATGGAGCTCTTCTTTGGTGAAGTCACAGAACACCTCGATTGTTTTTGTAAGTGTAATATATATATATATATATATATATATATATATATATATATATATATATATATATATATATATATATATATATATATATATATATATATATATATATATATATATATATATATATATATATATATATATATATTATATAGGTAGCACCACCAGAAGAACCTGTTGCTATGTTTTTCCCCTTAGTCGATTTTTGTTACTATTAATGATTTCTTAGACAACATCTGGTTGGCCAACCTTTAAAGGTCTTGTCACTCAATTGCACGCTGTTTGTTAGAAGTGCAATATATATATATATATTGGCTTCAGAGTTTTAACATCCTTAATATCAGAAAGCACTTGCATCACTCAAAGGTCCGCCGCCATAGTTGTCTTAAAATGGATTTCGTGTTTAGGTATGTTTTCATGTGCATTGTTCTCTTCTTTCTAGCTAATTGGTGTGCAGTGATCAGAAACATTTATAGCAACTACTACGCTCTTGATTGCCGAGCTATTGTGTGCCATGGAGGTTGAAGCATCATATCAGGTGCTGTTTTGCTACATGAGTTCTAAACAAAGTAGATGTGTCATGTCTGAAATTAGGCTTCTGTCTTTCAAATACACTCATCCTTGTATTGCTATATGCTCATGTGAGTATGAGTATGTCTGCACTTATAATATTGGTACCTAAATGTGTGAGTTTTTCTATAGGTGAATTTGGGCTTTTTTTAGTAGGTAAATAATAACCGATTAAATTTGTTGTAAAGTGTCTGTACCTTATACCTTACTTGGAAGATAGTTCTTCTTTGTTTAGCACCTTATGTAATTTTTCATTTTCCTTTAGTATTTATCATATTTTTGTGGGTTTACTGTGGGAAGGGTAGGACTAATGCCTTGGTGAGGGATAGAGTGCAAAATCAATAATCTGACACCCTTGCCTATCTTCCCTTCTTCTCCCCCCCTTTTGTTATCTATTTCTTGCCTCGTGATTGGAATAGATGATTATAGTAAGTGCCAAGGTGGATAGAGGCGATAAATATGATACATAAAAGTACAAAAAAACATTGCTTTTATATAACATCTTTGAATTGAAAATGTTTTAACATGGTGGGCATGTATTTTTTGCGACCGTGTATGTACGTAAAGTGTTTTTGTTTATTAGAGAGACTTAGAAATATAATACAATTGCCACACCTTCGTGGCATGCAAGATCTGCAGTAAACAAGTCACAATTTTCTAGACGTTGAGCAAGTGAAATAAAAACACCCAGCACGTTAGTATTGGATGACCATGTTGCTACTAATCGAATTTAATGACTTGAACAAAAACTTCACAGAAATTTTAACAGTCTTATACGAAGTGCCTTTAGTCATTTTTGGTTGTAGAGCAAATTTGATGTGACGTCCTCGCTGTGCAGATTAGTGGCGCGAAACCTAGAGTCAAGACTAAATCTTCAGATTAAGATTAAAGAGAGAGAGAGAGAGAGAGAGAGAGAGAGAGAGAGAGAGAGAGAGAGACCTTCTGTTAGGATTGCTATTTTGAAGAGAAAAGTATTACCTTTACTTAGGTTTCAACTTCAGAGTAAATATTCCTTTGGTTTTTCTAATCTAGAATGTAATTTAAGATGTGTTACTTTATTATCCTTGTTGCAATGAAGTAAGTTGATGTAGCAAGGGATTGATTTCGATTGACGACGTTATAAATGCATTATGTAAAGTGCCTAGTCATGTAATCTTTTTGTTTTGGTTCGTCGATGGTGATGTGTGGACGAGTCTTTTTGAGCTTGCACCATGTTATGGCCGAGTATTTGCTCATAATTGTTTTGAAATTCACCTTTTATGGTAGGTAAGGGTGATTATCTCTATATGGGTTTGGTGCTGTGTCGTTGTTCAATGCGTAGTGCGTGCAAAGTCGCCTATATAGAATTTGTACTTATCATTACACTATGTATTCCAAAAGGCATGGTTGACGATGGTGCGGTCTTTTTGTGTGAGCCTGAGTATTTATAATTGTAGTATAAGAAGGTGGGATGTGCGGGCTATGGGTCCATTATATTATTATGTTAGTACTCCATGTAAGGCTAATAAGAGGGTGGTTGATTTTTGAATATTTTAAGCAAGTTAGTAGAGATACATTAACGAGAGCTTTTTTTCATCCATGTTGTATTAGGCCCTAAAAAAGAGGGGTCATTATATTCATGTCGACATTTTAACACGGTATGAATGTTTGTTATCTAGGGGATTTCTTAGTAGTTGACCCCTCGAGGATGTATTAGATCGATCTGATCATGTGGCATTGTTAATGGTAATTAAAGTGTTGATTGGAGATGCAGTTGGAAGTAGCATGTTTTTAATAATTTGTTGACGTGGTGGTTGTCTCGGATTTTGTATTGTGAGTTGCGAAGTTGCTACATGGTACTTGGTGCTACTTTTGAAGCGTTTTTTTGGAGGCTTTTTGTTGTGGGAGCACCCGCGACCCCATGAGTTGCGAAGTTGTTACATGGTACTTGGTGCTACTTTTGAAGTGTTTTTTTGGAGGCTTTTTCTTGTGGGAGCACCTGCGACCCAATGTAGGGGCCTTTTGTATTCTGTAGGAGTATCTAGAGGGCGAATGTGGTGGATTGTGTGGTTGCAAACTGTACTCTTATGATTATTAATAAAGAAGTTTTGAAAGGGGTATCATAATTTGGGGTTAATGCAATCGGAAGCGAAATTTTGTTGCTTCGTGTATCCCTCTCCCCCCTCTCTCTCTCTATTGAGTGAAAGCTTGTTGCAATTTTTGTTCGTGTTTCTATTGATTGCTTGCTCGGATGTCTAATCTGGTTGCATAGTTTCAAAGCTCATATGATTCTTCTCCTATTGAATATCCGATCCAATGGTACGGGTTCCAAGAGTGAATCTCTCACGTGCACATCTAATCATATGTATGTGGACTAGCTAACTCCTATCTTAAGGATTGAAGATAATTTAGGAAGTGTTGTGGCACACTTGTGAGCCTCTATGCAGGACTTGCATGCCCAAACACTTTAGAGTTATTGCATACTCTCCTTTGATTGCACATGAGCACAACTAGTGTGTGTGCTAGGTGGAGACATTGGAGAATGTTCCCATAGAGTTTCCTATAGGGTTTCATTAATACCTAGTCTAGGTGTTTGTGCATGTCAAGCATGTGTATAATTCATTAATAAGTGACATTTTAATAAATTGTGGGTTTCTATTGGCATTGCCCGACATAGCTTTAATTTCATGAAGAAGTGACCCTAGCGATCATCTCTCAAGCGCAAGTCAATACCCCTCAATACAAGCATCAAGTACCCACAGCTTCTCAACAACATCTCTAGCATTTTTGCACCATATCAACTACAACATACATTGGTACCATTGTTTTCGTATTCTAGCCCAAGACAACAAATCAATCGTTGTTTTCATATTTCATACCTAGTCTCACCGTTAGGTTGCATCCTCAATCTAGAATGGTTGTAGCGTTTTTAGTTAAGCAGCTAGTCTCGTAAGTCCAAGGGTCTATAATAAGAGTGCATCAACATCTAGAACCATTTTGTCTACATTTGTGCAGTCAGGTGGGGGACCTTGGTTGGGGGTTTGGGTTCCATTTGGTGTTAGTCCTCTCTCCCTCTCTCTCTCTCTCTCTCTATATATATATATATATATATATATATATATATATATATATATATATATATATATATATATATATATATATATGACTCGTGGGACCTTCACTTAATAGTATCATTCTCTTCTCTCTATAGCCTTTTCACTTCTCTCATGAAGTAGAAAGAACCCTCATTTTTTGGAAAAGGTATCGTAAGTACGCATTGAGCTCATAATGAGCATGTACCATCAATTTGTTGCATATCATACTGGTATGAGAGCTCTTTGGTAGTATTGGTTCACTCGAGAAAAGATGAAAAAACCATGCTCGGATATATTTTATCAAACAATCTCTGTGTCGTCTTGAACTTATTAGTCACTCCCACCCTTAGTCCATTTCGCATCGGTTGTGCTTCCATCTTCATCAAGCCATACCAAATCACAAATTTCTTTTCTTGTTTGGAATTTCATCCAACCCGATACAACTTGGGTGTATTGATCTCTCTAATTTATGTCTTTGAAGAATGGTAGGTAACTCAGAAAAGAAGTGCTTGTCTGCCAAGGGGTGCACCCTCAAGGAGTAGTTGAGCTTGAGTAAGAGAAAATTCTTCTTAAACGCAAATTGCAAGAGTACGAAGTACTAGGAGCGTTGACAACCTAGGTACCCAAGTACCCAAGTAACCCAAAAACACCAATTACTTGAAGTATCCAAAACCCCAAATATCCCAAGTATCCAAGTACCCTGATTATTACCTTCATTCTTAGCGTATGGTCATCTCTCTTTATCACTTATAGAACCTATACTCAATAGTATTGCGCTCTCCTCTTTGTAGTCTTTTCACATCTCATGAAGAAATTGGACGATTTAGTAAAAGGAACCTTTACACGCTGAGCACTCATCCTAAGCTTTCACTATGAATCACTATTATTGCACATTGCAAAATTTGATAAACACATCCGACCTATTGTTAGCGGGACCATAAAGAGCACTCAAATCCTAGCGAAAATACAGAGTTGACAAAAAATCTAATGTGGGAAGAGCGTGGGGAAGCCTTTTTGATGAAATGTGAGGACTACGGAAAGCCTTTACTAGAGGATCTTCGAAATTGAAAATACCAGCGACAGCTTCAAGTGGACACTTATGTGATGCGTCCACTTATGTGATGCGCCTTGTCAAATACTTGGAAGGAGGTGAATTATATGAAGTGTTTGAAGTCATCTGATTCTTGAGGTTTATGTGATGATAGAAGTTTGTAGCAAAGACCAAGGTGAAGCCAAATGCAAGAAAGCATAAGCTTATTCTTAGGAAGAGTTTGATGAATCTCTTGACAAGAAAGTTTATGAAATCTAAAAAGCACTCTCGAAAAAGGAGTCAAAGGATCTAACCTAGTATTCGGGTTTGGTTTCTACCTTTAATGAGAAAAAGGAATTAAGCAAGCTTGTTTGATTCGAGAATAATTGTAGCATTTCTACTTCTTCCATCCTGATTTAAATTTTGATGAGGACAAGAGGATTGAAGCGAAGAAGGCATAAGGTAAACAGTCCAGAAAGTATGAAAAGCATTCTAGTAGCCTAGAAGAGAATATCTCTTTTAGTTCTAATAGCAAGATGATGATATTTACACCTTTGGAACTCTTATAGCAAGAAAAAGAATCTTTAAGTACAAGTCACCCAATACAAGGATGAGAGAGGAAATGATAATGTTTCTACACTTTTTTGACCTACAAGATTCATATCAAGCTCTCTTTACAATAGTTTGATAGCGCTCTCTTTGAAGGTAACTTCTCGAAAGCCTTTAAAGTACGAAAGGCATCATCTTTTCTGAAGGGGAATGTTCTCACACGATTGTTTACTCTTCTTTATCGAAAAGCATTGACAAGGTGAAATTTAAGAAGTTATTTTCTTTAGTGTTCTTGAAATGAGTTAGAGGCCGATGTGAATCACAACCGAGAATCATGTGTGGACGCAAGAATACCTTTTGAGACCTACAATTATTGTTTTTGGGATTTTTTTCTGGTTGCTTCTTTTAAGATGTCTTTTCTATAGTAGAATGAAGTGTATTGTTGTGGAAGACTTAAAGAGGTCCGATGATAATAGAAGTGAGTATGCAACAACTTATGGAACATGCGTGGATAGTTTCTCCATGCATTCAAGCTCCTTGACTTATGTTACGACATGATAATGTCATGTCATTTGAGAAATAATCTACTAAGGAAAAGATAGGCAAGAAGTAGAAGAAGATGAGAGTATCGATATTTGTAGAGTGTGGTGTAAAGTACGAGAGGAGGAGGCCTTTCTATTTTGTTATGGAGGATCTACAACCAATTGTACTTCTTCAAAATTGGTGGTTTGACTTGGGAGTACACCGAAAGTAATGAAATTACAATCAGATGTCCAGTGGTACCCAAGGATGACATCGCCATTACACTTGTCATTGGCAAACTTTGGTTGCTTTGTCACATGTACTTAGGACACGAGGACTTCCATATCATGCCTCTTAAGGGGTGATGTACTTTTGCGAGGTGTATTTTTGGGGATACCTTCATACCACAAGAACACTGTCGCGGTTGATTTTAGTGCAAGAAAGGCGACATTGAAAAATGGTAACGGCAGAGAAATCACTCAATGTAGAATTTAAGGGCGCTCCGTCCCGCTTGTATTGGCTTTGGCTATTTCTAAAGAAATGATATCGAGATTTGTGTTTACTTTTTTTTTGAGAGATTTGGAAGAGTATAAAGGTTCAAATTTGTCAGACTTAGAATCATAATGCCAAAAGATTTTACAAGCTCAAGTAGATTGTTTCTGTGAGGGTTTTGTTGGAGAGCTACCTCCTGAAAGACTTGAGAATCACACAATTGATTTGATTATTGGTAGTACACCACGAAACTGGTCACCTTACAAAGTGATCAAAGCTCAGAATGAAGAAATAATAAGCCAAGTTAGATAAAGTTTAGGAAAGAGCCTAATTCAACCAAATAACTTGTCTTTTTGCTCATGAGTGGTTCTTGTTTCGAAGAAAGATCTTGAAGAATGTGCATTGACTACAAAGCTCTTAACAAAATCACCATTAAGAACATGTTTCAAATACCTAGGATCAATGATTTACTGATATATAATAGGTTTTCACAAGAATCAATTTGAAAAATGGCTACAATCAAATTAGGATTGCTCTTGGAGATGTATATAAGATTGCGTTTATTACATCCTTCGGATTGCATGCGCCTTTGTTGATGCCATCGTGATGCCATTTTGGCTCACAATTGCTTCTTCAATGCTTAACAGGGTTATGGACAAAATTTCTTAAGAGCAAAGGTAGTTTGTGGATAAAGATTGCACTTAGGACATCCTTCGGATTGTATGCGCCTTTGTTGATGCCCTCGTGATGCCATTTTGGCTAACAATTGCTTCTACTATGCCCAACAGGTTTTATGGACCAAATTTCTTTAGAGCAAAGGTAAGTCTTGTGGACACTTCCTTTGAAGACAACATTGTATTGTCCAAGAATGAAGAAGAATGTCTCTTGCAAGGTTTTGGGGCACTGTGAAAACTCAAGTCTTTCATTAATGGAAAGAAGAGCGAGTTCTTGTTGGTGGCTTTTTTGAAGTGTTGAGGTTATATACCTTGATCGAGAAGGTCTTTTCATTTACATGAGAACCTTCACCAATTGTGAAGAATACTTCATGATTCTGGCAGAGGCGCTCCTCTCTGCAAAATGACCTCTCGCCAAACGGGTTCTTTATTGTTGTGAAGGTTGTGTATATAAACCAGCTTGTTTGATGTGGAAAGAAGGCAACCCTTTCCATTCGAAATGTTCTTTCTCTTTTATCAGTGCTGTCGGAGGCTGTTGTGGTTTGTAGGATGTTGAGAGGGTTACTTTAGAAGGAATAAACTTACGACTACAGGCCGTGGAAAGTGAACGCACTTTGTAGCACCATTAGGATCCTCCAATCATGTGCATGTGAACTTGTGTGTTGCTGAATGAGATAATGCAAGATTTACAAGAGCAAACAAAAATGTTTCTACTTTCGATGAAGCTTTTACCTCATTCGCTGTGTATGCTAATGGTGATGGGTAGTGCAAATAATGAAAAAGTTCGAGGCGGATAAGCTTTCTTGAATTGTGCATCTCCCTTGCATATGAGATCGAAGTCAATCGACAGCTTGACTGCCCTGTTTCACCAATCCAACGATCCATTCAATAAACAACTTTACCAGTGTCCCCTCACCTTTTGCCTGCTTGTCATCTACCCCTCTCACTCTTTGTTCAAGCCTTCTTTCACAAAGCGAGGGCTTTATCTATTGGGATAGTTTCCTACGATGTTAAAATTCTCTTCTTATTTTCCTCTCTCTCTCTCTCTCTCTCTCTCTCTCCTTGTTTCTCTGGACCGTACGCTTCTTCCATGCTTCTTTTCTTGAATGTATAGCTATTGAAGCCCGTTTTGGTGTACTAGGCTACCTTACAAGTAGGTTCAATGATACACATTAATCCAGGGTTTGGCACTGGATCTAGCTCTCGCTCTTGGAATGTAAGGATGCAAAAATTCCTTCTTCAAAAAATGTAGTAGCCATGGTTCCGTCAATCAACTAGAAGACAAAACCACGTAGTAGGGTAAATGGCCCAATTTAAGGCTACCAAAGGGAATCTCTCCTATCTGAGGTAAGATGTTAAAAATGGTGTTTGAGGATGCATTTCATTGTTGAGGCCATTTTCTCTCTTACGATGTAGGCGTTTTCGCATCCAGTGCAGCATACAAGCAACGCGACAACTCGTTTCGTTACTGTAAAAAAAAAATGATTTCCCCATAGGCGGCCACACTCCTTATAAGAGGAAAGGACAACAGTGCGCAAGATTTGAACTCTACATCCAACCAATCCCTTGACGCCATCTCATGTAAACCATCTTACCACTCCACACTTGATGTCCTCGAAGGGGAGTCCTAACGTTCTTCATCTTTGCCCCCATGTCCACTTACTTGGGCTTTTACCCTAGGAGTACCAATTGGGAGAATGGAAAAATGAAGGAATAAATAAGATTTATTTTTGTGGCAGAACAAGGCGGCTTGTGATGGGGCTTGACAAGTATTGTAATTAAAATAGTCTATGAACTTTGAGAGGAGCGGAATTAGGAAAATTAGAGGACTTTTGTGAGCATAGAGGGTGAACTTAATTGATGGTAGCAACATAAACATAGTACTTAGTTAACTTGGCATGAACAATACTTTTGCAAGAGTGTTTAGAGAACATCACAACATTTGAGGACCGGAAATATGCGGAGCCGGTCCCCCCTCCAATAGACATTTGTATTATAGATTCTCCCATTAGGAGAGACGGTATATTACAATCTTTGTGTTCCTTGTGACCTAGGTGATGCAATGAAGATGGAAAGCTTCATGTATCACCATCATAATATAAACTTTGTAAAAAGCATTAACTATCCCAAGCCTCAATCCCAAGGTCTCAACCACCTTCGAAGGTGGAGAGAGCTAGGAGGGAATGTGGGTAGGGAAGACAAAGAAGAAACATTTTATAGGAGAAAGAAATAGTTTCTCGCTTATGATCACTCTTCTTTTTATAGGAGAAAGAAATAGTTTCTCACTTATGATCACTCTTCTTCTACCATACATAATAGCATAGTAATGAAGACGGAGAAGATGGCAAGCTTAAGCATTGAAGCATGGCTCTTGGTTGGATTTGCATTCCACACTCAAGAGTGTTGGTGTAGGTTCTCAACTTCTCTACTAGCTTGGAGAAGGAGATGGAGCTCTTGCACTTTGCACTTCACACAATGAGATTGTGTGCGAGTGTGCGTAGGAGAGCCCCCCAAGCTAGTCTCATTCTTGCTTTTGTCGACCTCCTCTTCTAGCTCATGAAAGAAGCTTATTGGACCCTTGTAAGCCTGCCCAATCACATGTCGAAAGCATAACAAGCAACAAGGGTAGACTTCGGACAAGTGTCCCCTTTTTCCTTTGAGAGAGAACTTGATAAATGGAAAAACAATTAATTAATTGAACTAAATTATCATTGAACCTCTCTAGGGATTAATCAATAGGCTTTGGATACTCTTGAGGGTAACCTAGCTAGGGGCTTGCCATGTGTTCTACTTGCCTCTTGAGAAAGGGGTGTTCTTTGCGAGTGGTTAAGCAACCACCCCTCCTACTTGCATGGCTCGTTCCCTCCTTGTAGGGATATGTGTTGACTATTGTGACATCTCAAGTCCCTCAACCTTGGGCCAGTTCACCACAAGCTCATCGGTCCTTAAGTCCCTCAAGCTTGGGCTGGGTTCCCACCTCAAGTACAACCCTAGCATCTCAAGCATGATAATCACCTCAAGCACCTCAATCATCAAGCACCTCAATCATCAAGCACCTCAAGCATCTCGAGTATCTCAGTAATCAGACACGACAAGAACCTCATGCTTGGGCTAGGTTCCCACCTCAAGCACAATCCTAGCTTGCCTAGGTCAAAGGACTTTTAACACTAATCTTTGGAGGTCTTCAATGAAGCTAACCCTAAGGTCTTTTAAGTTCCATTGGTTAGCTTTTCTCTTTGACATACTATCTCTCATTTGGGTTTAAGAAGGGTTTTCTATGTAGAAGCTTGTCCACTCATACCTCATTGTGCTGAGTGCGTGAGTGTGTTTTGGACTTCCTTCTTCACTTACCACTATACTACAACGACTTCGACTCTTATGCTCACCTATACCAACATGAGCAACACAACGTAATTATGCCCAACTCTTTCAGCTTGAGCAGTACCTAGAATAACTAAGACGCTTAGACCATAGAGAATATTACATGAAGTAACGTCTTGCTCATTAAGTGGTTTAGCTGTCCGACTTTAACTATTATGCCATGTATTTTTAATGGCGACTTGGACATACCTGTTTAAGGCCAGAAACCCAATTGCATAAGTTTTGAAAATTTAGGCCTCTTCCATTGTGTTGGTCTTTGGATGCCACCATTTTGTTGAGTAGCTTGGTATATTTTGGCTCCTTTTAACTTACTTGTCGTATATTGTCACTACTTTCTGAAACAAGTCCTTCAGTTCTTGTAGAGATTGATGTAGCCTTTGCTTTATCTTGCATGATAAGTGGTTGTTGAGATGTGTGGGTTCTTTGTGATTGAGTTTCCACGAGCAACTTTGGAACCCACCTTGTCTTTGGTTTGTGTGTGACCGTCTTTTGTATTTGCTCCTTTTGCTCCATAACTTGATGGACACTAGGCTTGGCTAGCCATTATTGGATATTTTCTTTGTAGAAACCTTGATTTTGGAGTTGATGACGAGGTATCTATCTAGAGATTGTAGTAGCTTTGGTTGCATTTGGCTTTTGTTTGCTTTTGGTTATCATTGCTTGCCTTTGAATAGAAGCTTGTGTTGCATGATTGGTCTTTGTTGTTTTAGATTGAGCTATAACTTTTGGTAGCCATATGTGAGTGTTTTCTTCATAGAATCCTTGTGCTTCAAGTAGCTTGACTGGAATTATTCGTTGTATCACCTGTGTTTGTTGGGTAGCTTAGCTAAGGTCTGACTTCGGCATCCATACATTTGTATTGCCCACTTGGAAGGTCTTTTTGTCTGTCTTTTGTTGTTCTTTCGCTCGCTGGATTTTTTTGTATTCCGTTGATAGCGTGGCTCGCTCCTTGTAGAACTTCTTTCTTTAGGTGAGTACATCCAGAGTGTTAGTTTAGGCTTTTTTGCCCAAACACTGGTGCTTCCTTAGAAACCTTGAGTAGTGATTTGAGTCATTTGATGCTACCCATCTTGTTACCTTTTGTTCTTGAGGTTCAACTTGTGTCATAGGTATCCAAACTGGGTTTTTAACTTTAATGTGCTCTTTGGATACCAATACTTTGTTGACATTCTTCGACTTCTTTTGAATGCTTTTTTGTGATGGAAACTTTGGTTGATAGACTTTTTGTTTCGGTTTCCATTTCATTGCCTATGGTTTGGCTCTTGATGTAGAGGTTTCGCGGGAAGGTTGATGAAAGTTTGTTGAGGGTAAAGTAGTCTTGCGATTTTGATATACTTCAGTGTTTACCTTTGCTTTACCTTTTTTCGCTATGCTTGGTTGCTCATTTTTTGCATTGACTTGAGGTGCTTTTGGGGCTTTTGATGGTGGTGGTGTTGAAGAAGATTTTGCTTGTGGTTGAAATAAGATGTTCCTTCAGCTTTTTGTCAGGATCAGACTCTTTGATATGATGGGAGTGAATTATGTCGAAAGTATCTTTATATTCTCCGGTACTCAATTTGAGTACGGCTTCTGCCATGCCAAAGCTAGAAATTGACATTTTTGAACTTTTGTATACGATCTCTTCTAGCTCGGTGATTAGATTCTTTGTTGCTTTTGAATCTATCAAACTTCACATGTGATTTTGAGTCATGCTTCTCCACATATGTTGAATTTGATCGTCGTAGGATGTGGGACGGGTGTCTAGCCTCTCATATCTTATTGCAAACGTAGCGAGAACCATGAATATAATTGTCAATCCATGGAACGAAGCTGACTCGACTAATGCATAGAGGCTACAAGAGGTCATCAATCTCTTGGAAAACAATAAACAACTCGCATTTAACTCAAACTACACTCAAATGATTGAAATCACAAAAAGCTAATCGTTCATCGACAAACAAATCACATCCGTTACAGCATCAAACGACATCCAAGCGTTACGAAACTTCTAGGAAATGTTTATAAGACTTGAGCAGACATGCTTATGGTCTCAAATCTCACTTTAGGTCAAGTGCAAAAATCGCGATTATTAATAGCAGTGAGTTTTTGACCTAGTCGTTTTCGATCCAAAATGCATCTAAATGCTTAGCAATGATGTCTCAATATCCCGTCTATACTTGGTTTTTTATTTTAAAGTTTAGATTCTTACTTATGATAAAATTAGACCGTGGGTCAACGACGTCAAAAGCTACGAAATACCATGAAATGCTTACATGTAGAGCTCTTACCTGCGGTTGCATCGCAACTGACGTCACTGCAATGTGATAACCGGGAAGGGAGTAGGAAGTGCGAGAAGGAGAGAAGTGAGCACTGTTAGCTCATGTTGTGTTTCTAGTATCCAAAACTTATGAAAAACTTACAAAAATTGGTTTTTATACCTTAACCAAGGTTTTTGTGGTCAAAATTAATAATCTGAGAGCTCTAATTAAAGAGAATTTTATACAATCTACAAGCTTGTAGCCCCGGCTCATCAATTACAATGTTTATTTAGAAAGTAGGAGTTACAATATTCCCGATTCATCAAAATAATAAGTGTTTTTACAATGAAAGTTCCGAAAAATGATATCCGAGTTAGTTTACTGTTAACATTCCTCCCCTCTTCGACTGTGTCGTCCCTTGATATAGCTTGTCTGCTTAGTAGCGGGTGAGGTGGGCTTCAGAGACGTCTCTTCTTGGTAGTGTTGTCTCATCTTGTTCCGTAGCCTTCGCTTGTCTTTGTTGCTCTGTTGCATCTTCTTCGGCTTTCCTCTCAGTCTCTTGAGCTTCTTTTAACTTAAGGCTTTTGTCTCTGCATACATGCGTTCAAGAAAGTCTGTGGTCCTCTCCTTCTTTTCTTATAGGATTTTTGGTTCTAGATACCCTTATCTCTCTTGGAACCCATCTTCCCGGGCCCTCATTTGTAGCTTGGCGGTTTCTTTCATAAGTTTGTTTTTCTCTTTCAAACCTCGCCTTCTTTTGCTGAGGTTCTTCTTGATGTGCAGCTACACCTTTTTTCTTCATTTCCTCAATTCTGGCCCTTCTCTCCTCATTGTCTGAGCTCTCACTGCTATGAGTTTCATGAGAGCTTTCTGTCGATTCTTCATTTGACTTATAAACTCTCTTTGACGAACGTGTTGTGAAGACACAATCTATGTTTTCTGATTTGGGGCTGGCGGCAAATTGTCGACCATGCCAATAACATGGTATGCTATTCTTGTCAGTACTTCAGGGGCACCCGGATATGTGAGTTTATCGGTGTCCTTCAGCGTTGTCAGCACATACTGCGCGTGATTAATTGGTTGCCTGGTTGTCGACTTCAACACTTGGGTGAAGGTAGTCGCAACTGCATGATTTGGGGTGGTGTACCGTGGCGGTCTCTTTGCTAAAAAGTAAAAGTGCTGATGGTACAGACGTATTGGTTCTTTCACTTGCCTTTGGATAAGGTCGGCAAAAGTTGCACCAACAGTCTCCTTGGTGAATGTGCCTACTGTCTTTCTGTCTTGGGTCCGCATTGTCATCCCTTTAGTCAACAACTTCAGTGTCTCGGCCACAATCTCTTTTGTGATTACGACTTCGAATTTCTGCCCTTGTTGGTCGGTGATTTGGACTGACCCATCCTCTTTGATGGTAGACAATAACTCATAGGATTTTTGGAAATCTATACCGCATAGTTCCTGGCGTAGAAGTCCCTGAGGCCTAGCTTTCTGTTGGCTTCTTTTGTGTTTGGCTTAGCAGCTACATCATAGATCTCTTTCGGTAGCATCTGCAGCTCTACTTGGTGTTCTCCTTCACTCTTAAACCTACCATTTTCCTGGAGCTGTTCTCTTGACAAGTATGTTGTCTTGGCCGTATTTACTTAACTTGGGTCCAGTTGGTAGGGTGGCAGCTCTTGCAACTTCTCTTTTTGGGACACCCTTTTCTTGGCCTTCTCGACAGCTTGTATTGCTCCTATTAGGTGAATGCAGTGCCAAAGTTAGAAAATTCTGCAAATTCCGCTATGAAATGTCCTTGAGTCTGAATTGCTGATAGATTGAATCCAATTTGCTTCAAATCAATTTTGGAGCATGCAGAGATGCATTAAAACATAATCATAAAGTTCAAGCAAAAATTTGCAGTAGAAGTAAATAATCGCGATTATTTACAGTTGAGAAGTTTTTCTAACTTTTTGTATTTTTGACATCATAGGCTTGAAACATATGGCATTTAGGTACTTTTGAGTGAAGTGTGAGCTCATTTGAGTGCACTGGGTGGAAATGGTGCCAGATTTATGCTTTCGGTCTCTAAAACAATAGATATAAAGGGATTTAGAGATTTAGAGATCCAAATTTGCTCAAACTTGGTCAGTGGACTTGGGACATCATGTTCTTTCGTCCCATAAGATCAAAGTTGCAATTTTCTCCCATTTTGGCAAGAAAGTAAATAATCGCGATTATTTACTTTTTCATCAAAATGTACATTTTTTGGTGCAACTTAGTTTTAGGCATGATGTAGACCCTGTGTATGAGATATGGGGTGATTTGGATCAAAACATGTGACAAATAACTCAAAATTTGGATTGGAAAGACTTCTTTGCGTTTTTTCACAATTTTCAAGTTTTCCTTGATCATTTTGGCTCATACTTGAAATGTGGCATGCAATAGGTGTGTACAAGTGATAGGTGAAGTGAAAGTATCATTTTTAAGCAAAAAAAAAAAAAAAAATTGCGATTATTTACAGTAGTCAAATTTTTTGTTAAACTTGACAATGTTTTGACCTAAACATATTCAATATAACCAAAACAAGTTTTAAATTGAATTTGGTAAAGTTTTGTCGTATTGGCATTAGTTCGTACTTTATCGACTCTGAAATCGTCGATTTTTGTGACTACATGGCCTGTGGAGTTGGTTAGTCACTTTTGAAGCTATGGATTTATCCGCTATATAGTCATGAAGCTACCCATTCAGTTTTGGCCCGTTTGGAGTTAGTTTGACTTCGTATGTCAAATTTGATGTTTTGTAGCCTTCGAGCTGTTTTTTGCTTTTCGAGAGCTTGCCTTGACTATTTTCATGAAACCATCCATGTACATTGTGTATAAACTCAGTCTATAAGCTGTCTGTGGAGTCAAAATCTAATTCTGACATCTGTCAAAAACCTAGCTTTTTTACTTGGGACCCCCCTCGACACTTGTTGAATGGTCATCTGGTGATATAGAAGTGTTCTATTATGTAGGGGTATGCTACAGTTTAAGTCTCATCCAATTTGGTTGAGCTGACAGGCCGCTATGGTCAATTTTTGGTCGTAGGACTTCCTTCTTGCACTGCTCGATTTCTAGGGGTTTTTTTTTTTGAGCTTATCGGCCATATAGAGTTGATCATTGATAAACATAGAACTTATCCCTCATGTTTTGTGTGAGACGGCGTTGTAAATGGACAATTGCTCATGTTTTGTGTGAGACGGCGTTGTAAATGGACAATTGTGGACTCCGAAAATCGTGTGCGAAGAAGCTCGAAAGCTCTCTTCTCCAAGGACGACTGGTGGAAATGAAGTGATTTTAAACTACCTTGGATATCTATACTCGGATTTCCCAAACCGTTTTCTCCAAATTCTTTTGGTAGTTCTATTATGCCGTGAAATCTATGTTAGACTCAAAAATTTCCTCAATCGGATTCCAGTAGCTCATTCTGCAAGAATTTGCGAAAGTAGACCTTGGCCGCCTAATTTAGGCTTTTCGCTTCTATTTGCCGATTGGATCGAAATTTTTTGTGCTTGTCCGCATTGTCCTTCTGATCATCAGCATACCTTGAGTTTCTTCATATGAGCTCATTTTCTATTTATTATTAATTTTTGACATGTTTATTGAAAGAATAAAAGAAAATAACAAAATGCGCTAAAAAAGCAAAGTGAAAATCCAATAATTAGGAAGATCCATTGAAAAACACAGCTTTATTGTTTTTTGTTGAATTTTTTCATTTTTAAGTCCATATATAAAAAAAAATGATGAAAAATAACAAAAAATATCATCTTTTGATAATTTTCTCATAGTATATACACTATTTACACTCATCGGGGAGATGTTATCAATTTAATTTTTCTTGTTGATGATTTGTAAGGGCATTAATATGTAATTTTGTAAAAAAAATCACATGTTAACATCAAACTTTTTCTTCTTTTTTCAAACATTGCCCTTAATTACTTAGTTTCCTTTCACCCCTCCTAAATAAGGTACTCCGGGATGAGTCTGTGCATGGGTTGAACAATCATGTCTATGCATAGTCGTGATTGGCTCTACCATGCTTTGAAGATCAATGCAGTTAAAACCATTATGATATGCAAGAGTTAGGTCTTGAGTGATTAACTCAAGGGTTTTTGATGTCGATGTTTTCTTTTGATGTCTTCCAAAGAACAAATCTTGTAGCTTGTGTGCTCTTTGCTTGATTGTACCGTCATGATACTTTGGCATGCTGATTTTTTGAGCTGTCGGTATCAATAGTGATTGTTGTCGAGCTTTTACCCGCCATTGGTATCTTGGTTTGCTTTGGTCAGAATGGTGTGGTTGAGTCTTCTAAGAATTAACTCTCCAATGCTTGCTCGGTTTTACACTTTGCGGAGAAGATAAGTGCTCTTTTTTCTTCCAAATCCATTTCGTGTTAGGTTCCTTGCTCGGAGATGATCTCCTTTGTGTTTTGAATTTTGGAACCATCTTTGGTATAGCAAATGATGTTTGGGTATCCAGATTTGGATTGGCTTGTCCTTAAGCCACATATGAAGGTCTTTCTACTATTAAATATGCATGTGTATGGATGTCTATAAAGGTAGTCAAAGAGACGATCGAGATGTCCATATATAAACCTTTGAGCAGTATGCTAAACTGAAGGACATCCGATGGAGAAGATTGATTGCTTTGTGGTGTGCTCTATTGGTAACCTCCTTTCCATTCCTCTTTGCTTGGTGCATTTGGAACAATGAGTTGTCCGCCTTTAGGTAATAGCTTGAGTTGATTGGTATCCCAATCTGGTACTGTCTTGTACATCCGCATCCATGAGAGAATCATTGTTTTATTTATGTGTTCATCTGGTAAGCATACAAATTGAGAGCATGAACGTCCATGTACTATCACATTTAAGTTGATTACTCCCAATGTCGGTGTTGGGTTCTTGTTGCATCCTTTAAGAGTCGATATTATTGTAGTCAAGGTTTGACTTCTGGCTGTCTTGTATGTGGAATAACTGACTGCATTTACTCGAGTTTCAGTATCGACCAATGCATTTGTGCTATGATTGTTCAACTATACTTTGATGCGAAGGTCCATTACATCTAACCATTCATCATCTGTTGACATTGCATCTTTCTGTAATTCCCATAGTCGTTCATCTAGTTCCAGAGTGTTGATGGGAATATGTATTTGTTGATTTTTGAGAGTAGCTTTTCTTTTGAGTACTCGAAGCCGAGCTTCCTCTTGGGCTTCATCAATAACCTGCTGTCGTTTTATATTTCTTTGCTTTGTTGCATACATCTTTTCTAGCAATTTATTGATTAGTGGAAATTTGTACTTTTTTAAATGACATCCACTAATCCAATTAGCCATTGGTTCACCATCTAGGGTGAACAACTTAACTGCTTCACTTGGAGATACATCTTCAATAATAAACAGTGTGCTTTTCTTTTTCTTAAACTTGGGAATGTGTTGCTTAAGGGAATAGATTAAAACTAAGTTCTCTTTTTTGAAGATTTTTGTAATTAGTTGGGAATCAAAAAACTGTTTTTGTTTTCGCTTTTGTGTATAGATGTGAGGTACAACAATTAGTCTTTTCTCATCAAGCTTTTCTAAATCTTCAAGTCTCTCTGACAATTCATGTCCAGTTCACTCAAAAGCCTTAGCTACTCTTAGTGTCGGCAATAAAAATTCTATTGGAAGTTTGACATCAAGACCATAAACAAGGTTAAAGGGTGTAGCATTTAAATGAAACTCTATAAGTCTATAAAGCAGCATGGAGATTCATTTCTCAATCTGTATGTCCTGAACTAACCACTTTAGTCAATATCGAGCTGAGAATTTTATTCGTATGCTCAGCTTATCATTTGCTTGTGGGTAATAGGGAGCTGATTTGTTATGGATCATCATAAATTCATTAAGCCGATACTCATTGAGGAAATGAGTTTCTTTATCACTCACAATTTCTATTGGCAGTCCATCTCTTGTGAACACAATCTCATACAAGAATGTTGTTATGGTTTTGGCATCATTCTTTTCAGTTGCTTTAGCCTTTGCCCACTTAGTCGAATAGTCCATAGTTACAATGATATATTGAGCTAGGGTTCTATAAGTAGGTAGCTGTATTGGCTCAACAAAGTCTATACTCCATTTTGCAAAAGCTCTAGCCCCATCATTGGTCAAGGGCATGCTATCTACACGGGTTGACATTTTTGCTTGTTGACATGTATCACACCTTCGAACATATTCTTTGGCTTCTGCAAAAAGTGTTGGCCACCATATGCTTGTCATTAAGATTGCTTTATGGTGATCTCATTAGAGAAGTCACCTCCTGCTAATCCAGTATGTTCTTGTTCTATAATGGAAATATAGTCGTCTTCATTTGCACAAAGACGCAGATATTGATCTTTACTCCTCCGATACAATTGGTTTCCAGTAAAAGCATAGTCTCTTGCTTCTGTTTCAATTGCTCTTTGGCGGTGTTTACTCATATTCTCAGGAAATGTTCGGCTTGATAAGGAAGTAACTGGATAGTTACTCTGCTTATGAACAAGTGATATTTGGAACAATGTTACACTAGGTATGGGTGCTTGTTTTTGGCATTGAGGACAATTTTTCACAAATGAGTGAGCATCACTTCTCATATTTGGCCAAAAAACTTCAAGTCTCAAGATCCGACGCATAGTTTGGTCTTCCGCAAAGTGAAGTCCTACTATGGTAATATGTGCTTGACTTAGGTATTGGGTTTTCTCCTCAGGATTAATGTACAACAACAATATTTTATCTCTATTTCTTTTGTACAACCTTCCAGCTAGTAATTGATACATAGCGGATTGTTCAATTAATCCGATTGTAATAGGAAGTGATATTTGCGAATCCACTTGAGCTATGGTCATTAATGATATCATGTTTTTTGGCCATCGAGGTATCATTTCCACAGAGAAAAAATATGCATCTAGTAGATCATCGTCTACTCCCTTAGGTGGTTCTCCTGAAACAATCCTTGACAAATGATTTGCTCTTTGATGAGTGGTGTCCTTTTTCATAACTATAGTGAAATCAAATTCCAAAGAATGATGAACTATCTCACTATTTTTCCTATGTTACATGGCTTGTTGACCAAGTACAATAAGGTTTGGTGATCCACAAAGAACACAACTTTGTTAGCTAATAGGTAATGTCTATACTTTTTTACGGCATAGATCATTCCTAATCCTTCCCTCTTTGTGGTTGTGTAGTTTTTCTCTGTCATATTCAGCTGTCTACTAGCATAAGAAATAGGAAAATCAAATTTTCGGTCTCCTGGTTGAGCTAGTATATACACAATGGAAAAATTCGAAGCATCTACATGTATACGGAATATCTTATTCCAATTTGGTGCTTTCAATATTAGAGCTAAAGTGAGAGCTTGCTTAAGCTTCATGAAGGATTCTTCACACTCATTAGTCCATTCAATGAGTGTAATCAAGCTGTACATGGATTTTGTAATTATAGCGCACATGTAAATGAATCGTCTGTTATATCCACAATGACCCATGAAACCTTGAACCCTTTGACTGTTGTCGGTCTAGACAAATCAACGATAACATGAATTTTATCCATATCAGTAGCTATGCCATTTTTAGATACTATATGTCCAAAATTTTTTCCTTGTCTACCCATAAATGTGCACTTTTCAGGATTTAAGCAAATCTTATAAAGTCTACATTTTTCAAATACCTTTTTGAGGTGTTTAAAATGATCAATCCGAATTGATGAATGTATATATAGATCATCCATATATACTTCCAAGAAATTCCGAAGATATTCTTTAAAAGCATGACTCATCAATCTTTGAAAAATGGCAGGAGCATTAGTTAGCCCAAAAGGTATAACCCGATAAGCAAAAATACCGCATTCAGTTGCAAATGCAGTTTTATGATGATCTTTGGGGTCAACCAAGAGTTGATTGTATCCCGAAAAGCCATCTAAAAAGTTGTAAGCTTCTTTTCCTCCAACTTGTTCATAAACATGCTCAATGATTGAAAGAGGAAAGCTGTCTCTATTGGTAGTTGCATTCACTTTTTTGAGATTTGACACACCCCCGTAAACTTTCATTTTTCTTGGGTACTACCACAATTGGAGAAACCCAATCTGTGTGTTCAATTTCATAAATGAATTCGGCCTCCTTTAGCTTTTCAATCTCTTCTTTGATCTTCAGGGAAAATGTCTCATTATAAGTGTATGGACTCTGTCTATTTGGTTTCGCATCATCTGATTGGTATGGTATGTTGACAGATTTCTGGATCAACACCCTTGAGATCTTTATAAAACCAAGCAAAGATATTCTTTTAGTAAGGCTAACAAAAGATTTTCTTCTTTGTCCGTCAGGTCATTTGCAATGTAGGCATGTTTAGACTCTTCTCTTGGTTCGACTAGATCTAATTTTTTTTACGTTTACAGGTCCCTCATAGGACTCGCCATGTTTTCGTAGTTCCCTGACATGTTGTTCGACTATGATTTTTCGGTTTTGGAGAGTATATTTCTTGTAATGGGAAGGAACACTCATTACATCTTTACCTTCCTCCTCAGTGGTTTCCATTTCGGTTGTATATATCTCCTTTAGAGCTTTCTTAACCTCTTGATATTTTTTTCTTCGCTCAACTCGTGTCATGGTTGAATTCTTGTCCTAGTATTTAGGTTTTTCTTGAGTTTTCTTTCTCGTTCTTCTCAATGTTTTTGACATTTCATGCTTTTCGTTTAAAGGGCATCTACCAGTGATTTTGTCTTTGACACAATCATGTGCATCTATCTGCATCCAGAAATTGTGTTTTACTGGAGACTGATGGCGGCATAAATCTAGCTTTCAAGTTTCTGGTGTCCATTTTCTTCTATATCATTTCTGTCTTCTAAGTTTCTGGTTCGGAAAGTCAAAAAACTTTTCCTCCCCTCTTTTCATGAGTAGTTTAACTCTCACATGTTCTTTTTTCGACCCCGAATCATCTGAGGTAGCTGAATGTTCTTCTAACTCATCTGTTGCATCATAATAGAGGTCTGAAAAAACTTGTTGAGCTTTCATCAAGTCCTTGGATTGTTGAATTTCGTCTTTAATGTGAAGGGTTGAGATCATTTGTATGGGAATTATGTCATAGCGGCCCTCATTGCAAAATTGAGTAGGCCTAGACGTATTTACACATACATCCATTGTTGCTAAAATTTTAGTCCAGTCAAATGGCTCAAACAAATGCTCTGAAAAGGGTTCAGGTATATAGGCTTCATTTGTGCAATCCTTTTCTAAGATACATTTTTTCTCGTTTTACGCTCCCGTTTTTTTAGGCTCCGCAAATTCAAATAGGTGTGTCTTTGTTCAACCAAGATGGAAGCTTAGTTTCAGCCAAAGAGACTGAATCGAATCCTTGTATGAGTGTTTTCATGACATCTCTATAAGTGTGATTTTTTAGATTAACCCTTGTTATTGATCCCACTTGCTTCAAGTACAGATAATTGTTTTTCCAATCTTGGATAAGTTGTACTTGTCGCATGAGAGGTCTTCACAAGATGATTTTATAATTGAGTTTATTTCCAAAGTCCACTATTGCAAAAGTGTATTAATGTTCAATCCCACTGGAATTAACTCTCACTTTTTCAAGGAGTCCTAAGGGTCTTTCGATGTGTCCATCAACAACCAATTGCAATTTCATTCGAGTTTGTCTAATGACTGGTTGTCCCTATGATTTTCATACTGCTTTTGTGGCTATGGCTATGTCTGCCGTACTATCGAATATTGCCGTGGTTTCTATATCATTATATCTCACTGGAAGGGTTGGGTTTCCTTCTTGCCCTTCGTAGTATTCTTCGACTTTGTTCATTGGAACGGATCTAATTTCTTTGTTATCCAATTCGTGTTTTAATTTTCCCAAAAATTTTGTGATTAGTCCTGTTATTCTCACCTTCTCTAGAGTTTTCTGTAGATAATTCCATAAATATGGTCTGATTTTTAACAGTTCTCCTAAAGTAAGAGTGCATTGAATGGGTGTAGACATGATTGAATGGATGTTGTTTACCATTAGGGTCTGTTCCACTCTCTTTATCTGAGTGGTTTTACACACTATGGATTCATCTTTGTTATCTCCCAAGCAAGAGGGTAGTGTTTTCAAAGTCAATGATTTAGACATTCCTAAAGCTTCAGAACCACAATCCCTATATAGGGATTGTACATCCATGCCCATATTAGGAGGTAGATTGTCTAACCAAACTTCTTCTTAAATTTTCTTTCATAAGTGTCCTGGCCAGTCTTCTTCTACGAATGGAATTTCGTCTAAGGCATCTTCACTGTCAGGCATTATGAGTTCTGACTCTTCTGTTTCCAGGTGGGGTTCTACCACCACTTCGGATTTCTCTTTACTGGTTGCTACCTCAAGCTCCTCAGGTTTTGCCATACTCTCGAGCTTGTGTTCTTGTATTTCCAGCATCTCTTGTGTAATTCTTACCAAATTTTGATAAGCTTCAAGCTTAGCTACTTCCATGTGGAGACGGATAGTTTTTGCATTTGTTTTCCATTTTTTGTCATACTTTAAGTCCCGCTTGGTAAGCTTCCAAAGTTACATTAATTGGCTCAAAATTTTTGTCTATCAAAATTGATCCTCTAGATTTCACGGTGGTTTCTTTGATTTCAGTTTCAGTTTTTTTCACCTTTTCTTGGAATAGTTTCTTGGCTTTCTCCTCGATTTCAACCCTTTGTTTCTATTTTCTCATCTCATACCTTTTGCTTCTGCTTCTTTTGGTCTTTTGAGTGGAAATTTTAGTATTCTCCGAATCATAAGAGGAGTTCTGTTTCTTTTTCTTAGCCTGGCCTGTGGTGATTACCTTGATTGGAACAAACGGTTCACTCTCAAATGAGCTACTAGGTATCACTTGGACTACGTTCACTACTGTTTTATCTTTGTTTAAAGGATTTTTTGGACAATCTTCAGGGAAGTGTCCTCCCTTTTTGCAACATTGTATGCAATAAGCTTGAATTGGCTTAATGTTCTTGTCAAGCTCTGGGCATTCATTTTTCCAATGATCATCTGCACCACAGTTATGAAAGTTTTCAGTTCTTGGCTTAATCATGGGTCTTACCATCGTAGGTCTAACACCTTGATTAGCTACATAGTACATCGGTGCAAGCTCTAGTGTAGTATAAGTCACAGGTTCTTCCATCGGTGGTGGAGTTGAATTATATCAGTCTCCTTCTACCATTACTATAGACGGATTAGGCTCAGCATATGGTGTAAGAGGCACTAGTGCTTGTTCATCTATGACTCCCTCTGAATGCATGTACTTTACAGACATTGCATTATGTCCCGGATATGGAGGCTGTTGACCCAACACGGGTTGAGGTCTTTCTATACTCATCGGTGGTCTTTGAGCTGGGGCCATATTAGGCTGATATCTGTACATGGGTTGTTCTTGTGGTCTCACATGTACATATTGAATATTTCTATCATACTTTGGTCGGTAATAGCACTCATTGGTCTCATGGTTGGTCCATTTATCCTCGATTGCACACCATTTTTGCGTCCTAATTGGTTGTCCCTACTGAGGTATCCCTTGTCTTGTTGTCACCAGGAGGTGTATTTTTCCTGTTGCCTTCTGTAAATAAGTACTAGATATTTTTATTTTACTTGTTTCCTCGGGACCCTTGAAAAGGTGCAAGTGGACATTGCATGGCCAATGTGAAACGGCTGCGGCCGAATAGATTTCTCACATCGGGAGTCTGGGTCGGCCAATCGGGGACTGGTCGGGTCAATTAGCACTGAATTCTTATGAGTATGGAAGCCTATGCCCGCCAAATGAAATCTGGGCCACTCGGAAAGTCACTTACAACTTTATAAGTGAGGGGGAACTAGGGAATTAACTCAAAGGGGCAAACTGGACACTTGGCAGTTGTAGAGCCATTTGCAGGATACCTCAGCTGGAGGGGGCGCCCATTTGAGGTTGGGGCTGATTTTTTCTCATGTAAGTGAGCTACAGTGTGTGTGTGGTAGTGGGTGCAGGTCTATAGCTTTAATGGAAAGCTTGCCTTCTCCTCTGCTCTCGTGCATCTCTCTCTCCCCTTTGGCACCTATGGTAATGCCCCACTAGTTGGGCTACTCAGATGAACATGTACAGTTTTGGGGGTTTATGCGCGTTTGCCAAGGCAAGAGCCTTCTGAACAGGAACCGGATTAGCTAATTGCTAATCCCCCATAGGTACGCATAGTTCCATCGCGAAAGATTGCGAGTTCGGAGAGTCTTCTCGCGTGAAAATTCGTCCAATTCACAGGGGAACTGTCCCATTGTGTGCAGGAGCCCTTGGGACACACGTAGGTATGTTTGTTCCGCTAAAAACGATCCGAAACAGCAAATTACAGCCTGCTGTGTTTTTCTGCAGATTTAGGGTTTCGCATCTAAACTGCAAGGGAACACCGGGGGAGCCTCGTGAGAGCCTTGGGATGCGTGTACAGGCTTTTGGGCACTCGGCAGTGAAAAACAAGGAATTACAGTCTGCTGAATTTCTGTGACAACTCACCAGAAAGCTTCTAGATAGCGAGGGAATCCGTCCTAGATAGGTGCTTTTGACCTACAGGGGTTTTTGCGTCGTTATGGTGCCAAAATCAGGTCGGAAACCTGCATTTTCAGCCCTCGCCAGGTTTGGACAACTTTGTGAAAGCTTGTACTAAGTGGTCGGATTGTCTACCTTAATTTGAATAAAGAAATACCGAAAGGGGCGCCAGTCTTTGGGGCCTACAGGGTGTCGGTCTCGTGTGCGCAGTGACATTCTACGCAACTGTGTTCTCTACCCTTCTCAGTGCTCTGTGTAAAATTAACAGGTAATTGAAGTAGTACCGCCCTCTACGTTGTACAGGCCGGTTAGATGATTCCATCGACGGGATAGTCACTTTTTCTTCAAAAAGTGCAGCGTGGAATGTTGTGGGTAAAAGCAACACAGAGCTTGTCGTTATGGCAGAGAAGAGAGACTAAGTACCTGAAGAGGGATCTTCCTCACATGGCACAGAGAAATTTCCTTCAACTCTTCAAGAAGAGGACATGTGGTTTAGAACTCAACTGCGTTGCTGCATGGACATGTTTCAGCAGTTGGCTAACAACCCAAGGATGCAGGAGTTCTTACAGGCTCCGACATAGGGCTTTCAGCCTCCTACACAGGGCATGACTGAGCCGTTGCAGGAAAGGGAGATTTCCAATGCGCAGAGGACTCATGATGCTCGAGGGAAAGCCTATGTGGTTGAGCAACTAGCGGTGTCCAATGATCCAAAGCAACTTGCTTTAGCTGGACAAGAACTGTTTGTGAATGGTGAAGGGAGCAATGAACACGCTATGCGTCAGACCCTTCCATTACCTAATACTTATCCTGGTTATTTTGGAGGTGGTTCAGTGTTTCAAGCTATGGCTAGACCTTCCACAGGTTATATACCAGGGAATGTGTTCGGGACAATGCAAACAGGCATGGGTAACCCTATGTACGCGAACATGGGTGTCCAACCTGGTTTTCAGGGTGCGTATGGCCAGTTTCGAGTGCTTGGAACACAATTTGGTATGGCTGGTTGTTCGCAGCCATACGTACAAAATGCAGATATGACAGATAAAACAGTTGATGCAAGTGCTGGAATGAACAATCATGGAGCACCACTGCTACAGGCACTTGTTTATGATAATGTGGCTCCTTTGAGTGAGCTTAACGATTACAAGGAAGGTGGGCAGGGAGTGAAGTTTGAAACTTTCAGAGGAATTGAGGATCAATTGAAGGCTTTGACCTTCATACAGCAGTTCGATGCAGCTTATCTAGAGGAAACTTCACGGAATCTTCAAAGATACGTAAGGCTTCCACTTTCTTGAAAGGGAATGTGCTTCAATGGTGGACCGCATTTTTGAACCAGGGTCAAGCCCCAACAACGTGGGTCCAATTCAAACAGCTTTTTGTGCCTGCATGGTTGACAAACACTTTTGAAGTGGATGTGATGATAGAATGGCATGAGTTGAATGCTAAACAGTGTGCGATATATGGAAGAGTACAATAAACAGTTTTGGGTCGCACTGTTGCCAGTCACCTCTTACAGGTTTGTGCCATTGTCAGAACAAATTGAGAAGTATTGTTGCGGATTGCCCAAGAAAATCAGGGACTATTGCACAAAGACTACTGTCATGAATATGTTTCAGTTGATAGAGAATGCAAGAGTGGCCAACAATCTGTCGAAGGGAGATTCCGATGGATTTAATAGCCACAAGAAAGGGTCCCAGGGCAAACAGTTTTCAACCAAGGACAATGTTGTAGCAAAGCCTTCTGAGCCTCCCACAAAAAAGCCCTTCATTGAAGAAGGTGATACGTCCAAGAAGTAGTCTAAATCTTCTTCAGGACGAGGACAAGGACAAAAAAGGCATTTTTATGGCAAAACTTTTGAAGAAAGGAAAGCTCTTAGGGAGGCCAAGAAATGCTATATTTTTGAACAAGAAGGCATTTTGCAAATGAATGCCCACAGAAGAAGTCACAGGATAAGGATAACAAGTCGGACCATAAAGGGAAGAAGCCAAAGCCAAGTGTAGGACTTGTTCCAGATTTGGTTGGAGACCAGCCAAACACAGATGCCACGGAGCTGTGCAGAGCTTGGGGCAAAGTTAGAGACCAGACAATGCTGGTTTTCTTTGATCCAGGAGCCCGTGCAAATTTCATATCACCAGAATTGGCATCAATGTTGGGCATTCGTGCAGAGGAGATGGGTATGACAAGGGAAGCAGGTTTGGCATGCCCATGTCATTCAGAGCCTGTTACTCCCATTTTGGGGAAGCTTCGTCTGCACATTCAGAGCTACGTGGATACGGAAGAATTTCATATTATGCCACTTGAGGACTGTGATGTGTTACTGGGTATCCCATGGTGTTACAGGTTGCATGCTATGGTGGTTACTTACAACAAAAAGATTACCCTTGTACATAGAGAAAAGACTCATGTCCTTGATGTAAAGCTTAAAGGCGAGTCTGTTCCAGTTGTTTCTGCTTCTGCTATTTCATATGTAGTAAAGAATCATCTTTCTGCGTACTTGATCTTTGCAAAAGAAGTACCTAAAGTTGTATCTAATTTGTCTACCTTAGATAAAGACAGGTCAATTTTTTTGAGTGGTTTCAATGGATTTTTTCTCGGACTCTTTGCTAGGGGAGTTACCTCCTGAGAGACCTGAGGACCATACTATAGATCTTGTGCCAGGTTCTAGTCCACCGAATAGACCACCATACAGGGTTAGTGCAGCTCAGTAGAAAGAGATTATGAGTCAGGTCAACGAGCTTTTAGAGAAGGGGCTGATTCAGCCCAGTTCCTCCCCTTTTTGTTCACCTGTACTCTTAGTGCAGAAGAAGGATGGTTCATGGCGCATGTGCATTGACTATCGTGCCTTGAATAAGAATACCATCAAGGACAGGTTCCCCATACCGAGGATAGATGACATTCTTGATCGGCTTGAGGGAGCGTCATTGTTTACAAGGATAGACTTAAAGAGTGGCTACCATCAGATACGCATTAGGCCAGAAGATGTCCATAAGACTGCGTTCAGGACAACATTTGGTCTCTATGAGTTTCTTGTCATGCCATTTGGTCTCACAAATGCTCCTGCCACGTTTAATAGAATGATGGACAGAATTTTTAGACCACATAGAAACTTCGTGGGTACCTTCTTTGATGACATGATTGTCTATTCGAAGTACGAAGAGGAGCATAGGGATCACTTGACTGCAGTTTTCAATGAGTTACGTAAGAACAAGCTACTCATTAATGTGAAGAAAAGGGAATTCTTTTTGCAAGAGATTCACTTCCTTGGGCACATTGTTTCAAAGGATGGGGTACGCATGGATCCCGCTAAAGTGGAAGCAATTAGGTCATGGCCAGACTTGAAGTGCGTACATGACATTCGAAGCTTTCTAGGCTTATGTTCCTACTACAGGAGGTTCATCCGCAATTTTGCTGAGATTGCTTCTCCACTCCATGCATTGCAAGGGAAAGAAGTTACTTTCAAGTGGAAAGCCAAGGAAATTTTAGTGTTCAAACACTTGAAAGAGAAGCTGACTTCAGATCCGGTGATCATTTGCCAGATCTTTCCAAACCTTTTGTGGTTCAGTGTGATGCGTGTGGCCATAGTCTTGGTGCAGTTCTAATGCAGAATGGCCGAGTGGTCGCATATGAGAGCATAATTCTATTGAAGACTGAAAGGAACTTGCAAGTCTATGAGAAAGAATTGTTGGCAGTAATTCATGCTCTCACTAGTTGGAAACACTATCTGCTATGGGCTGATTTTGTTGTCCAAACAGATCATCAAACCTTGTGATATTTTCTTACACAGACGAAGTTGTCTGAGAAGCACATGCAATGGGCAAATATCTTGTCAATGTTCCATTTTCAGATTGTGCATGTGCAAGGGAAAAAGAACGTGGTGGCTGATGCGTTGTCACGAAAGCCCCAAATTTCAGCAGTGTCAATTCCGTACCATTGTGAACTAGACAAAATGAAAACACAATATGCTGAAGGTTTAGATTTTGCAAGGATCTATGACCAGCTTGTTGATGGGCAACATCATGAGCACTATATGCTTAAGAATGACTTTCTTATGATGCATCGAAAGTTATGCGTTACTAAACAGTTACAGCCAAAGATTTTGATGGAAAGTCACGCTCCGCCTTATGTTGGGCATCGTGGAATTGATGCGACAATGAAAGGGGTTGAGACATTCTTCTATTGGCCAACTTTACGTCAAGAGGTTGACACATTTGTAAGATCATGCTTAGTATGCCAAAAAGTCAAATTTGACAGACAAAAGCAACCGGGATTGTTGCAGCCATTGCCTATCCCAGATAGGCCATGGGAAAGCATAGCAATGGATTTTATCTTTGATCTTCCAAGGATGCAAACAGGCAATGATGGGATTTGGACTATCATTTGTAGATTCAGTAAGCAGGCCCATTTCATTCTTGTGAGGAAGAAGATAAAGCCAAAATACATGGTCAAGATATTCATGAGCAATATCTTTAAATATCACGGGATGCCTCAGTCAATTGTCAATGACAGGGATCCACGTATGAAGAGTCTTTTCTGGAAGGCATTGTTTGAGAACATGGGCACTACGCTAAAGTTCTCTTCTTCGTTTCATCCGCAAACTGATGGACAGTCAGAAGAGGCAAATTCTGCTATCCTGGACTTGCTCAAATGTTATGTATCAGAGCATAAGACAACTTGGGAACACCACCTTCCATTGGTTGAATATGCTTACAATAACACTGTGCATACGTCAACAGGTAAGGCACCATTTGAGATAGTGGAAGAAGGAAAGAAGGTCCCGCCCATTTTGCAGACTAAGGACAAGATTTTTGAGGCAGAGAAGTATGTGCAAGATATGGATGAAACATGCAGGAAGATAAAGATTGCTCTTGAGAAGACTCAGGCTAAGCAAAAGAAAGCTGCTGATCGTCACCGTCGTGAATTTGTATTTTCACTTGGTGATTGGGTGCTTTTGTGCTTTCAAAAGACCAGGTTAAGGAAAAGGAAAGGCAAGGAACGCTTGTTTCCTAAGCTCAGTATGCGATATTATGGTCCTTTTCAGATTTCAGAAAAGATTAGCGATGTAGCTTACAGGTTAAAGCTACCAGAAGGTTGGAAAATACATAATGCTTTTCATGTCAGCCTTCTAAGACCCTTTGTTGGTAATGTGCCAGAGAATATGCTTGATGAGGAACAACCCGAAGTGGAAGAATTGGATGAAATCCTTGTTCCTGAACAGATATTGGCACATAAAGAAAGAAAGGTTAGAGAAAAGGTTGCAAGACGCTATTTGGTGAAGTTCAAGAACTATCCATTGTTGGATGCCAAATGGATGGAAGAGTTTGAATTGGTTGATTCACCTTAGCTATTGCAATTGTATCTTGAAGCCTTTCAGATGGAACCCATAGTGACTTGATGTAGCCTTTTCTGGGCAAGGCAAGAGCATGGTTCATGATGCTGAAGAGAGTACTTAAGCAATTTTATCTACTCTTTCCATACAAAATTTAGCTAGAGAAGTTTGTGCTTGAGAGTACACTAGAAGACTTCTATGCTTGATATATGTGTCGTAGCCAGGTTGGTGGGATTGTTTAATCGTCCAACGCTACATTTTCGGAAGCATGTATATCTTGGATTCCCATCATAGAATATATGTGATATCAGGAAATGCTGCATGTATTATTGGCATGCAAGCAAGGAGCTTGCAGTATTTCAAGGGTGGGGTGTGTCACCAGGAGGTGTATTTTTCTTGTTGCCTTCCGTAAATAAGCACTAAATATTTTTATTTATTTTTATTTTTACTTGTTTCCCCGGGACCCTTGAAAAAGTGCAAGTGGACATTGCATGGCCAGTGTGAAACGGCTGCGGCCGAATAGGTTTCTCACATCGGGAGTCTGGGTTGGTCAGTCGGGGACTGATCGGGCCAGTTAGAACTGAATTCTGATGAGTATCGAAGCCTGTGCCCACCAAATGAAATCTGGGCCACTCGGAAAGTTACTTACAACTTTATAAGTGAGTGGGAACTAGGGAATTAACTCAAAGGGGCAAACTGGACACTTGGCAGTTGTAGAGCCATTTGCAGGACACCTCAGCTGGAGGGGGCGCCCATTTGAGGTTGGGGCTGATTTTTGCTCATGTAAGTGAGCTACAGTGTGTGTGTGAGTAGTGGGTGCAGGTCTACAGGTTTAATGGAAAGCTTGCCTTCTCCTCTGTCTCATGTAGCGCGATGATTTGCTCTCGTGCATCTCTCTCTCCCCTTTGGCACCTATGGTAATGCCCCACTAGTTGGGCTACTCAGATGAACATGTACAGTTCTGGGGGTTTATGCGCGTTTGCCAAGGCAAGAGCCTTCTGAACAGGAACCGGATTAGCTAATTGCTAATCCCCCATAGGTATGCACAGTTCCATCGCGAAAGATTGCGAGTTCGGAGAGTTTTCTCGCGTGAAAAACCGTCCAATTGACAGGGGAATTGTCGCATTGTGTGCGGGAGCCCTTGGGACACGCGTAGGCGTGTTCGTTCCACTAAGAACGATCCGAAAGAGCGAATTACAGCTTGCTGTGTTTTTCTGTAGGTCTAGGGTTTCACACCTAAACTGCAAGGGAACACCGGGGGAGCCTCGTGAGACCCTTGGGATGCGTGTACAGGCTTTTGGGCACCTGACAATGAAAAGAAGGGAATTCAAGTCCGTTGAATTTCTGTGACAGCTCACCAGAAAGCTTCTAGATAGCGAGGGAATCCGTCCTAGACAGGTGCTTTTGACCTACAGGGGTTTTTGCGTCGTTATGCTGCCAAAATCAGGTCGAAAACGTGTGTTTTCAGCCCTCGCCAGGTTTGGACACTTTGTGAAAGCTTGTGCTAAGTGGTCGGATCGTCTACTTTAATTTGAATAAAGAAATACCGAAAGGGGCGTCAGTCTTTGGGGCCTACAGGGTGTCGGTCTCATGTGCACAGTGACATTCTAGTCGCTGGACGCAACTGTGTTCTCTACCCTTCTCAGTGCTGTGTGTAAAATTAACTGGTAATTGAAGTAGTACCGCCCTCTACGTTGTGCAGGCCGGTTATACTTGGTCCCTTCATAGGTGCTTTTTGCATGTTATTCATCATGTCATTCATTCTTTTGAGCATGTCTTCTATGACTGTAAGCTGTGCTGCAGCAGCCGTTCCCACTTGTGCTGGTTTGGTTGATGTTGTTTTCTTCTTTTGGTTATCCTTAGGGACATCTTCTTCATTGAAAATATCACAATTGTCTCCTAAGTTAGTAGCAGCTGATACACACTTTTTTAGGGTCATATGCTTCTTGCTATACAATATAGCATGAAGTTCTTTGTTTAGCAATCCCTCTAAAAACAATGATACTAGTCTTTCTTCCGCAGGTATTTCTAGCTTTAGGCATCTTGCAATGTATTGTTTCATTCTAGTTGCACAATCCCTAACAAACTCACCTTGTTTCTGTTTGAAGCTATAGATTTGAGCTACCGTATTATGACTGATGTTCGTTTTGGAACATGCAGCTACAAATCCTTGAGCTAATGTATTTAAGTCCACGATTGACCTTGGTGGCAACCATGTCAATGCTTTTCTTTCTAATCTCATTCCAAATCCCTCGAATTGAGTATGGAAATCAAATATGCGTTCTGCTCTTAGAATTGTTTAAAAATTACTAAGTGGTCATGTGGATCCCCAGATTCACTGTATTTTTTGATCCATTTTTGAAAATCAGCTGGTCTGACACGTCTATTTGGTTCAACTCCTGTTCTCCTGGCAGTTGGTCTTGTCCCTAGTCCTTCAAACTAGTCTATTGGAAATAGTGACTCATGTAGCCTTGGATTGGCTTTAGTGTCCCCGATTTTCTTCGTGAGGATGAGGTGGTTGCTGGTTTTTTAACATTACTCTCAAAAGATATCTCTCGGAGTTCATCTCTTGGAATAGTTTCTGGTCCTTGGCCCAATATCGAATCTCTTATGGAGTATCCTTGGTATTTTGGTTTGTTCCACCTCCTCAGGAGTCATCATAACGAAGTTATTGTTATAACAATCCCTAAATAGGTAGGTTGGTAGATCTGTTGACCCTTGTCTTTGATTTTGAAGATATAAATTATCTTCATGGGTGTTAACTGTCCTGATTTGACATGAGAAGTCCATAGAAGTTCTTTGACGTTTCTATCCTCCCAACAATAGACTGTGATCCTAGGATTATCCGTATTAAGCCGTTTTAAAGGCTTAAAATCAATTTGATTGTATCTCTCGAATTCTAAAGTCCGTGGTCCTTCTTTTGCTGCCATATCTGGAATTATGGTATTTACTTCTAACCCCCATTTGTCTATCACGTCAGAGTTTTCAACTTGTAAATACTGAGTTCCATTTTTTTTCAAGGTATATTTTTTCTTGTTTGTTTGCCGTGATTTCCTCTTCAAACTCTATGTCATGGTCATCAATGCGAATAGTATACTCTTCATTAGGATCCAGGTAAACCTGAGCTCCATGGCGATCAGTCTTATAAAAGGAGAGTATGTGCTTATAACGCACCGTCGTTCCGGTTTCTGAATGAGTCGAATAGGAAGATATTTCAAATGTTGATTCTGAAAAAGTGTCTGAGACTTCTTCAAAGATAGTTTAAGTGGTCGCTTTGATTCACTCTCTTCGGTGGATACCCTACGAGAGGTCTCTCCAAATATGCCTTGATTTACTAGTATACGACCAGATCTAAGATTTATATAGACTTGTAAAGCCCTGGATAGAGTACTTACCGTCGGATTGACTGGTTATCAATTTCTTGCACTTGACTTGATTGCAACTTCTGTCACGCTTTCAATTCCTGGTCTACTATCAGTTTTAATTAAGTTACCTAATCTTTCACAAAGACTGTCCAATTTTTGCTAAATATTGCGACTGGTCTATGTGTATCACTTCAAGTAGAGCTAAGCGAGTCAGTAGTTGAGACTTTCAGATTCTACCTTTTCAAAAAGCCGAAGGACTAATCTGCAACCTAAAAACTGCGTGAACAAGTACTAATTTGGATCCGATTGAATCCAAAAAGTGCCCGGTGGCCTTGTATTATGTTGGTTTAACACTGTACAAGTTCAAAAGTCAAAAAGTTTGTGTCTGTGTATCAGTTGTAAATAATTGCGATTATTTACTTTTTTCCAAAATTTTATACTTTTTGGCTTGCCAAGTATGCAACTTGTTAAGATCTTTGGACAAGTTTCACTTAGTTTGAATAAAATTTCTTCAAGTTATCAACTGTTTTGTGTCCGCAGACCCAGTTTTCAAGAATCTGGCTTAAGTCTCACTTTTGTGATCTAAATTTCATCAAAATTGATTTGTGTGGTCTACTTCATATGCTTGACCTTGTGATATACTCAAATATGCAAAAATATTCAATTTTAGCAGATGTAAATAAACGCGATTATTCACTCTTGTTATTTTTATGCAAGTTTTTGTCACAATATTGACACAAATCTGTTAAGCAGCTCAACTTAAGCTCCCTAACTAAGTTTCATCAAGTTTGGATAATTTCTGCTGAAATAGTCATCAGTTGTGTGTCTATAGACTGACTTTGCAAATTTAGCCACAATTTTCAATCCAATGATCCAAATCTTACCAAATTGGTTTGTGGGCTTAATATAATATGCTAAAACTAGTGGTATGCTGGTTTGGTCCAAAAAGTTGAAAAATGGGACAAAAGTAAATAATCGCGAAAAGTAAATAATCGCGATTATTTACCACTGACAAATTTTTGCATCTTTTTGTTCAATTGAGCATGTACACTTGTCTATCACATCAATATAAGCCTATGAATCAAGTTTCATTGAGTTTGAACATTTTTTTTTCAATTTACACTAAGTTCTTGACAATCGGTACAAAATTTAGTTTTTACCAAGTTTTTGGTCAGTTTGGTGATCCAAATTTTATGGGCCTTTACAAAAGATATTTGTACACATGCATAGAGTCTCTGATATCAACTTTGGTCACTTTTGTGCTGAGAGTAAATAATCGCGATTATTTACTTTAGACCTAGAATGAGCACTTTTTTCAAATTTTTCACTGGATTCGACTCTAGAGATTAAGTGTTTATCCCACCATGTACTGTGTTATGTGTGTTTTTTTCCAAGGCATCAATCATTTTGGTTGTGAAACTATTGATTGCAAACTGAGGGATAGATATTGTCATAGGTTAGCATTTCCTTTCCAAGTAGATGACAAATATCATCAACAATCTCCCATGCACGAGCGCGCTTAATTCCAAGGGTTGCTTTGTTACCTCTGTAGGTGGTTATGTCACGCATCTTTTTTCACAATTGAAACTCAATGGATCTTTGTGAGTCATAATAGTTTGAAGGAAAATGCATCGCTTTACCACCACCCATACATATTTTATTAGGGTGATCTTGTGTATTTTCAGATACCTTCTTGTCCCTTGATAGCTCAGTTGCTCCACCATGGATACCAACACTTGATAGAATAGCCTCAAGTTCTCTTACATACTTTTTTCTTTTTTCTGCAGGCTCCACATTCCAAGAATAATTAGTATGGAGCATTAACAACTTGTCCAGAATTCGTAGATGGGCATGAAGAGTGCACACATGTACAATTTATTAGTGGAATTTGAAGAATAGGATTCTAATTTGGACCGTCCATGTTTTGATTTCACCTTGCTTGATCCCTTAAGATTTTTCAAGTCGCTTGCGAAATGCCATTCAACTTAGAACGTACCAAAGTTTTCCATTTGCAATCTTCGTCCTTCCTATCGATGCGGAATGACGGAATCGATTGGCGTGTGATTGAGATATCATTTGAGAGACTCATGTGTCTCATGTGGGAGATAAAAATCTACAAGCCACCAAATTTTCTTTTCCGATTGAACCCCAAGTCCCTTCTAATTGGCATTTATTTTAATATTGACGCCCACCAAGGCTCCGTTCATCAATGTAATGCTTACCCTTTCGGGACGCCGACCTTTGACAACCTGACACTTATCAAGCTTTATAACAAAGATAACCTTATCATCATACTCTTCATGTGTCGCCCCATAGAACTTGATCATTGACAACAAGTCAACATACACATTGTTGAACTCGCTGCAACAAAAGCATTATTGTCTTCCAAGGGCATGACATCTTGCATATATTCAAACCCACCTAACAAGGTTCCAACATCATTATTGGTGCATTTCTTCGCTATGCTCACAATGTAAGGTGTTGGCAACAACCTAAATAGTCTCTTTGTTCCGTGTCCTAACATGACAGTTCTGTAGAAGGCTTCGTAAGCATTGAAACTTATTCCTGCACTGTCACATACCTCCCATCATCTCTTGAGGCAACACAATGTTCTTCAATTCTTCGAAATATCTATGGCACAAAATTTTGGCAATGCTAGCATTGTATGGACCATCCAATAGCTCCACAACTCCTTTGGCTTGACGATGTGGTGTTGTAGAGTACGTCCTCTTGCTTGAGCATTGGAATTAGCTCCCATCTTCATTTGAACTAAATTTATGTAGATTGTAGGAGCCTGCGAAAAATATAGCAAATCGAAAGCGTGTATTCTTGCCCTTACCTAGTTTGATAGATATGTTTTTTTCGAGCTCCACCACCTGAAGATAGCAAGGACGTCGCTTGTCTCTTTAAGGGAAATGGGTGTGAGATGATTGATTTGATTACGTACATTACATGCAATAGTTGAACGTAATGGTCCAACTGATGCTCCTGCTCATTTTTTTGTTGCTCTAATTTTTGCTTGAGCTTAGCCATTTTATCATTGAGTTGCTTGGTCTTCTCATTGGATTCCTCTTTGACTTGTTGAAAGTTCTTCACATACTTCTCTTGCAGCGAAGAATATGTAGCAAAGAGTTTCTTTCTTGCTTCTATAACATTGAAGAAAGCTGAATACCGTCAGCATTTAGATGATATCGTTTTAGCCTATTTAGTAATGTCTTGAAACAAAAGGGGATTGAATAACATTTGGAGTTAGCTAAATCAAGCAAATTAGAGAGAGAAGGTGTAATGGTGATAGCTACAAGCGGAGGATGTTGGCTATGGAGGAAAGAAATCTAGATTACTCAGAGACGAGGTTTGGATGTTGTTGTGGAGGAAGGAAAGAGAGGGAATGCTAGTTAGTCTCCTTTGAATTCAAATGGTTGCTCATGGATGTGTTAGAGAGAAATGTTACTGCTGACAGAGAATGGAGTATTCCATTGCTCTAAGATGGAGTTGGATATGGAGAAGTATGGAGAGTGAGCAGATGTGCAACCTTAGAGGATCTCCACTTTTTTGTCAGAATTAAGCAGCACAGAATGTCCCTTCAATTTTGATTGAGAGAGAGAGAGAGAGCTCACGTTTTAGAGAGAGAATACAGTTAGAGAATGTGGAAAATTTACTTTTTTGATGGGGAGAGGACGGAAAAGTGCTTCTGTTAATGACCTCAACGTGAGAGAGTGGTTTCAATGTCAGAGAGAGAGAGGTCAGGGGCACAAAAAAGACATTTTAAAATTCATCTCTATATATCATAAAATTTAACTCTATATATTATAAAATTCCATTATTTACTTTTTTTTTTGGTTAAAATTTGTCTATTTTTTAAAAACAAAATATATAAATAGCGTTTCTTAAAAGTCTAGTATAGACCTTTTTGCCCCTCCTTTTAGGCTTGGTTAAACTTGGCTTTAACCTTAAGCATGTCCTTAAACTACAAAATAAAGAGGCTCTTTTGTACCTCATTCACTTTCTAATGAACTTTTGAAATAAACTAATTAATTGCATATGTGTCATAAAGCATGTACAGCAACCAAATCTCTCTCAAAGATGGCATATCTCTTCTTTGCATCATTAAGACGTTGGCTTTGAAAGGCTATTGATTGGCCTTCTTAATTCAACATAGCACCGATGAAATCTTTTTATGCGTCTACTTCAGCCATGAATGGTGTTGCTAGGTTTGGAATGATGAGTACTAGGCTTGATGTGAGAGCTATTTTCAGCTTGTTGAAAGATGCCTTCTCTTTCTCCTTCCATTGAAAAGAGATTTTCTGTTTTGTGAGGTCATAAAGAGGAGAGGCTATGTGGGAAAAATGCTTGATGAAGCGGAGATAGTAAGAGCATAATCCAAGCAAAGATCGTGCCTCATGCAGATCACGAAGATAAGGCCCTTCTTGAATAAGTTGATCCTTTTAGGATTACGTCTTACGGTAATTTTTCTTATGCATGAAGAACTCACTATTCTTACCATTTATGAGGAGTATTTCGTAGAAGTATTTTCAAAACCATTTCTAGATATTAGAGATGCTTCTCTTCATTCTTGATAAAGTCAAGAATATGATAAGAAAGTACCGATATACTGACAGTGATTCCTAAAGATACTCTCCATCATGCGGTTGAAACTGGTTGACACATTTATTAATTTAGAACGGAACCACCAGGAATTCATATCAACCAAATGAAGTACGAAAATATTTCTTGTCTTTATCTTGTGCAATTACCTTGATTTGGTGATATGTGCTCCTCCATAATGCGGTTGAAAATTTTGGCACCTCCAAGACGATCCAAGGTATTGTCAATTCTAGAGATAAGAAATCTATTCTTTATTTTGATTTGGTTGAGTGATCGATAGTCGATGCACATTCTAAATGTGCCATCTTTGTTTTGAACAACAAGAATTGGAGAACAAAAAGGTGAGCTGATAGGCTTAACTAACCCACGGCTAGAAAGGTCTTTCAGTTTCTTCCTAATTTTCTCTTGTTGGGGATATCTAACTCGATAAGGTGCAATGTTGGAAGGAGCCGGTAATCCTTAGTGGCATGAGAAACTTGCATGTAACTTACCATGGGAATTAGATCTCCACTAGCTCCGACTTGAATTGGGTATCACTTGCCTTTGTGTTTGAATTCCACCATCTTTTTCTCAGAGTGGCAAACCAAGAATCACATTTGACCCATCAAGACTAGAATGCAAAAAGTGTCATGGTCAGAATATCCTTGAAGTAGAAACTTTAGTTTGTCAATGTAGGGAACTACAGTCTGCATTGAATCGCCATTATTAGGGAGGACATCTTGGTGGAGCTCCAAGGGTATCTTCATGTCCATGTTACAATCCAAGCTCTTTAGATAGATCTATCAAGAAGAGAGATTGTTTCTCTTCGAATTGACCCCAAACTTTTGAAAGTTTGCATATCTCTAAGGTATGGTTTGTATCTTCCTCCACATCTTGGATGACATTGATCTTTAGTGATGAAGGTTTGTCATGCCCTTTGTTAGGGCATTGATTTTCTGTGTGTCTAGTTTTTCCACATTTAAAGCACTTTTTTACTTTTAAATGTTGTCGTTTTTCATATTTGGAATTTTTCTTCTCGTTGGGATATAAATTGTATCGGAATTGAGTAGTAGTAACACGTGGATTTAGCTGGAACTTCTTAAACTTTAGTAGAGGTCTTGATTGTTGGTTTTTTTTCTTTAGGGAATGAATTTCCTTCTAGATTTGTGACCCTCTTCTTATCTTATGTGGAAGGTTGTTACCACCATTATGTTCCAACCCCCATTTTTTTGCATGATCGATGAGTTCCTCGAGATTACATTATCTAGAGGGATTTAGAGCGGTATGAAGTATGAACAACAAACCTTATCAATCTCTCCATCTTCATTATTACTATGCTAAGCTATGCTCTAAGAGTGATTACATGTGAGAATACTACTTCTTTTTTCGTTGAGATACATTTTTTTCTCTTTATCTTCCTCACTCCCTGCTAGCTCTCTCCATCTCTGAAGGTGTTTGAGGTCTTGGGACTGCGGCCGGGGACAAGTTCTTGTTTATTGCAAGTAGATAAATTGTTGTTTTAAGCATAAGTTTTGGTACATGAAGCTTTCTATCTTCATGAAACCAAGGAGGTCTTAAGGAACAAAGAGATTGTATTGTACTAAGTATCTCTTCATGGGAGAACCTATAATACAAAAGCTTATTGGAGGGGGGACCGGCTCCAAGTAAATCCGATCCTCCACTTTTGTCAATTTCTTTTTTTCTCTTTGTTTTGCAAGTTATTTCTCATGCCATGTTAATCAGGACTGTGTAAATTGTTGCTATCTCGAACCTAGCACTCTCCTTATCTTTATTAGGAATCTTCTTAACGAAATGCTCACTATGACTAATCTATTTCCACTACACTCAAAGTTATTAGCTCAATTTTGTGACATTGGTATCAGATCTATTGGTTTTTCTTTTCTTGCTTAAGAAGAGAGGTCCTTAAATTGTCCACGATGCATGTGGATGCTTGAGTGCTAATTTTCAAGAGCTAAGAGGAGTAGCAGCTAGGGCTTTGAAGTTGCCAAAGAATAAGTTTATACATAAATTCTTTTAGCATGGCTGATAATAATAAAGAGAGTAGAATCAATATCGATAACTTTGATTTTGCACATGAAGGTGCTACTAATGGTGCCCCTATGCTATGCTTGTGAGTTCTCTTGTCGCTAGGCAACAACAAGTTATGGGCAACCCCGCCCTACAAGGTAAAGTTTACCAACAACTTCGCACCCATGGGATCTCGAAATTCCTCAAGAAGAGAGAGCTTTCCAAGAGGAAAATGTCTCCGCATACTCCTGATCATCGTAATCTCAAAAGGGAAGAGGGGAATCAAAGGAAGAAAAAGGAGAGAAAGAGGTCACTCCCTTATCGATCTTCATCGCCTTCCTCCTCTTTCGATGAAAGTAATGGTTTTTTTCCCTTAAAGAACCCAAGAGGAGAGGCCATTAAAAATCCTATGCTACTTGGAAAAGGTTCAATAAGCTTAAGAAGTTCAAGAAAGGAGGGAAGAACATCTCTTTTCTCACCTATTATGACACAGCCACACAGACAAAGTCTTGGCCTTTATCCAACAATTTGAGGCGGCCTTTGGAGATGAGGGCTTCATGGAATCCTCCAAGCTACGACAGCCATGCATTTTCAAAGCTCCACCAGGCAATTGTGGGCTAGCCTACGAGCTAACGACAAAGCTCCAAAAACATGGAAAACCCTAAGAGCTTCCATAATGAAGCAGTTTCTTACAAGCGATGCCAAAGACAAAGTTCTCATTGAATGGTGAAGCTTGAAGCTGTTTCCCTACAAGTCTATCCACAAGTATATGGTCAAGTTTTGGGATTTACATATCAAAGACACTGTCTACAAAAAGATAGACTTTTGTAGAATAAAAACAACGGCTTTTTGAAGGTATGGTCGAATATGTCAACTCTCAACGGCCTAGGATCATCTCTGCGGTCATACATCATAGTGTGGTCACTTCGCAAATCAAATTCCAACAAGAGGCTAAGAGGAATTTTAATGGAAATTAAAGAGCAAAATGAACCTAGAGAGAAGAATAATGCTCAAAATTCTTCCAAAGGCAACTCTAGCAACAACTATAAAGGTAAAGGAAAAGGAGTCTACAAAAGCAAGAATTGTCTTTCTCCCGAGGAGGTAGAGAGTTATTGCAAAGATAACGGTGCTTTAAGTGCGGGGAGCAAGGACATGCCTATCGTGCTTGCCCCCAAGGAAATGTGCACAATAAGCTGCCTAAAGCCTCTATGGTTGAAGCTCCAAAAGAGGATGCTCATTGCCAAGGATTTCTTCTTTCTTATTCTTGGGGAAATGTGTGAGAGCATGATGTCTTTATTTTGTTTCACCTTGGTTTGGCTCACAACTTCATATCCACGGAGTTGGCCACCAAGCTAGGCATACAAGTCCGCGAGATGGGAGATGCATTGAAAGCCGATATAGCTTTCAAGGGACAAGATGTCTCAATTACTCCCTCAATTGAAAAATTGAGGCTTCATGTCCAAAGCTATGTGGACAAAGAGGATTTCTTCATCTTCCCTCTCAAACATGAGGATGTTATTTTTGGGGCACCATGGTTCACTCACATGGTTGCCACTTTGAAGTTCCTTGAAAGGAGAATTTATTTCAAATATCGGAAAAAGGTCATGTACATAGATGCTAATGAGTTTAGGAACACTATATCCCTGGTAAATACGCTTGCTTTTGGTAAGTCAATGAAAATCTATACTTTGCATATATGATTTTTGTTAGAGAATCTGTAAACGATTCTAATGTTTTCACAATTAGCAATAAAGAGAATCAAGAGGAATTAGAGTCTAATTTCTTAAATGGATTCCAATATGTTTTCATTGATGACATCCCTAGTGAGCTATCTCAAAAATGAGGGGATGGTGACCATGCAATAGAGCTTCTACAGAAAGCTCATCGCCTAATAAAACTCCTTATCGAGTTTCACAAGCTCAACAAGAGGAGATCATAAGGCAAGTGCATGAATTGGTGGAAAAGGGGATGGTGAGGCCTATCTCCTCTCTATGATGTTCACTAGTACTTTTAGTGCAAAATAAAGACGACACATATCACAAGTGTCTCGACTATAGAGCACTAAATAAAATCACTATATTAAAAAAAAAAAAAAATTGTACCGCGTGTAGAAGATCTATTTGATAAGTTACAAGTTTTGGCCTTACAAATTCTCAAGCCGCATTCAAACTCATAATGGACAAAAATCTTCAAGCCACTCAAATTCTCTTGACGAGCGACACCTCCAGGTAATTTTTCAAGTTGTGAGAGAGAATAAGCTTTTCATTAATAATAAAAAAAGTGAATTTTTCCTACAAGAGATTCAATATCTAGGTCACATTATCTCTAAAGATGGCACCCATATGGTTCCAACAAAGTTAGAGGCAATAAAAGAATGGCCTAATATAAGGAATCTACAGGAGCTACGAAGCTTTATAGGTATGTGTGCATATTATAAACGCTTCATAGAAAAATTCTCGCTAATAGCAGACCCATTACATGAATGACTTGATGAAAAAGAACGTTAAGTATTAATGGACTGCAAAAGAGCAAGAAGCTTTTGAGAAGCTTAAGAAGAATCTTAATTTAACTTGTGCTTACACTACTAGATCTCTCAAATCCATTTGAGGTCCAATGTGATACTTGTGGTGATTGCCTTGGATCTATTTTGGTTCAAGAAGGGCATGCCATAGCATATGAGAGTCGAAGACTCAACTCCAATAAACAAGTATTTAGAAAATACGAAAAAGAGCTACTAGCCGTTCTATATGTCCTAAACACGTGGAAACACTAACTCTTGGGGACTCCATTCATCCTATGAATAGATCACAAAGTCTCAAGAAATTCATGATGTAACCAAGATCTCCGACAAACAATGAGATGGACAAATTTTCTTTCGCAATTTAAATTTCATATTACTCACATTGTTGGCAAGCACAATCAAGTGGCCGATGCACTTTCACGACACCCAATGATAAATGTGATGTCAATAGGAACTCACAATAATCTATCTTTTATGATAGATGAGTATGCTACGGACCGAGACTTTAAGTATGTAACTACAGCCTTCGCATTAGGAAACAAAAAGAACCATTCACCTTGGAGGATGACTATCTTATTAACGGCAATAGGCTATGTGTTACTTACCCATACAATAAGAAAGTCATGTATAAATCCCATGCTTCTCTTTATAAGGGGCAAAGAGAGATTCCACAATCTACTCTTCCAGGAGTAGAAATGTATTTCTGCTGGCCTACCATGAAAAGTAAACATACAAGAGTATGTTCCAGAATGCGTGGTATGCCAAAAGTCAAAATTTGACTGAGGGAAGCACCTTGGAGTGTTTCAGTTGATAGGCTTAGCAAGAAAACATACTCTACGCCTGTCAAAAAGACTATTAAGGCACATCAAACGATAACCCTCTTGAGATCTCAAATTTTTAAGTATCATGGCAAGATCCATAGTGTCGGACAGTGATCCTAGAATGACCAATAATTTTTGGAAGGGTCTCTTTGAGAATTTAAGAATTATATTAAATTTCTCTTTCAGCTTATCATCCACAAACGGATGACCAAAGTGAAATAACTAAACTAACGATTCTTGATCTACTAAAAGCCTATTTCATGGAAGTAAGTCAATGTTCTCAATGAGAGAAGTAACTACCTCTTATAGAGTATGTGTAAAATGACATTGTGCATACTTCTAGGGAAAAAACACCTTTCGAGGTTAAAGAGAAAAGATCCAAAAGTCCCTTACTACTTAAAGTACATGGGAAGATCTTTGCTGCTGATGAATACATCCGAGACTTACAAGAATCTTTTCCAAAGATTAAAGAGGTTATATATATCTCATAGCAAAGGAAAAAAGGCATGCTGCTAATAAGCACAGAAGAGCCTTACCCTCTAAGGAAAAAATAATTGGGTCTTACTAAGTTTCTTAAGGCTCGTCTAAAACATACTATGGGAAAGAACTCTATGGGCCACCAAGAGTATTATGCTAAACTAGCAAAAAGTTACTATGGTCCTTTTTAAATTCTTAAGTCAATCAATGAGATGTCTTATCAATTAAAGTTACCCAACCATTGGCTCATGCACAATGTTTTCCATGGGAGCCTACTTAAGCCTTACAAAAGAGCGCCACCATAAGAAGCAATAGTTGTTGCGGTCCCTCCAAAAACCGAAGATCAAGAAGAGGTACTCAATCTGAGTCCATCCTACGATATGAAAACAAGGTATTAAGAAATGGTAAGGTTATCAAATAATATCTTATAAAGTTTAAGATATATTCGTTTAAAGATGCTAGATGGATGCAAGGAACCTAGCTTAAGGATAATATGAACCTTGTCAATACTTACAATGATGCCTTAGAGTAAGTTTATGAAAATTTATTTTTATTTTTGTCTTATAAGACTCTCTCTTTCTTTTATTGTGCACAAAATTTAAGAAGTATGCATGCTTAGGATCATGTTTGTGGTAACGTCTCCCAAACACCAAGTAGAACTTGTCACTTTACTTTAGAAGTATGATATGGACTAAAGAGAATACATGCTTGCGGTAGTTAAGTCTCCCGAGCACCAAATGGATTAGTCATCCATTTTGGAATGATGTCATAAGATAAAAAGAGATCCTTTGCCCGCAAAGGAACATGAACTAATGACTAGTCGAGGACTACCTTATAGTCGAGGACGACTATGATTTCAAGAAAGAGGTAATGTCATAAAATATAATAGCTAAATTTACCAAACGATTTTCTCATATTAAAATGATCATTTAATATGGGAAGATAAAAGGGGAACAAGAGTTAAGATATAGATATGTGCTTCTAGGCCTATCTCAACAGGGGACTTAAAGGAGAGATGGTTGCATCTCAATAGGGGTCCAAAAAGAGATGGTTTACCAAAGAGAAATGTGCAATAAGTGCTTCTAGACTTACCTCAGTAGGGACCAAGAGGAGATATGGTTACATTTCAATAGGTATCCAAAAGGAGATAGTCTATCAAAGAGCAACGTGCATCTAATGGAGCTTAAAAGACCATAGGGTTAGCTTCATTAAAGCATCCAAAGTTTAATGTTAAATGTCCTCAGACATAGGATCATTAGATACTTTAGACCTTAGGCAAGCTAGACATGTGCTTGAGGTGCTTGAGCTAACTAAGGTGCTTGAGGTGCTTGTCATGCTTAATGACTAAGGTGCTTGAGGTGCTCGTTGTGCTTGCTGGCTAAGGTGCTTGAGGTGCTTACCATGTTTGATGACTAAGCTGCTTGTCGTGCTTGATGATTAAGGTGCTTGAGATGCTTGTCTTGCTTGATGACTAAGGTGCTTGCTTGAGGTGCTTATCGTGCATAATAATTAAGCTGCTTGAGGTGCTCAAGTGAAATATTAGCCCTAAAGGTAGGGGCATGAGAGCGCGCGCGCGCACACACACACACACACACACACACACACAGTAATACAAGCCCAATACTCAAGAGGCATTAAGGGCACACGCCAGGCCCATAGTATTATTATCCTCATAATGTTTTTGAATCCTATTGGATGACCTATAGGAAGGTCCAATGAGAATTTAGACTCAATTAAATAATTAAGATCTTTTTCTCAAAGAGGGAAAGGAGGATACTTGTCCAAATGCTATAATCAAATAATTAAGATATTTTTCTCAAAAGAGGGGAAAGGAGGATACTTGTCCAAATTTTATACCCCTTGCTTGTTACGACTAGAGCCATTCATTGGCTAGTCCACGGCTTGAGGCAATAGGCTTGTAACAAGAGGAAAGTAGCAAAATCGAATCCTCTCTCTTTCTTATAAACTCCACAAGACACACACACACACACACACACACTCGCCCATTGTGTGTTGTGCACACAAGTCATCTCCTTCTCCAAGCTTGAGAAGTGGAGAGATGGAATGCAAATCCAACCAAGATTTATGCTCAAAGGAATGCTTATCAATCTCTCCATCTTCATTATTACTATGCTAAGATATGCTCTAAGAGTGATAACAAGTGAGGATACTACTTCTTTCTCTTAGAGATACATCTTCTTGTCTTCATCTTCCTCACTCCCTACTAGCTCTCTCCACCTTTGAAGGTGTTTGAGGTCTTGGGACTGCGGCGGTCGGAGACAAGTTCTTATTTATTTCAAGTAGATTATTGTTGTTTTAAGCGTAAGTTTGGTGCATGAAGCTTTCCATCTTCATGACACCAAAGTGGTCTTAAGGAACACAAAGATTGTATTGTACCAAGTCTCTCTTCATCATGGGGGAACCTATGATACAAAAGCTTATTGGAGGGGGGATTGGCTCCAAGTAAGTCCAGTCCTCAATTGTTGTCAATTTCTCTATTTCTCTCTCTTTTGCAAGCTATTGCTTATGTCATGTTAATTAGGAATGTGTAAATTGTTGCTATCTCCAACCTAGCGCTCTCTCTTATCTTCATTAGGCCCTTCTTAATGAAATTCTCACCATGGCTAATCTATTTCCGCTACACTCAAAGTTATTAGCATTATTCTGTTACAATTGGCGCCTTTGCCTACGATGAGATCTTTTATGATGGGAAAAGACTTCGTGTTACTTGATAATCCATCTTAGGAGACACTAGACAACTTTGAGGATGAAGATAAAATTTGGCTTTGACGGTTTCTCTTTCTTTGGTTTGATATTGAGCACTTTTTTTTGCTTGACACACCATGCTTTTTAGAGATGGGAGAGCTTCATGATCGGCTTCTTTGACTATCACAGTCCTGATCGTCTCATTTCCCTTTGAAGAGCTTTTCCCATTTGCTTTGTTTTGTTTGATGGAGAATTTTTCATTTTTCACGTTTTCGTTTTTGCATTTCTTTAATTTGAGAAGGTGCTCTTGGATCTACCGATTCTCCTATTGATAGTTTGCTATTATAGCACTTTCTTACTCCACTAGTAACAATAATTACTCCCAACAATCATGTACTTAAGCAATGTCTATAATCACTAGATGAGTAGGGGTCAGGATCAAGCCAAAGCTTTGATTCCATTGTAAGGGCTCTGTATATGTATATATACATACATATATATATATATATATATATATATATATATATATATATATATTACAAACAAAAGGAGAGAATAGAGAGAGGATGAGGAATGGATATGGGCAACCTCTCTCTAAAGGGAATGAATTTATGCTCAATCCAAGTACCTTAGGATTGAACTCAATTAGAATTAACCCAAGAGTCAATTTAAGTAACTCACAATCGTAATTTATGCAAGATATCATATGGCATGTGTACACATGCATAAACATAAACCAATCAAAAGAGAAAATATGTCTAATATTTACACACGCACGCGCGCACACACACACACACACACACATACACATGCATAAACATAAGCCAATCAAAAGAGAAAATATGTCTAATATTTACACACGCACGCGCACGCACACGCGCGCGCGCACACACACACACACACACACACACACACAGAGGAGCCCATTCTAAAGAGAAGGTAGTAGGGCATCTTCTACACTGCATCCATGGTGAATCTTAAACTTACAAATGCCCTGATAAGTAAGTCTTTTTAGGCTTGCCACTTGTCAAAATTGTCAAATTGGTCAAAGGGCTTTAAAAGGACACTTGTTGTAAAGCTTACAGAAGTTGGGACACTTATCCACTCTTTTACATAATTCAAAGGATACATATTGCAAAGATTTTCAAAGCTGGGATACTTCTTCAACTTTTTTGACATGTGGTTGGACACTTATGACAAGGCTCCTCTTTTCTCCTTTGTTCTTCAAGCCACTTCACCTATAAATACAATCCTTTCCCATCACTTGAGCATGATACCTCTTGCTTAATTTTCTACTCGACATCATTCGAAGAGGCCTTCACACCATCCATACCGTTTCCCACCATGTCTCCCTTCCCTCCATCTTGAAGGAACCCATTCCCTCTCTTTACCTTGTTATTTTTACTGCAGTCAACCCGAGAACATTCAAAAAGGGATCATGGACCAGGAAACTAGAGGAAATGTTATAACAAATTGTTGAATTGCCAAGAAAGAGTTAAGAAGCTGGAGATTTGGTGCTCAAAGTGCAGCTCAAAATATCATAGATCTCATGAGTGTTCACAATGTACCCATTGCAAGGCCTATGGACATGTCTAGAATAATTGTGGCATCAGAATTGATCACTTCAAAAAGGGGAAGGATATGTCAATGATTGCATTAACAAAACCTGAGGCAACAAAAGCAGATGGAGCCAATGGGTCCAAGGACAATGAGACCAGCACACAAGTACTGGTAGGGGTAGGTACTAGGGACGTACTAGTCAAGGTAGGGTTAGAGGAGACTTTGCAAAACGGAGCCTGAATCCCTTTTCTTGAATTTGAAGTTCTTCCCTTGCATGGCATTTTTTAGAGGGACTAAAAGCTCTATTTTTGTAGCATTTCTCTGCACTTTGAAGCTTTCCATAGCCATATCTACTTTGGGGGAGCCTCTTTTCATCATCATTTCTATATATACGAAGCTATTTTTCACCAAAACTGTTCATTATATTGTTGGATTCTTTTTCAACACCTTTCTTGCAATTTAGCCATCCCTCTTCGATGATCATGTAGAAGCTCTCTCCTCAACCTATATCGACAATGAAAGAGTTTCATTTCAATCATTCAACGACTTCCGTAAGGAAGGGTTGATTGAATCAACTCTAGTAGAGGCATTCTTGTTCTACGTGCTTGCGAAGATTGTGGCTCTTGTTTGGAAGGCAATTGCATGTCTCGGGGAGGTCTATATGTATAAATTTTGTATATCGCGTGCGTTCTAGGACTATTTTTAAAAATCCATATTTGTGAATTTTTTACAAATAAAATACAACCTATTTTTATTCAATCTGTAATTTTTTTTGTCAATTCCATTTTATGGGACCCATCTGTATGTAAAAATGTGAGAAAAAATGAAATTAAATAATCCCTTCTGCTACACTCACGTGAGTCACATAATTATTAAGCGCTATGACCGGTTGATATTGTGATAATTCTTTTCATTGCATATGCCCTATCAACTACCTCATTTTTGTGCTAATTTTTTTTATTAATGCTTGTTTTAGTGCTAGGCTTCATTATGGCTGAGTCTGCCCTTGATCTTGGAGACATGACAGAAACTCAGTATGCTGAACTTTGTGTTGATGTATACTCATGTGTGTGTGTGTGTGTGTGTGTGTGTGTGTTGTTTGTAGGCGTATGTTAGTACCTAGTTCTACACCTACTATTGGGCACTGACGACATTACTGGGGATGTCGTGGTATTTAGTCAATACTATGCATGATGGAGCTGATGGTTATATTGTCTTGTGGGTGACTACCATGGGTCTTTACCTTGAACTTTCGTTTAAGGGTGAATCTGGGCTTATCTTGGATTCATCTATGTATATTTTTTAGTCGTATAGCGGACATGCAAAATTCACATTGTGAAGTTTTTGTCCGAGTTACAACCAATAGATATTGTGCTAATTCTTTCCATCTTTTGTGGTACGTATGCCCTATCAACTACCTCATTTTTGTGCTAATATTTCCGATTTGATGCTTGTTTTATTGCTAGGCTTCATTATGACTAAGTCTGCCCTTGATCTTCGGAGTCAAGAGAGAAACACAATACACTGAACTTTGTGTTGATGTATGCTCATGTGTGTCAGTGTGGTGTTTGGGAGCATATGTTAGTACCTAGTTCTACACCCACTATTGGGCACTGATGACATTAGTGGGATGTCGTGGTATTTAGTCAATACTATGCATGATGGAGTTGATGGTTACATTGTCTCGTTGGGTGACTATCATGGGCCTTTACCTTGCACTTTCCTTTAAGGGTGAATTTGGGCTTCTCTTGGATTCATCTAGGTATAAAAATTATGAAGTGACCCCCCTGAGTTGCAAGTAAGTGTAGGACAATGTGGGCACTTTAGAAAGTAGATGTATACTTGTGTGTGTGTGTGTGTGTGTGTGTGTGTGTGTGTGGTGTTTGGGAGCATATGTTAGTACCTAGTTCTACACCCACTATTGGGCATTGATGACGTTAGTGGGGTCCTCGTGGTATTTAGTCAATACTATGCATGATGGATCTGATGATTATATTGTCTCATGGGTGACTACGATGGATCTTTACCTTGCGCTTTCCTTCAAGGGTGAATCTAGGCTTATCGTGGATTCATCTAGGTATAGAAATTATTAAGTGACCCCCTCGAGTTTCAAGTAAGTGTAGGACAATGTGGGCACTTCAGAAAGTAGATAAAAGGAACAAGAGGCTTGGTGGAGAATCGACATCGACATTCACTTGTTTGCAATGCTGAATTTTTCACATGCATGCAAGTTTGGCATTGTATTGCTCATGATACTATGTACAATTTTCCCATAAATAAAGAAACATCTGATAGAGGGGTCATAGGTTTTGGCTCATTGTGTGACTTGTTTCATTTTGTCTATGTCTTTGAACTATACAAGTGTGTGTCCTCTTAACCCAATAACACCCTTGATGAATGAAATGGGAAAGAGTGAATATGTGATCATGAGTAGAGAAGACTTGTGTGAATTAGGCTTGTCTCTGAGGATACAAGCCCTCTGTCTTCATGAGTTGAGCTCGTCTCCTTAAATCTTGTGCAAGGTTTTGCCAATCATGATAGTCATGTAGGTGCATCAATCAAAATTTTCTTAGACTTGTGGATGGGCACAATGCTTTGCATAGTCCACTATGGTGGAACCATACATAAAATGCAGTATGTAATCGGTATGTAAGGTACACAATCTTGCATGGATTGAGGTTTAAGGTACGTAAAAATACACATTATTGATAAAAAATAATAATTTAATAATTAGAGAAAAATAGGAATTTTGTAATAAAAACTTAAAAACATATAAACTATCACCTTATAGCTGATTAGACAGATCTACCTACCTAGAATATCAATCAAGTGGATTTTCACTTGTGACTTGTACACTAACAATTGCAAAATACCCATTACCACTTCAAACACAATAATTATGACTTTTATGATGATAAAATCTTGAATTAAAATACCACAAAGTGAAAATTGGTGAATGCTCATTGCCAAAACTACACTGTAAACCTTAATCAAGACTTGTTGATTATAATTTTTTCTCCGAACTAAAGTCGGCTTCAAACTCCAGTAAAAGGAATGGAAAAAACCTTGCTCCACCTAACAAAACTCATATGGACAATCAGGCTTGAGGAGGGAAAAAAAAAAAACAAAACAAAAGACAAAAAAACGATAGGGATCATACTTATACAGTATCGATCCGTACTATATGACGTACCATATGGATGGGACTCGTAAAAATTATAGGTGCATGGTAAAATTTCCATGCGTAGTCATGCCATCAAGGTTCCTTGATGGGGTTGGGTGGAACGAGGCTTTCGTAGCTTGCGCCATGCTATGGTGAGTCTCTACTCATGAGTAACTGGAATAGATTTCGATCCAGAGCTTTCTCCAATTCCCACCTTTTATAGAAGATTAGGGTCCCCATCTCTCTATGGGCTTGTTGGCAGTCCATGATCTCATTTAATGTATTGTGTGTGGGAACTCACCTATATATATATATATATATATATATATATATATTTGTTGAGACATAATTATCCATTTATATAAGTGATGGTGCCATTTGGTTTGTGTCATTTATCTGAGTGTTGTGATAGTAAAGGTTGGAAAGATGGACGGAATCTAGATAATGAGTATTTCTAGAGGTGATGAGGGGCCTTAACTAGTAGATGTCATTACATACAGAGGTGTAGACATCTAAGATCTACATGTATATATATATATATATTTGTTGAGACATAATTATCCATTTATATAAGTGATGGTGCCATTTGGTTTGTGTCATTTATCTGAGTGTTGTGATAGTAAAGGTTGGAAAGATGAACGGAATCTAGATAATGAGTATTTCTAGAGGTGATGAGGGGCCTTAACTAGTAGATGTCATTACATACAGAGGTGTAGACATCTAAGATCTACATGCTACAGGTGGTTTGTATGTAGGACCTAGTGTGGTTTCAAAAGTGTGAATTATGTGTAATGTGCATTAATGGATAGTGGCGATGTAACTGGATTGTAGGTTGTAATTGATCAATAATGGATAGTACGCAATTGACCAATTTCTACACTTCTTACATTGCATGTTTTATTCAATGTATACTTTTTCCACTACTGGTGGGTAGTCTATGTTTTCACCAATGGATTGGGTAGGAGCCATTGCTAAAGAGGTGTGGTTTGGTGCAAATACCTGGTGCATTATCCCTAATGTTGACTTGAATTTCCTCTCCTTTACTGTATCTCTTGTTATCACCCATTGTTGGATTCTCTATTCTCTTCCAACCAAAGGGGGTAGGAGATATGTTGGAGGGGTGTACGCTTGGTTCGTCACCAAGGTCTGTAGGCTGGATTGATCCTCCTCCACACCACAATTGCACTCTCATTGCATATGTTTATATATGTAGTCATTTTCTTGAGCTTCTTATTTTACATTACTGTTCGTCACCTTATTTATCCTTTATATGATGTTTTTAAACACACTTAAAAGATTTTCATATATGAGATACATGATTTAAGGGGCTAATATGTAGATGATCCTTTTTACGCTTGACAATTACATTTTTATATGAGAAGATCTACTCTCGAGGGGGTCACTATATATAGATTGTGTAATCGCATGCATTCAAGGACTATTTTTAAAACTCCTTATCTATAATTTTTTGGCAAATAAAATGCACCTTTTTCTTATCAAATTTGTAAAATTTTTTCCAATTTCATTTTATGATACCCTTCTATATGTGAAAATATGAAAAAAATAAAGATAAATAACCCCTTCTGTTGCACTCACGTGATAGCCACATACTTATTAAGTGACCCTCCCGAAGATCTACTTAAACGAGAGATCACAAGGTTTTTTAAATATGGTCCTTGTTTCTATGTCAATTTTATGAACTTGATGGTGTGGAGTTTCTAAAGTTTTCAAACACCCTTAAAAGATTTTTATACATCATATATGATATATATAGTTTAAGGGGATACGCAAATGATCTTTTTACTCTTGTTAGTTCATTTTCACGTAAGTAGATCTACTTGAATGAAAGATCAAGGTGGAAGAATTTCTAAGGCATGTTTTGTGATCTTTATCACACTAGAAACCTTGGCTATCAAATCTTTTTAGACCTAAGGAACCTTTGAACTGCTTTGGGTTCGACACGTATTGGTGATAACCATCACGAAGAGACCATGCCAAATCACAATTCTTTCCAAACTTTTTCTCTTTCATTAAATTTAGTATTGTTTGTGAAAGTGTAGATCTTCTTGACTTTAGAAGTTTATTCATGTAAATTAATATTGCTTTTGCTGGTAAATTGTGTGGTTTCATTTCTTGTATACATTATAGCATTCTTGCTCTACTATGCTTCTCTAAGGTGTAATCAAAAGAAAATTGTTTCTTTCAGGTAGCCCAATTTTAAATCTTTTTTCCTCTTCAGATAATTTCCTTCATAATAGCGATCTTACATAGTTCTAGAATTTTTTTGATAATGTTTTATTTTTCAAGAAGTGAATATTGCTTTATGTGGCAACATTTCAATTGACTACCAGCTTGAACATGCATGCTTAAGTTTTGATTGAAATTATTTTTTGTTTTATGGGTATTTTTTGAATACTATTGAAAATAGATGTTTTTACTTTTTTTTCTTGTATTACTTTGGATATTATTGAGAATATAATTTTGGGTTATGAAGTTATTTTGTCGTTATATATGTGAATATAAATTTTATTCTTGTGTTATTTTTAAAATACATTCAATTAGTGAGTGATTAACCCTTAACAAAAAAAAACTTAGTAAACTTTTTTTATTACTATATTTGAGCTTTAAATTAATAAAATTTACTTTCATTCAAAAGTTATACATTTATTGTTTATTTTTTGACTATTACTTACACATTTCAACATATATATTGTAATATACCTCTTGTAAAATCATCAAGCACCACTTTTCAAAAGTCTCTTTGGAATGATTGAGAGTGATTTTTACTCTTGTACTGTTTTTACATAAATAGCCTTGAGCCTTAAAGCACATGCATATGGCTATGGCTTGAATATAAGGCCTTTGGAAGCTTATGTTCACCTTATCATGTTCTTTATGATTAAAGGTTATTCAAGTGAAAATTGTATGAGATTATTAAACAAATACTCTATTCTAATGAGACTTGGATTTGGAATTTTGGAGATTGATGATTGCGAGAGGTCGTCAGCGTGAGTATATTATAATTCATTAGTTTTACACATTAATACATATGAGATTCGTTGTTTGAATGATTGGTTCTTTTTTATTATTTGTGATTAGGTATATTGAAAGTGGGCTATGGAGTCTTTTAGACAAGGGTTAATCATTTACTAGTTGCATTTATACAGACATGGATATGTGTTCTTCTTTGTGTTTGAGCATGTTTAGTGGGGCTTGTAGTTTGTATTCATTTTATTAGGAGACAAAATACGTTTATCATCTAATGTAGCACATGTTCCATTTTAGTAACTTGGATATCTCCTTGTTATGTGAAACACACACACATATATATATATATATAGTGTGTCTACGCGTACACACACACATGTATGTATGTATGCATGTATGTGAGTACATGCATGTATGTTATGTTTTTTATATTTAAGTTACATTTCTTTTTTATACGACGAGAAATAAGTAGTCCTACATTTCGTGATTGAGATCTCGAAGGGCAATCTCTCTCTCTCTCTCTCTCTCTCTCTCTCTCACATGGGGTGCTCTAGAGGGGATCTAGGGACTAAATCGAACGGTACAACGTTGGCTTCATCTCTGTTGCCAAATTATCAGGTAAATTTGGGGTAAAGTAGATTGAACTATTGAGTAAACTAGGGCGTACATAGGGTAAATGGATTAATGGTGTGATGGTAAGGCTTTCTCATGGGGACCATGAGGTCCAAGTTTCAGCCCCATGCAATGCAAGTGTGTTGAAGTAGGTGGCAAGCACTCACCAGAGAGAAGCATACAACGGTATCGCTTATTCAATGCTTTTGTGCCTCACCTTTTCTTTTCTTTCTGGTATTGTCTTGTTAATTTTCCATGTTTGGGTTGTTCTTAATGGTGGATCTCATGTTGTGTCAACATGTATGCTCTACATAGCTTAAATAATTTCTTTATTTAGTACACATTTTTCACATAAATTGTAGTTATGATTGATTCATGTGCATCTGTCCATGTGCACAACACACACGTGCTCCTTACATTACCTTTTTTTGGAGACAAATAATGCATCCAATGGTTCAACGTTATTTTAATTGCAATATTGCCAATAGAATATTACACACAGGATAGGTAATTGATTTTTTTTTTTCACGAGTACTATGGGAAAGTGAGCTCCTTCTTTGTTTTTTTTTCTTTTTGCAAAACTCACAATTGTGAGTGGATAGTATTAAGAACATCAGAAATATACAGCAACCTCGAGCTCAGACCGAGCCTCGGGGGTCACGGGATTGCACTTTATCTGCTTTTGGCAGATAAAACCACTACCACCCCAAGGCTTTCCCTATTACAAGATGTTATGCATTGTTCTAGACCAGTCCTCTGAGGCTTGTTTACCTCCGATCATGTGTATCGTCACTGTGCTCTTTTGTATGATTTCACAAAAGCTTGCCACAACCATATCCCCCCTCAACTGCACAGCAGTTCCTTGCTTGCCAAATATGGTGCAACAAGTAGTACCTGATTATTTGAGTGCAGACAAGAAGAGCAGGACTTCCCAACCTGTTACTACCAAAGAACAGATCATTCTTGAAGAACTTAATTTTCCATGTACTTTGAATCCACTTGCATATTTTCCCATCCATGCCTTTGATTGCCTGGCATCCCATGAAAAGGTGGGCTAGGTCTTCACTAGCTATTATGCACCCCGAGCAACGATTAGACCCGATGCCTCTTCTTTTTTAAGTCTCCTTACTATTTGAATGGAACACTTTTGTTGCATATAGGTTTTGTAGAAATGTCTATTTGGAATTTGGCTCATTTTAGTAATCCTTCCATCGGTCGTTTCAAGTGAGAGGCCCAAGTTCCAACACATCTCTTCACCAAACGTGTGTGCTGCTATGACTTTGTTGAGGGCCACCAGAATAAGAGCATTCAATCATTTAATGAAAGGGAAGTATGAATGGGTTAAGTGTCCGTTAAGTCTAAAGTCTAATCTACTTATGAAACGAATGGCCTACATTGTGATGAATCCTAGGAAAGTAATGAAATGTCTGTATTATATCTATTGTCACGAAAAATAAATTGCTCGGGCAATTCGAATCTTGAATTAAGATACCTGTGACAATGTCCATAGTGCCATCCGTCATTGACAAATATATTGTGCAAACCATTGAGAAAATTTGTTGTTCAACGTAGTCTCTTAAGAAAGTATAGTTAAGTCCCAGCTCCTTCCATCATCTCATACATAGCTTCCACCTTGTGTAAGAAAAGGCAATCGACCTATTGTGACATGCCATATGGTATTCCAAAATTAGCATCTTAGACATTTTCAAAGGGCTGACGTGTTAGGGCATCTCAAGACACTTGATCTTCCTGACATGGTAGTGAGCCAAAAATCATGGCCTAGATCTTGACTCAAAACCTGGGGAAGTATCCGTACATGTTGACACGATACAATACTGATGTGGTAGTGTTTTTTGACAAGTTTTGGAAAGAGTTGATGTTTTTCTAGGGCTTCTTGCTTTTGTATTATTGGCTTTATATGTGATCCTTGAGAGTTAGTTTAGTTAGATTGAGTGTGCATGGTTGCATTCGAGAGTAGAACTGCACCATTGCGTGCCTCCTGTCTATCGTGGGGTGTTCTCTCTTTCAAGTGCTTTACCGTTTTGATTGAAGTGATTATGTCTCTTTGCGAGTGGCTGATGGCAGTGGTATTTGAGATCAAAACAATTTTTCTTCCGAGAGAAATCCATTCTACAGCTGCAACAATCAATTGTTGCAGATGAAGCATTTTACGTAAATTGTTGTTTGAAGAAGCAGCATTTTATAGAAATTTCTTTTGAAGAAGCTGCTTTTACAAAAGTTTCTTTTTGAGAAAGTTGTTTTTTTAAGAAATCTTCTCTTTTGAAGATATTAGAAGAAAGTGTTGTTTGGAGGGAGGTGCCTTTAGGGAGATTGTGCTTTTTGCAGACATTGCTTTAGTTGGAGAAGCCAAAAACGGGAATGAATATGTTGAGGGAAAAGCATTTGCAAAATCGATACGGACTATTAACACCAAATTGAGAAAATCAATACAAAAGATAGTGAATTGGCAAAGTTGTTTGTCTCACATTTTTTTTGATTATATATGGGATGTCTAAGTCTATTACTTTAGATGAGGACTTCAAATATACCGTTACTTGGGAGAGTAGTGTGTGAATATGTGGCCAAGAAGCATATGCTCAAATTGTTTCATCCGTAGATTGATGAGAAGTCACAAACAACCACCTTTGTGTGGTATCGATTTGTTGAAGTGCCATATTTCTGATAACACTATTGTCTAAAAAAAGTATTTGCCAATAACACCATTGATAATTCTACGAGGAAGGCACCATCAGAGATTGTCAAGGGTGGCAAAAATGTTGGTGCACCAAGGACAAGATTTTCTAGAGAGAGCATTTCGTACAAGCACTAGAGAAGGTCTTGCATGCTGACAAGTATCGACGTAAGTTTGCAGTTGAAGAGGAATGATTAGGTGCTTCTTCATTTTGAGAAGGCACGCCTTAGAGAGAGGAAGGGTACGGAAAGGCTTTTCCCAAAGCTAAGTATGCGATGTCTTCGCCCTTGTAGGTTTTGGAAAAGATCAACAATGTGACCTTTAGACTGAGATTTTGAAATACATAGTAGATGTACAATGCTTTTTATGTGAGTTTCGAATGAGATGGTCATGTTCAGACAAATATTCCAGAGTGGTTGTTGGAGTTAGTTGCCATCAGACTTAAGGACTTCAAATCAGACTACAGAATATTGGAAGACAGAACTAAAAATGGGAATGAAATGTCACTGGAAGCATGTACTGGAATTGGTATTGTATTACTCAGAGACTGTACAAAGTACACTGGAAGTAGTACTGGAAAAGCTTCAACATTATCCAATGGCTCAAGATATCATAGTACAAGGCTTGGGTTAAGTCTAGATAATAGCAAGAGATCTACTCCAGGACATAGAGATACCGAGAGTCAAAGAGAGCGAAAGAGATCCAAAATAAAATAGTGGGTCCTATTTATAGTCCCTCGGATTGGTGTCTAATTGAATGTGTATTGCCATTTACTATTGGTAAATATCTGGTTACTGCCTCTAGAAGCTTCCGGCGCAGTTTTCGGCGAGCCGCTTACTAAGAGTTGTTCCCGCCTTCTATATTTCTGCTCCCCTTTCTTGAATTTTGGTATAATACCAAAATTTTCAAAAAGTGTTAGTGTCAAAGGTAGCTTCACTGCTTCCTTTTATATCTTGTACTTGTGCATCAAGCCCTCCTATGTGAGCATATGACTCCAATGTGAAATCCTGTCAGCATAGGACTCCAAAGTGAAGTCCTCCAATGTCAGCATAGTAGTTCATTCTGAGATCCTGTCAGCATAGGACTCCAGTGTGAAATCTTATCAGCATAGGACTCCAGAGTAAAGCCTTCCCATGTCATCATAGGACTCGAGTGTTGTGCCCATGCCAAAACACTTCAGTGGTTTAATCAGTGTCTGGCGAGCGGACCTTCATGTGAAGGATTCATGGGCATTGAGATTTGCATTGTCTTTCTGAATTAATCTGAGTATGGCTTCTTGCTCCAACTGCTCCTTCCGAGCTATCTTCATTTCTACTTCATAGGGCGTTAGTGGATTCCATGTCTTGGTGTCAGCATCATATAGAGTACGTTTGCCCTTTGTCAGCCTAGCCCTGGCTAGATTATGGCAATAGGATGGAGTGCGCATCCATCCTTGAGGCAATGGCTGGTTACATTTGACGTGTGCTTCAAACAAAATCTCTGCCATTTCTTTGAACTAGGGTTTAGAGCTTGCCTTATATTTAAGTCCTTTTTCGGGATCTTAGAGGCCTCGATTGTTAGCTGAAGAAGCTAGTTTGTGATCTTAAATAGCCTTCTGATCTGAAATTTCTATCGACCCATTAAGAGTTGAAATATTTGTAGATCCGCAATCAGCTTAGTTGCCACAGTCTTCTTCAGTGCGTCCTTCAATACTTAATTCCATGCCTGCCACTCCAAGGAAGCTCCTCATACCGGACCTTGATCCCATTTGCTATCTGAACATACCTTTGCTAGTTTGCATGCTGAGTGTGAGGTGGGTAAAGCGATGGAAAGAAGCAAGGAAACACAGCTTCAGTGGTTGTAATAGCATATAAGAGCGTTGGAGAATTAGGTACAAATTTCAAGAAATTCATTATCATCCGATTCTCTTGCTGTATCATTTTTTTGAAAATCCACACTAGATGATATAAAATTTTCAAGTGCATTTCTTGCTTATTGGGAGTCATCTGGGGCTTAAGCCCTCGACTGCTCGTTGCATTATTCTCTTACAGAGTTTTGACCCTTCGATCCAGAATTTCCCTTGCATTTTGCATTAGGATGAGCATCTCTTTAATCTGCACCCTGATATCCTTCATACATTGGTACGTTGGTCTGGTGCTCAATAACAACTCTACCTGTATTCCTAGAGGCTGAAGGTCCACCATTGTTAAGTATTTGTCGGCTGGGTATACCACTTTATCATCATTTTTTAAGCGCCATATTGGAACCCTATCTAGTACTTGGACACAAATCGGATGTGGTGGAAGTTGACATACTGTTTGTTCATTTGTTCATGATAACTGGCCAGTTTCCAACCTGCCACCATATGTTTGGCTCCTATAGAAAGCATCTGAAATCTTTCCAGATTTGAGTAAATTGTGTCATTGTCCAAGTATTGTTGAATATGAAGATGCTTATGTCTTCTTAAGCTCTTATTCAAGGCTACTAGTTCAGTTGAGTATTAAAAACTATCAGACTCTACTTCAGTGATAATGGCTTTGCCTTTGCTATCTTTATGCTGACATTGTGCTATCAGTTGCCCCGTTTGCTAATTTGGTGGATTCGGTTGTTGAGTCTCTCTAGGAGGTGGTGGTTGATAAGCCATATGCCCGTTCTTGGGCCTAATCTGAGGATGATGCTCCAGTCGGTGTTGCCCCACCTCCAGTTGTCCCTGCGTTATGTTTACCTTGATTATCATCGTCATCGTCCTCCCTCTGCTGCTTCTGCTGGGCTTCATTCTAATTATTATCATCTCATTTCTCATCCTCATCCTCCTCCTCTTGTTTCTTCTAATTTTCTAAATACTTTGTAAGTGCTACATTTACCAGAGCTGTAATGAATGCGATGATGTTTTCCAGGTCAGTCATTTAAGGTTAGATCGCCATCCTTATTGGTTATCTATGCCACTGAGTGATAAATGTATTTTTTCATTATGGCATCTTTTGTCAAGTGATGCTTTTGGTACAATTTTTTGTAATCAGCTCTTTTTTCTTTAGCAGCGTCTAGAATCAATCAGCATTTTGCTGAAGCTGTTCATTTCTTGCTGCGTAACTTCTTTCTCCTACAACACGTGTTTATATCTCTTAATTTTTCAACCTTATTCTGAAGAACTTGCAGTTCTCTATCATGGTTCTGCTATTGAATTTGTAATGTGAGAAGTTCTTGAGTCCATTGAGCTTTATTTGTCCGAGCTTGATCCAATGACTTTTTCATCATCCTCAACTCTTTTTGTAATTTTTTGATGTCCGCACTGGACCCAGATGCTTGTGCTTCATCATTTGGTCGATGGAGTTAACTATGGTGTTCCATCCAGACTGTATGGCTGCTGCACATCCCTGAGTCACTGTCTCTAGAGCAGTGTGGTTTGACTCGTAGACTGTCATGGAAAATGCATAGGTTAGAGCAGCTCTGTCAGGTTTCCTTATTACGAGCCTTCCTTTGAGTGGTGGTGTGTAGAGTCTTTGGAGCCTGTCCGGCTTAATGATTGGCAACTCGCTATGTCCAGGCTCCGGTCCACTACCTGTTACCTCCTCAGGCCGTTTGGCACTGGTTTGAGCTCTCTCTACACTAGCATTATTTGTGTTGTCCTCTTTTCCATGCGCTTGTTTGTTGATGCTCACTAGCCTTGCTTTGTGATGTATCCAATGTAGTCTTCTGAGTGCTTTCTGGCTTGTGGACTCTTCCTTTAGACATCTTCAATAGGTCACCTGTTTTCTGTTTCTTGGTGGATGACCCTGCTTCAACTTGAGTGACCTGTCTCTTTGTCCAAGCTTGTTGCACTGTTTCTTTGCCTTTGCTTGCTATTGGCTTTGTGGCGGTATCCTTTGTGCCTGTTTTATTTGCCCCTCCAGTCTCAATCTCCTCTCAGAAGATTCCATTGTGATGTTGGTGGCTCTGTCTTTGGTTACTCTACCCCAGATTGCTAGTACATTCATGGGTATTGGGGCCAGATCTGCCCAGTACACAAAATGCTAGATATACTAGGCCTTGAACAAGTTTTTGGACTGGGCCTTGGCAATCTACTACACCACACTAGTATATAGAAATTGGCTTAGGTTGATGTTGGGTTTTGGGTTCTAAACTTTAGTTAGTACCATGGCAAAGAGTTTCATTGAAAGATAGGTGGGATTGTTCTTCAAGCTGATAATCTCTGATATGAACTTGTACATAGCAATACACTCCAATGTTGCAACCGAGATTCCCTTAGCAACATCCTTCCACTTCTTTCTTTCTTGCTCATCTTCCTTTAATAATTTATTGACCTCATCTGTTGTGGTTGGCGTATACTTTTGTGCATTTGGAAGTCTGAACGCATGGGCTACCTCACCAGGTGTTAGCTCCGTGTTCTGCCGTTTACTACTGCTATGTTCTTATCAGCTTGATACGTGCTCATCAAATGCTACGTGATGCTTGCTACCTCTAAACCCCACAGTTTTAATAGGTCCTCTCTCTCTCTCTCTCTCTCTCTCTCTCTCTCTCTCTCTCTCTCTCTCTCTCTCTCTCTCTCTCTCTCTCTCTCTCTCTCTCTCTCTCTCTCTTGAAAAACGTATTTGACGATTTTGATGTGTGGGACCATTCCTAAAGCTTCTACTACTCGGGGTTTTAGACGCTCTGCTTTTGCTATCATGGTGTCTAATGTCTCTTGCATGTGCTGTGAGGTGGACTTCCTTCCCATGCACGACTCAAACGAGCAAGTGTGGGTGGAAAAGGATTTACTTGTGGTGGTCGTGAACGACCCATAGAGCAAGTAGCGAGGTGTGTCGAGTAGCACGCCTGCGACTGTCGAATGTGTTTGATGCTGTTGTAAACTCGAAATAGGTTTTGCAGGTTGCGAAGAAACTGGTACAAGAGGTTGTGTGTAAAATGGAGATGGACAGATCCTTCGCATAGTTATACGCACTCGTGCCATGAATGCTCCATCCACTCTTTGCCCACCTTTGTGCACTGTTTGTGATGCGTCGTACATGCATTCGCCCAGTTGCTTCACTATTACTGACAACATTCTCTTTGAGATTCTTTCATTCATTTTTATCATTGATCATTATTTGATACTGACTTCCTTTGTGTACGGAACTTGATGTGGACTCGCCATTACCTAATAGACATATCCTTTGAATGAATAATTCACATGTTATCAAATAACAATCATACAATGTGAGGTGGTGTCCTAGCAAGAAGGTATTATCTTAATATTTGACTCATTCATATTTGCATGCAGCAATTACCATAAGAATAAAGAATATTAGTGTGGTAATTGATCACAAGTTGAGCACAATCTACAACCATGATAGGTCGAGGGAACAATTTTGAGGGAGCACAATTGTGAAACTACCATGGCACTACGTGACACGGCCCGCAAGTGGGGTGGAGTGAGGGGATCAATGAGGGAGAACTGAGAGCCCGAATCTCGAGGTAAACATGGCCCCCCAAAAATGAAGGGCGCCCTTGTGGAACCTGGCTCGAACCCACGATGCAATGTCCCAACGACTTTTGACATGTGTGCCAACCACCAAGATGACACACGCGTGTTTGAAAAGTGGCGCCCTGGTTTGATCTTTGGACTGGCCCCTTGTCCAAGTGTAGTGAGTGTCGAAGTCTAGTTTTTAAGGCCATCTAATGGTCGTGGGGTCCCTCGGATCTGTGCCCGAATTGCGCACCCTAGATCCCCTTACCCCCCATCCATGTTATTTAGTCATGAGGGGGGGGGGAGCAAAACATATTCACATGATTTTTGCCTAGAGCGTATAAAGGGGAGAATCTTGGAATTTGATTATTTCATGATCTATACTAGTATAATGGGGGGAGGGATTCCGGCCCTCCCCCACTACACGTGGTAGTAGCTCCTTCAATCGGCCAGCTCCGGAGGTGTGCGCACTGCAACCGGGCCGCTGTGTGTGTGTGTGTGTGTGTGTGTGTGTGTGTGTGTGTGTGTGTGTGTGTGTGTGTGTGTGTGAGAGAGAGAGAGAGAGAGAGAGAGAGAGAGAGAGAGAGAGAGAGAGTCCTTCAACCGGCCAGCTCCGGAGGTGTGATCACTGTAACCGGGCTGCCTGGAGAGAGAGAGAATTTCTTCTGCGTCGCGTTTCAATTCGACCTCATCCCTTCCCCAACTTTCTTCTGCACTTTGGGCGTGCGGCGTTTTAATTCGAACCCCCCCTCCCCCCCCCCCCCCCAAACCCCAAAACACACACACACACACACACATTCCAAGCGCATGCACACGCGCGCGCGCGCGAGAGAGAGAGAGAGAGAGAGAGAGAGAGAGAGAGAGAGAGAGAGAGAGAGAGAGAGAGAGAGAGAGAGAGAGAGAGAGTCCACCTTGTTGGGCTCAGTCAGAGGCAGCCATAACTCAAGCAGGGAAAGGTGGGATTTGAGTTGGAGGTGAAGATGACAGAGCAAGGCGCAGGGTGTGCTTCACGTTGCTCACAGGCCGCCATGCATGTCGCATGAGAGAGAGAGAGAGAGATAGATAGATAGATAGATAGATAGATAGATTTTATTATCGTCCTCGGAGGTCAAATATGACCTATGGGACCTTCTCTCTCTCTCTCTCTCTCTCTCTCTCTCTCTCTCACACACACACACACACACACACACACACACACACACACACACACAGAGCTCACTCTTGGGATAGATTCCTACGACGTTAAAACTCTCTTCTTCTTCTTCTCCTTGTGTGTGTGTGTGTGTGTGTGTGTGTGTGTGTGTGTGTGTGTGTAAATAGTAGGGCGGCATTGATTGGATCAAGATAGGTCGATAATATGAAAGAGATCGTGGAAAATCACAAGAGGTCGCACAACAAGTAGCTTATTATGAAATGGTCGATCGAGGGGAGAGACCTTAACAGCTACAAAGGTTGAGGTAGGAGCATGTTGGTCATGTTGATCAGCATTGTTTATAGGGAGAGAGCGGCTTTGATAGCTCATGCTACCAGCTTCATAAAGCATTGTAGTATACTTTGATCAGTCGAGAGCAATTCCATTGCAGCCAAGCCGAGAGAGAGAGAGAGAGAGAAGTTTTAACTTCGTAGGAACAATCCAAAAGACCTTAAAGATCTATCCGACGAGGAGTGAGGGGGAGGGAGGGACAAAGGGGGGTGGTGGGAGGAGAAGAAGAAGAAGAGACTTTTAACATCATAAGAACTATCGCAAGACATCTCATAGATCTACACACACCCAAACACAAAGAGAGAGAGAGAGAGAGAGAGAGAGAGAGAGAGAGAGAGAGGCCTTTAAACACTCACATTTCTTTTGTTTTAAAAGCTCTAGGTTGGGTGATATCCTGCGGGCAAGATAATGCACAACTTTGGTGGCACTTCAAAGACTGTAAAATTAAAAAGAGGTACAGGTATAATATCATTTGATAGAATTCCAAAGGGGTAATGGAGAATGTCCAAACAAAATGGAGAAATCCCCCCCCCCCCCACCCCCCCCCAAACGACACGTGGCAAGAGCTCCTTCCTTTGATCAGTGCACCCTGCAGCTCCGACGATACAACAGGCAGGAGAGAGAGAGAGAGAGAGAGAGAGAGAGAGAGAGAGAGAGAGAGGTGGCGATGTCTCAAGCCATATTGTTGGGCCGCTTTGAGCACGATTGCTCTAGCCCTGCCGTAGGGTCACATTGACTTGCACCCCTCCCTCTTCTCTCGCTCTCTCTCTCATAGCTCGCTCTTGGGATAGTTTCCTACGACATTAAAACTCTCTTCTTCTTCTTCTTCTTCTTCTTCTTCTCTCTCTCTCTCTCGTAGGGTGGCATTGATTGGATCAAGATAGGTCGATAATATGAAAGAGATCATGGAAAATTACAAGAGGTCGCACAACAAGTAGCTTATTACAAAATGGTCGATCGAGGGGAGCGGCCTTAATAGCTGCAAAGGTTGAGGTAGGAGCATGTTGGTCATGTTGATCAACATTGTTTCTAGGGAGAGAGCAGCTTTGATAACTCATGCTACCAGCTTCATAAAGCATTGAAGTATACTTTGATCAGTCAAGCGCAATTCCATTGCAGCTAAGCCGGCAGAGAGAGAGAGAGAGAGAGAGAGAGAGAGAGAGAGAGAGAGAGAGAGAGAGAGAGAGAGAGAGAGAGAGAGAGAGAGGTGTTCTAACTTTGTAGGAACAATCCAAGAGACCTCGACGATCTATCCAATGAGGAGTGAGGGGGAGGGAGGGACAGTGGGGGGTGGCGGGAGGAGGAGGAGAAGAAAAGAATTTTAACATCATAAGACTATCGCAAGACATCTCATAGATGTACACACACACAAACACACACACACACATGCCTTTGAACACTCACATTTTTTTTGTTTTAAAAGCTCTAGGTTGGGCGATATCCTACGGGCAAGATAATGCACACTTTGGTGGCACTCAAAGACTGTAAAATTAAAAAGAGGTACAGGTATAATATCATTAGATAAAATTCCAAAGGGGTAATGGATAATATCCAGACAAAATGGAGAACCCCCCCCCCCCCGTGGCCCCTCAGACACATGGCAAGAGCTCCTTCCTTTGATCAGTGCACCCTGCAGCTCCGACGACACAACAGGCGAGAGATAGATAGATAGATAGATTTTATTATCGTCCTTGGAGGTCAAATATGACCTATGGGACCAAAGTTACATGTGATGTAGTATGTGTATGGCTGATGAGTGACTCTCGATGCTCCAAAATTGTAGTGATGAGAGTCGCAATGGAGAGCCCACACTTTGGCTGGGAGAGGAAAGTGTGTAGGTCTAAGTTATGGCTGAAAATGTGAGAGAAGCAAGTTCGGATGTGATCAAAAGCTGAGCACTCTAGTAGTGTGTGGTACTCAGACTCTCGAACTTGCAGTGAGCATAATGTGCACAATCGATTTGACTCTTCTCCATTGCCCCAACGCCCTATCTCGCATCGAAGGAAATGGGAGCTAAGCCGAATTGCTGCGATAGTGCGTATCGCGGACAAGGGAATAGGCTCAAGCATGTAAGTGTGAGTACGGTTTCCTCTCTCAGCGAAGAACATGGTTTTGTAGTTGGGGGCAATATAGGTGGTGTAATGTATGAAGCGTGACCCACCGGATTTCTCCCAAGCCGTAATACATTGGCGTTGTAGAAAAGCTTCATTCACTTGAGAGTCAATTGAAGCATCATGTAGCAAGTGTAATGCATCCCATCTCCCAAACCACTTCTTTATGTCTTGCATCCATCCCGTGCTCAAGATCTTGCTTTTATGCGTCTTTTGAACTTTTTTGCTTGCTTCCCATGCAATTGTAGGAAGTCGATGTGAGGGGTTTTGACGCATCTTTATCATGTACTCCACAACCCTTTCCATGCCCATAACCTCAATTGGAAGAGATCCCGACTCAAGAAGTAAGAGCATATATGGTGTTCGTGTCTTAACTTGGAGAAAGTTTGTAAGAAAACGCTTTTGGACATTCTCAAACTCTTTCCAAGTAGACTTTGAGATGCTCCCGCCCCACACTTCAACTCCATAAAGAAGAACAGGTGTCACCAATGCATCAAAAAGATACTTCTTGAGAACCCAACACTTGATGTTTCCCGCATTACACATGTTCTCAAATGCATAATATGCTCTCTTTCCCGCTTCCAAACGACGCATAGCACATTCATGCCACTTGTGATTGGATGGAACCTCAAGGCCAAGGTACTTAAAGCTCTCAACAACTTCAAGTGTCTCGTTGTTGTACACAATGCATGGCTTCTCCTTATGGTTGGTTTTCACAAGCATAACCTTTGTTTTGGATTCATTTACAATCAGCCCACTATGCAAGCAAAAGTTCTCAAGGACAACCATAAGCTTTTGTGCATCTTCTAAAGTGTGTGCTAGAAGCACTACATCATCCGCATACAACAAAAGCATGATTACTGCATTGCAAATAGTGACCTCTTCAATGCCTTCTTCTTGCATAAAGTCAAGTACCATTTGTTCCAATTGATCGATACATAGACCAAAGAGAGTTGGTGACAATGGACATCCTTGTTTAACCCCAATAGTGCTTACAAAAATTTTTGAAATTTCTCTTCCCATGCGCAATTGACAAATCACCTTCTCATAGATTCGAGAAACCGCAAGCATAAACTCACTTGGCACTTGGAGTTCTTCCATCCTTCTCCACAAATTGTTACGTGGAATCATATCAAAGGCTTTCTTAAAGTCCACAAAACAACAATACAATCGCTTGCCTTTCAACCGACTTTCCTCCATGAGAACACGAAGAGTGACAAGATGATCAATGGTGCTATGGCATCGACGAAAACCCGCTTGTCCCTTTGCACGCTTGTCATTCTCTTCAGCCCAATCACTCAATTTCATCTCCATTATGCACCCAAACAACTTTGCCATAATAGACCCAATCATTATAGTCCGGTAGTTGCTTACATTCTTTACATCCCCTCCTTTATGCAAAGGCTTAACCCAATTAGTACTCCAATCATAAGGCATACCATGTTGAAGTGCAAGGTTGAACATATCACACATCCACTCATGGGTAAAATCTCCCGTCCATTTGATCATCTCTGGCTTGATACCTTGAAGATCTCCTGCTTTGCGAGTGGCCAACTTTTCAAGCCCACCGCATACATCCTCAATAGTAAAAAAAGACGGCATACATGGGAGTGAACCATAAAATGGCATTTTTTCAGTATTTTCTTGCTCATATAATTGCCTACAATGTGTGTACATATCCACTAGACTCAAGTTACCAAAATTCTCAACCCGCTTGCCTCTCAAGTTTCTCCAAAATCTTCCACATGCATGTGCCTTTTCTTGGACTTGAAATTCTTGTTGCTTTACTTCCCATCTTCTTCTCTTCTTTTGAATCAATGCCTTGTATGTACGCAAATGACTTTGATAGTTGTCTTTGTCCATAGTTGCATCAAGCTTTATCAAGGACTTTCGAGCATCTTGACATTCTTTATCAAACCACCTTTTGCGTGATCTATCTTTGTGGATACCATGGAGATGCTTTATGGCAAAGCATTCTTCCGCACAAGAACAAATAGCTTTCTTGAAAGCTTCCCATTTAGTTTCCAATGGTGCATCACATTGAAGCTTTGTCATCCATAATTTTTGCTCAACCATTTCAATGTACATTGGTGCCCGTTTGAAATCCATACATAGTGATAACTTCTCTTTCCTTTGGTTGAGATTATCATGCTTAGTTGCTTCTCCACATGAAAGGTCAATACATAAGGTGCGATGGTCGGATTCCGGGGTCCATTGACCAAACATAAAACTCTTTATGCGATACATGATGGCTTCAGAGAGTAGCATATAGTCAATCACACTATCCCCATTATGTCTTCTACATGTAAATCCATTGGTTCCACTCCACAAAGATACACCATTGGCAATGAGCATACCCGTGCTATTACACATGTGTAAAAGTAACTTTCCATAGTGATCCGGCTCTTTCTCATCCATTGAAGTACGATCATACAAGTGAACTTCCTCCAACTCCCTTGAAATGTATGGCATATCAAATTGTTGAGTATCATGTTGCAATGTTTTTGTGCGAGCATTCATATCCCCAAATACAATAACATCACCTTCACCTTTGAAATAAGCAATGTCCTCTTCCAAATCAGAAAATGGTTGATCTCTATCCATGCAAGCATAAAAGGGAGAATCATGATGAGGAATGTAGCAACCGGCTACAAAAATGGGTGCTCTTTTTGGTGTCATAATTTTCAGCCATACATAACGTTTGTACTTGTCATCTTTCACAATTGATACAAAATCTTCCAATCCTTTCTTAACCATACATGCTAACCCTCCTTGTCCTCTTCGTTGCTTGAGATTCTTTGACCACATCAATGAATGTACATTGTAATCCTCCAAGCCGTTAATCCTTTGTGTATCATGCTCCCAAGTTTCAACGAGAAGTACAACATCGGCTTTGCTTGTTAGTTCATCAATGCCAACCCCCGCATTCCATGAGTATCCATTACAATTCCAAAAGCATATTTTCAATTGTAACTCGGTCTCATAGGTCACGCATCCCTATTTGCTTGAGAGACTTGCCTCCTCCTTGGGCACATTTTCTTCATGAGAGATCTCCTTGTTTTTATTATTCTTTTCCTCATATGCCTTGCGACGCATATTTTGTTGCTTAATAGTGCGATCTTCACATACAAAACATTTTGTATCCCTCAAATAGATCCAACTATTATCAAGGATAATCTTTCGCTTGGTCTCATCCGGCATGGTGCATACAATTGGCCGTTCTCCCGAGCGAGGAGCTCCTTGCTTCCCCACTCTATGTGCTCCATATACCATAACTCCGGACATGCCAAAGTGGGTTTTGAAGAAATCTTCAATAACAATGGCAAGAGAAGGAGGTGTCTCTAACTTGTCTTCGGGAATTCCACGAATAACAATGTTCTTGGAACGTCGCTCCCGTTCCTTCAACTCCTCCACATCCACATTCTCAACATTCTTTGTTTGAACCATAGCTTGCATGAGTGAGGAATTAGAAACCACATTGCTACCACATACATCAGCCCAAGACTTGTTTGTGCATACATTTTTCATGTCGCATACATCCCGGCTCATAGTGTCAAATTTCTCCTCTTTCAATACATGGTCATGCTCTACTTTGCTCATCCGCTCCTTCAAAGCATTCAAGTCCACAAGAGAGCGTTTACATTCCTTGACTTCCTCTTCAAGTTGCATCAAACGTGTTGTTTGCATCTCAAGTGTCCTCTTGAGATTCTCATTCTCAACCACAAGTACCCTTAGTGCGCCATTCTCCATTGCAAGTGCTCGTAAGTCTTCGCCTTGTTTGTTTACGGTCTCTTGCAATGATACCAAGTACGCCATGATCATGGTTTCCGATGTCGTTGGTTGGGTGGTTGTGTTGCTATCTCCATACTTAGGAGATTTTGGATCATTTTCCACCATGGTTGTGGACCTTGTTGAAGAAGAAGAACCCTTGCGAGTGCCGGAAGACATTGTATGTAAAATAGGAGATGAGAATCAATTTTGTTGAACCTGTTCACTTCGGAAATGCTGCTACAGAAACGCCTTTCATAACTCTGAAAATTTCTGTCTTTACATCAATGCGTAGAGGACTTCGTGCTCTTCGATTGAGGCTATAGAGCACCCAAATCGGAGTTCGGATGAAGAAGTTATGATCAAAAGAGTGGACTGCTGTCTACTAGGTCAAAAAACGGCTGCACTGAGAGAGAGAGAGAGAGAGAGAGAGAGAGAGAGAGAGAGAGAGAGAGAGAGAGAGAGAGAGAGAGGTGTGGCGGCGTCTTGAGCCATATTGTTTGGCCGCTTTGAATACGACTGCTCGAGCCATGCCGTAGGGTCGCATTGACTCGCACCCCCCCCCCCCCCCTCCTCTCTCTCTCTCTCTCTCTCTCTCTCTCTCTCTCTCTCTCTCTCTCTCTCTCTCTCTCTCTCTCTGCTCGCTCTTGGGATAGTTTCCTACGACGTTAAAACTTTCTTCTTCTTCTTCTTCTTCTTCTTCTCCTCTCTCTCTCTCTCTCTTTCTCTCTCTCTCTCTCTCTCTTTCTCTCTCTCTCTCTCTCTCTCTCTCTCTCTAAATAGTAGGGCGGAATTGATTGGATCAAGATAGGTCAATAATATGAAAGAGATCATGGAAAATTACAAGAGATCGCACAACTAGTAGCTTGTTACGAAATGGTCGATCGAGGGGAGCGGCCTTAATAGCTGCAAAGGTCGAGGTAGGAGCATGTTGGTCATGTTGATCAACATTGTTTCTAGGGAGAGCGCGGCTTTGATAACTCATGCTACAAGCTTCATAAAGCATTGTAGTATACTTTGATCAGTCGAGCGCGATTCCATTGCAGCCAAGCCGGCACACAGAGAGAGAGAGAGAGAGAGAGAGAGAGAGAGAGAGAGAGAGAGAGAGAGAGAGAGAGAGAGAGAGAAGTTCTAACTTCGTAGGAACAATCCAAGAGACCTCAAAGATCTATATGAGGAGTGAGGGGGAGGGAGGGACAGAGGGGGGTGGCAGGAGGAGAAGAAGAAGAAGAGACTTTTAACATCATAAGAACTATCCCAAGACATCTCATAGATCTACACACACACACACACACACACAAACAAAGAGAGAGAGAGAGAGAGAGAGAGAGAGAGAGGCCTTTAAACACTCCTTTTTTTTTAATGAGCTCTAGGTTGGGTGCTATTCTACGGGCAAGATAATGCACATCTTTGGTGGCACTCAAAGACTGTAAAATTAAAAAGAGGTACAGGTATAATATCATTAGATAGAATTCCAAAGGGGGAATGGAGAATGTCCAAACAAAATGGAGAAATCCCCCCCCCCTAGACACATGGCAAGAGCTCCTTCCTTTGATCAGTGCACCCTGCAGCTCCGACGACACAACAGACGAGAGAGAGAGAGAGAGAGGTGGTAGCGTCTCGAGCCATACTGTTGGGCTGCTTTGAATATGCCTGCTCGAGCCATGCCGTAGGGTCTCATTGACGTGCAACAATCTAGTAATTGACACACGTAGAGAGAGAGAGAGAGAGAGAGAGAGAGAGATGAGTGAACTAAACCGAGTCCTGAGGCTTGACCATTTAGTGTAGGCGACTGTCGACTCTGGACTCCGAAATTCAAAAGGAAGGAAGGGGAGAGAGAGAGAGAGAGAGAGAGAGAGAGAGAGAGAGTCGCAACCGGCAAGTGTGAGAGAGGGAATTTATGGATAGAACTAATGATGGGCGGCGTTCAAATTTACTGAGAGAGAGAGAGAGAGAGAGGAGAAAAAGAGATATAGAGAGGGGGATTCCTACCCCTTGACATGTGGCGCTCTTAGGAGCATTTGGTGAGTGGGACAATTTTTAACGACCGGAGCGGGTGAGTGTTAAGAGAGGCAACCGGCAAGTGAGAGAGAGGGAATTTATGGATAGAACTGATGATGGGCAGCGTTCAAATTTACTTTGTGCGAGTGCTTCAAGTTGCGCACGTGTGTGTGTGTGTGTGTGTGTGTGTGTGTGTGTGTGAGAGAGAGAGAGAGAGAGAGAGTACTTTTCTTGATCTACAAAGGGTTTGAGGGTAAGATGGGCCATGCCGTCTTCGGCGGCGCCGTTTTACTAGTGGATATAGAGGATCAACCATTCATGATATGGCTCTTTACCAATCTTTGAAAAATAAAAATTCTTTTGAAACATGTTAAGTGCTTAAGTGAAAAGGGAGTTTAGGAGATGAAAAGACACTTGAAAGTGAAAAGTCAAAAGACCTTTTGTACCCAAATAAAGAGGTGGTGAGTTTCACATTGGTATATTTGTGTTTCTCTTCTCGTTTATTTTTCCTTTAGTATTTTTTTCTCTTTAAAGTGTCCTTTGTGTGTGTGTGTGTGTTGTGGCCGTCCTCCTCACGTCCAACCGATATTGTTGCAAATATATGTGCTTCGTCATTTCGCTCGTTGCTGCATGCTATAGATTAGCGCATTGTTTTTTTTTTTGTTGATGGAATCTTTGAATTAGCAATACCTTTTAATTCTTTTTAATTTATTAGGAATACATTGGGCTATTGGGCATTTCTACTTGCCATTGCTAGTAGGGTCAATTAGATACAAGTGTATGTAGAAGTCTCCATTGTGAGAAAATCGGAGCTACATCCTATCGAATGTCTACAACACCGTATCAACATCTGATGACACCTCAAGCAATCATTTGTGTAGAAAAGGTGGTGCAATGGCAATAACTTGCTTTAAAAAATGGTTCTCATGTTTTTTTGGAGTCCATTTAGGCAAAAATTTAATCGCCTTTACTCATGTCAACATTTAGGGGAGAGTGAAATAGGGGGGTAATGAAAATTTAAAACGCCCCTGTAGGTAGGCAAGCATGTTCCGATAAAAACGACTCTAGTATGTTTTGAGCCGAAGGAAACAAAAGCCTTTAAACATATGAAATGTGTAAAACTGTAGTTTGCATGTAGGTGTCCCACGAGAAACAAAGAGCCAGAGAGATTTTGTCATCCTGGGTATGCTCATGAGCTCCAAGCTAGAGTGGCTCACGCTTCATCTTTTCTTCAAAGCCCTTGCAAGGATTTCTATAAAGCCTTTAGTCTACTTTGGGGAGAACAAACTTTGACTCTTTGTAAACTGTCATCTCTTTGGTGTTCTTTCAACTAGGCTTGTACAACTAGGCTGGTAAAAAGGTGATAAAAAGTTCATATGCGGTTATATGCTATGGATTTCGGAAACAAAGAGAGAACATAGGTAAGAGAGACTTCAAGGTAACTGTTTTCAAAGGCTCCTTACAAGAAGACTGCAAGTTGTGAACATTACAAAGCAACGGTATATATCAACAATGAACTGAAGGAGTACGAGTGGAAGTGCGACGCGAGAGAGTACGAGAAGAAGAGCACGATGATATGGTGAACTCGCTGTACTGTGATGTGTAGAGCATAGTGAGTTCTTATTAGGTTTTTACAAAAGAATATGTGTACATACCTGGTGGCCCGCCCACTTACCTGTGCGACCACATTGGGCTTTATACCCCAACAACCTCCCACTTAAAGTCCAATGTGGTACTTTAAGTGTGAGAGAAGCTACTATACAAGCTAATATACAAGAGATGTAGAGAAGTGATGTACTACCCTACACCTAACTGCTTGCGAAAATGCGCAAAGCTCTCTGAGGGAAGTCCTTTTGTAAGTAGATCAGCAGGATTTTCTGTGGTGTGAACTTTGACAAGCTGAAGTTGCTTATCCTCAAGCATTTCCCTGATGAAATGATACTTCACATCCACATGCTTTGTCTTTGAGTGATAAACTGGATTGCGAGCCAATTGTATAGCACTTTGACTATCACAATATAACACAGGCATCTCTTCTTTGATTCCCAAATCTATTACTAGTCGATTAAGCCAAATTGATTCTTTGCATGCCTCTGATGCTGCAACATATTCAGCCTCTGTAGTAGACTGAGTAACACAATCTTGTAATCTAGAACGCCATGATACTGCTCCACCAGCCAATGTAAAGACATACGCTGACGTAGACCTTCGGTTGTCTAAGTCACCTGCATAATCTGAGTCTGTAAAACCCTTTACACTTAGCTCTTGACTCCCGTAGCATATACGCATACTCTTTGTAGCTTTCAGGTATCTCAATATTCCTTTCATTGCCTCCCAATGTTTCTTGCCTGGGTTTGACATGTATCTACTTACTACTCCCACTGCAAATGCAATGTCTGGGCGAGTAGCAATCATTGCATACATCAAACTACCCACTGCAGACGCATATGGAATCTTATCCATTTCAGTCTGTTCTTCCTCAGACACAGGACAATCTTGTTTGCTAAGTTTCACATATGGTGGCAATGGAACACTCAGTGCCTTTCCCTTCTCCATATTGAAACGTTGCAAAACCTTGTCAATATACTCTGTTTGAGATAACCAAATCAAATTCTTTGATCTATCTCTCTCAATGCGCATACCAAGTATATGACTTGCCTCACCCATGTCTTTCATGTCAAACGATTTTGCCATCTTTGACTTCAAAGCTGAAATTTCTTCCAAGTGTTTGCCAGCAATCAACATGTCATCCACATACAAAATAAGGATCAGCCAACTGCCATCCTTAGCCTTCTTTGTATATAGACAGTGATCGAACTCACTATGTTTGTAGCCTTGAGAAAGCATAAACTTGTGGAATTTATGGTACCATGCCCTCGGTGATTGTTTTAAGCCATAAAGACTCTTTGACAACTGGCATACCCAATCGCTGCTGCATGTAAATTTCCACATCTAAATCACCATGCAAGAACGCTGTCTTGACATCCATTTGGTGCAACACCAAATCTAATATGGCAACCAATGCAAGAAAGCATCTCAATGTAGTCATCTTGACCACCGGAGAGAAGACTTCATCAAATTCAATGCCTTGTTCTTGCTTAAAGCCCTTGGCAACAAGCCTTGCTTTGTACTTTGGCTGACTATCATGAGCAGTGATCTTATACCTGTAAACCCATTTACAAGGAAAAGCCTTTTTGCCCTGTGGTAATTTAACTAGCTTCCATGTCTTGTTTTTATGCCGATCTGTCATCTCTGACTGCATGGCCAATTGCCAATTGCCAATTCCCGAAGTCCTTCATTTGCACTGCTTCCTTGTAACATGAAGGCTCATTGCAATCAATCAACATGACATAGTTCATAGATGGAACAAACCTATCAGGAGGTCGCGTGACACGTCCAAATCTACGCACAATAGGTGGCTGAGGCTCAGCCACAACCTGTGGTTCCACTCTATCCTGTCCTTGCTCCTCTTGAGCCCTGACATTTTGTCTTGCACGTGCAGGTCCATCTTCTTGGAAGACAACTCTTCTAATCTCCTCAACCCTCTCTGGTTTAGAATGATATTTGGAGTCATTAAAGTGAACATCATTGCTGCGGACAACCTTTCTGGATTTGGGATCCCAAAGTCTGTACCCCATCTGACCAGAATTACCATAGCCTAGAAAGATGCACTTTCTACTCTTTGGCTCAAGTTTGTTCCTAAATTCCTTTGGAACGTGAGTATATGCCTCACAGCCAAAGACTCTGAGATGCTTGTATGAGGGCATTTTGCTTGACCATACCATCTCTGACACTGAATCCTTCTGCAAAACCTTGCTAGGAGATCTATTTACAAGATGAATAGTTATTGATACAGCTTCAGCCCAAAACCCATCTGGTAGCTGTGCATTAGACAACCTTCTCTTGTATGGTCCTATTCATCCTCTTAGCAACACCATTTTGAGGATTGTAAGGAGCAGTAAGTTCACGTTTTATACCTTTTGACTCACAAAAGTCCTGAAAGGCCTTTGAAACATACTCTCCACCATTGTCAGTGCGTAAGCATTTAAGCTTCCTTCCACTCTGATTCTCCACAAGTGTCACAAACGTTTTGAAAACACTAAACGCTTCATCCTTGTGCTTGAGAAAGTAAACCTATACTTTCCTCGAGTAATCATCTATAAATGTCATAAAGTAAGAAGCTCCCCCTAGAGATAGGTTAGGCATAGGTCCACACAAATCACTATGAACAAGTGCCAACTGTGTATCTCTTCTACTGCTTCTATGCTTATGTGGCTGTTGTGTTTGCTTACCATAGAGACAATGTTCACAGAATTCAAAATCATTAAATGAAAATCCAGGCAAATAACCAGAACGAGACAAGATTTCCATTCCCTTCTTGGACATATGTCCTAACCGGATATGCCACAAAGAAACGTTCGGCTGCTCGGTTACATTGATTACATTTTTAGAGACATTTGATACATAAATCATGTAAAGTCCTCCAGACTTTACTCCATGTGCTACTGTCATAGAACCCTTGGATATCTTCCACATGTTCTGTCCAAAAATGGTGACGTAGCCAGCATCATCAAGTAAACCTGTGCTGATCAAGCTCTTTGTAATTGCGGGAACATGTCTCACATTCTTCAGCGTGAAAGAAGAGCCATTCTGAAACTTCAACTAAACATGTCCAACACCTAAGATCTCACATGTCTGCCCATTGCCTAGCCGAACATGATCTTTAGTGGTCACATAAGAGGTAAACCACTCCTTGTTTGGAGACACATGAAGTGATGCCCCTGAGTCTATAATCCAGTCACTCAGTGCATTTCCATCAGATGTTGTATTCTTCAAGAAGTAGATGTCTCCTGACACTAGACTGTCATCCTCTGCAACAGTGTTTGTCACATTTATTTCTTGAATCTTCACTGAGGACTTGTTCTTCTCACCATGGTCTTCAGCTTTCTCTTTGCCTTTTTCTGCTTTCCATTCTCTGCAGTCTCTTTTCATGTGACCCCTATTGCCACAATGGTAGCATTCTATGTCACTCTTGCCTTTAGCACTGCGGGACTTGTTATGAGACTGATTCCTCTTTCCACCTTTGTACTTTTCTTTGGTCCTTCCCCTGACAACTAAGGCTGTTCCTTTGCCTTTGTCCATTGTCTTTCTATTGGTTTCTTCAGTAAGCAGACTTCCTTCTACACCTGCTATGTTCAAACCATCTGGAGCTGCAGAATTACTCAAAGCTGTGCGAAAAGTGTCCCAAATTTCCGGCAATGTGATCAACAAGAACATAGCTCTAACAGGTTCATCAAACTTGACACCTTGAGCTGACAACTGACTGTAGATTGTGTTGAATTCATTCAGATGATTGGACATAGGTGTCCCTTCTTTCATCTTCAAGTCAACAAGCTTCTTAAGCCAGTATACCTGTGAAGCTGCACTCTGCTTCTCATAAAGACCACTCAGCTTTAACCATGCTAGATAAGCCGACATCTCGTCTGCTACATTGAAGTAAACGCTTTCTGCCAAAGTCAGCATAATGGTAGAAAGTGCCAATTCATCCATTTCGCTCCATTCATCTTCGTCCATATCTTCTGGTTTTATCCCCTTGAGCTTTATAGGTTTTATCTGCTTCTTTTGTACCAACACGTGCCAAATCTGCTTCTTCCACAATGGGAAATTGGTTCCATCTAGCTTCTTGATATTGTAAAGAGCAGTGTCCGGTGATCTAGCCATAGCTACGCTTCATAGTGGTTTACTTTCCTGGGAAAAATTCGGCAGAGTTTCCCCTGTAAACTGACCTCTGAACCAATATCAACCTGTCAAATGAACCAAGAAAGCTTCAGATTCTGCATAAATTTCGGCAGAGTCTCCTTTGTAAAATGGCTCTGGTGTACTCAAAAAACAGCTCAAAAAACACTGTCTCTCTGACACTATAAGCTGCGGGTAAACCTGTCCTGCACCTGTACTGTCTCTCACTGTCATGTAAGCATAGACTGTGACAATGCCTCAACGGCAGTAAAGCAAAGATGCAATCCCAACTGTCTAACTCACAGTCAATACATCCTAGCTGCCTATCTAAGGGTGCTCGAGGGATCGCTCCAAGACCTGTATCACCGAAAGGATCTCAACATTCGAGAATCCACTAGCTCAATAAAACCTCACTCAACCCTCAACAAAGGCTGTAGTAAATTTGACAGTACATAGACTTCCCACAAAGTCATACATCCACAAATTTCCCACTATATGTTGTAACCGCTGCGGCGGTTGTTTGCTGCGTGACTCACAGCCAGCAAACCCTCAACAAACATACATCATCTCTGACAATACATCCCATGTGGAAGTACCTGCAATGTCAGGATGAAATCTGGAATATCAAGCAGCAAACACAAGCTACCTGATGAACTAGTGAATGTTGCCTACAGTCTGTGTGTAGATGCGCCCGTGTCGTATGTGACACGCCTCCAAGAACTGTGAGCCGTCCTTCGATGTGTAGACAGCCACAAATCAACACTCTGGGAGTGTCGATATCCTCAGCACCTGCGGTCGTAGGCCAAAAACCCCAAATTTGCAGAGTTGGATCTACATCCGTCGAGACCACGTAGTCGAAAATGGCCTGCGCAGACCTTTGTCAAAGCCGAACGGTGGCCGAGCTGACCTCAGAATTTCACTCCAATCTGAGTTGGTGACTCTAGCCTCCTGCAGTGCTACCCCGAGCCTCGATCTGAGTTCTGATACCAGTTGAAGGAGTACGAGCGGAAGTGCGACGCGAGAGAGAGTGCGAGAAGAAGAGCACGACGATATGGTGAACTCGCTCTACTGTGATGTGTAGAGCATAGTGAGTTCTTATTAGGTTTTTACAAAAGAATATGTGTACATACCTGGCGGCCCGCCCACTTATTTGGGCGACCACATTGGGCTTTATACCCCAACATGAACATTATATGTTGTTGGTGAAACTCTAGCTTGATAGAAAAAGGTTACAATGGTGTCTATTACCTCTGTGTGTGTGTGTGTGTGTGAGAGAGAGAGAGAGAGAGAGAGAGAGCGAGAGAGAAGGCACTCCCACTCCTCCTCAGTCACCTGTTCACCGTGCTGTTGTGCGCTTTCCAAGTAGTTGTGCAATCATCTTAAACTTATGAATGTTGGTAGGCTCTCAAGACCCACCGGATAATGCATCGATGGTCGTCTTCCCCGTCTCCACTCGATTCGTGCAATCAAGAAACTATAGATCACATTGTAAACTACCTCAAATTCTCTAGCCATGTCTGATCCCCGCACACCTTGGTCTAGAGGTGCACAGAGATCAGAACCATCGGGTTATAATCTCGTCTTGATTGGCCATTACCTTGTGTAAACTACCTAGAGAGCTATGGTCGTAAGTGAAGCCACCGTTTTGTGGTTTGCGTAGTGCGAGAGTGCTCTCACTTCTCTAAAGTACTTTGAAGAAGAGCTTCTTTATTATGCTTCTTGCTCACCATTGCTTCATAGCAGCTCCTTATTCAAGGGATTACTATGCACATTGACATGCATGCTTCCATTCTGAGATATTGTGTCGTTGAAAGCTTTCCAACCTAATGTTGTGTCCGTGGAGAGAAAGAGAGGAAGAAAGAGAGAGATAAACAGAAAGAGAGAGAGAGAGATAGAGCAGGTAAGAGCTCTACGCATTGACGTAAGCATTTCATGATATTTTGTAGCTTTTGGCGTCGCCATGACCCGCGGTCTAATTTCATCATAAGTAGGAATTTAAGCTCTAAAATCAAAAACTAAGTATAGGCAGGGTATTGGGGCATCATTGCTAAGCATTTATATGCATTCTGGGTCGAAAACGACTAGGTCAAAAACTCACTGCTGTTAATAATCGCAATTTTTGCACTTGACCTAAAGTGAGATTTGAGACCATTAGCATGTGTGCTTAGGTCTTATAAACATGTCCTAGAAGTTTCGTGACGTTTGGATGTCTTTTGATGTTGTAACGGATGTGATTTGTTTGCCGATGAGCGATTAGCTTTTGGAGATTTCGGTCATTTGAGTGTAGCTTGAGTTAGATGCGAGTGTTTGTTGTTTTCCAAGAGATTGAGAACCTCTTGTAGTCTCTATGCACTTATCGAGTCAGCTTCGACCCATGGATTGACAATTATATTCGTGGTCCTCGCTATGTCTGCAATAAGATAGGAGTGAGGTTAGACACCCGTCCGACATTTGGCGCCACTGCCGGGGATCGAAGAGACCTGAACTAGGAAAAAACACGAGCGTTTTGTGAAGTTATCCTTTAACTTCCTCTAAGATCTCCTAGAGTCAAAACTTTCTTTTTAAAACCACATAGCTTAAGATTGTCGTCTTTTGGTGTGTAGAGGTTGCATGGAAGTAGAATTGTAGAATCGTAGAATTAGATTAGGATTTTGAGAATGATTGATGGACAAGACAAGTCTTAAGATCGAGGTTTAGAAAACCATAAAAAACAAGAAAACGAGTGTTTGTGGACACTTTCCACAACCACATTGCAGTAGAACGTAGGAGTAGGGTAAGTAGAATCCGAAGTGGATTTCAAAACATTGCTCTCTTCAAAAGAATCAATTGTCAGTTGTTATGTGAAGTTGAAGAATTTCAGGTCTACGATTAGAAATAGCACCAGAAGACTGTCAACCACTCAATCCGATTAGAGAGTATGCTTTAAAAGTTGTGTGAACCAGTGGGTAAGCTCAAGGACACAATGAGGTAAAAATTTCAAGAGTTTGCAAAAACTCAGATTATTTACTTTTTCTCGATATTTTAGGCCAAATTAAGTTTTGACATGACTCAGAGGCTTGAAATAGCTCATGAAAAGGTTGTCCAGTGAAAAGTTTCAAAAAAGTGAACAATGTTAATACCAGAGACTCTATGCATGTGTCCAAACAACTTTTGTAAAGGCTCAGAGAATTTGGATCACCAAACTGACCCAAAACTGGATAAAAAGTGAATTTTGTACTGACTTTCGCGAACACGAGTGTAAATTGAGAAAACTTTGCTTAAACTCAATGAAACTTGATTCATAGGCTTATATCACGATTATTTACTTTTGTCTCATTTTTCAACTTTTTTTATCAAGTCATCATACCTCTAGTTTTAGCATGTTGTATTAAGCCCACAAACCAAATTTGGTAAGATTTGGATCATTGGATTGAAAATTGTGGCCAAATTTGCAAAGTTAGATTGCAGATACAAAACTGATGACCATTTGAAAAAAAATTGTCCAAACTTGATGATACTTGGTTAGGGAGCTTAAGTTGAGTTGCTTAACGAGTTTGTATCAACATTTTGGCAAAAAGTTGCAAAAAAATCTAAGTAGTAAATAATCGCAATTATTTACTTCTGCTACAAAATTGGACAATTTTGCACATTTGAGTATACCACAAGGTCAAGCATATCAAGTAGACTCCACGAATCAAATTTGGTGAAATTTGAATCACAAAATTGAGACTTAAGCCAGATTCTTGGAATCAGAGTCTGCGGCGGACGGTAAACAGTTGATAACTTGAACAAATTTTGTTAAACTCGGTGAAACTTGTCCAGAGACCTTAACAAGTTGAATACTTGGCAAAACAAGCTTAAAAGTGCAAAAAACGACAAACGAGCAAAATGTTGGGGAATCATCTCCACCACCATTGGAGTAAGTTCACAGATAATCATAGCTCAATTCCGCGTGGTCACAGCAAAAGATATGTCAGAAGACATCATAATGGGAATGCCAATGACCCAGAAGATGTTAGAGATGCAGAATTTAAACATGACGGAGTCATCACAGACATCAAAGAATGAAGACCAAGACTGGCCACCCGCGGACGACAGCACAAAGTCCTCAAGCACAATTCAAATGGAAGATCTTATTGTAGATGATTCATCTCCATCAATCAAAACTTAAGAAGAGCTTTAAGCAAATCAGGCAATAGCAATTGCAGATTAAAAAAAACAAAGAACAACCACGATAGCTATTGAGCAGAGAATGCCACCAAAGCCAAAAGTTAAGAAGAACGAGGTTGCAGACAACCAGGAAGAAACAATAGGAAGTCCAAAGATTAATCATACATTGCCAACTGAATCAGTTGTTGTGAGTCAGATTGGAAAAGAAAGTCTCAAGCTACCCTCCATAGAGACACATTTAGATCAAGATGAGACCTTGACAAAAGCAGGACATAAATCTTCAATAGAGCCAACAATGAGAATAGCTATAGTTCTCAGCAGTACAAAAGGAGCAAGTGTCAGATGCAATGTTCTACTGGATAATAAAGCAAAGTACAATATGGCTGCAGACAACATTCAGAGCATTCTAGAGATTACTCCATGCAAACATAATAACAAAACAATGCTAGGTTTGCATACAGTTCAAAAAGAAATGGTTGCTACCCTTAGCATCCAAAAACATGAAGAGCAGGTAAAGTTTCAGGTAAAGTCTTCAAAAGATGTGCATGCATATGTCATCCTTGGACATCAGTGGCTAGACCAACACAAGGCCTACAAAGAAGATACAATGCTAATACTCTCTTCTCCAAGAGATAGCAAGCAACAATTACAAATACCATTAATGCTAGATTCACAGTTGCAAAAGTCACAAGAATCAAAGACAAATCTTGCAGACAAAGGTAAAGCTAAAGTGTACCTTCCACCGATTAGCAAAGGTGTGACAACATATACCTCAACATCAAAGAACCCTCATGGATCAACTTCTTCAAGCAAGTTGGGCTTTCAAAATTTCAAGTCAATTGCTGACCCAACTGAAACATCGAAGGAGACACCCAGAAAAGCAAGGATATATTAGCCAAAGTACACAAGAAAGAAAAGGAAAGTCAAGAAAGTGTTTGTTTCAAGCAGTTTAGGGTCAATGATCGAGTTTGTATTAAAGATGGGAAATCAACACAGAAAGACAAACACATGGGATGGATAGCATCACAATGGAGCTTAAAAGAACAGGAGTACTATGGAGGTAACAGACAGATATGGGTGCCAAAACCAAATGTTAGAGCATATGAAGTAACTTCAAGTCCCTCCCAAGAAAGAAGGCCCACAAGGTATCAACTTCGACAATATCCTAAGATACCTAAGAAGCACGTAGAGAATAGAACAACATCGAAAGATGCTAAAGTCTACCACAACTCTCAAGAGGATACTAAACAGAGACGGATCTCAAAGGACCTTCCTCTTGGACAAAGATTCTACACAGGTTATACAAAGATTTGGCTACCACTCAGCCATAATCCAACTGCAACTACACCAGACCTGCATGAAGATCTCAAGAACTCAGCAAGACCTAGAACGAGTCAAAGTCAACAAAAGAGATACAAAGGTCATCAAGAGATTTGGGTTCCTAAGTCTTCCAATGCTCCTAGTCAGAAGCCAAATGCCTACAGCCAACAAAGGTCTACAACAACATTAAAGACTCCTATCAATAGGCCTAGAATCAAACAAATAATGGAGTCTTAATAGTCAAAGAAGGACAACCCAATCAACGCGAATGCAAAATTTGAAGAAGATAAAACAGGTATGGCAAAAGAAACCTTCAATGCCTACTTGGTCCTTTACTAATCCTCTTTTTGAGGATTCAATCTTACTTTTACGTGAAGAAATGTTTATAGTAAGCACAAGAATGTAAAAAGTCAAGTCGCCAGGGTGCAAAAAACACTCTTTGGTATAGTCAAAGTCGGGTTGCTGAGCCATAAAATAATCAAAGCATCCCAAAGCTTCAAGTCATATTAAACTCTGTGCTAAGAGTCATAGTTATTAGGCTTATAATCAAGCTGGAAGAGTTGAGCATATCTAAGACATGTCGCTCATGCTGGATGAGATGAGCATAAGAGTCGAAGTCTATTAACTTACAAATGGTGGAGTGTTGTAAAGTCCAACACTCACGCACAATGCACAATAAAATGAGAGCACATATCCTCGATGACGAAAACCATTCTTAAAGGGGTGCCAGCTTGCAAAGCCATGTCATATGCTTTTATGACTACACCATCTTTCTGAAGAACCCCTCAAAATCTTTCTTGCACAGCATATTGTTTTCCATGCATTTCTGTGTATGCATATATAGGATGTCTCATCATTGGACATATGCATTAGACACTCTTTTTTGCTTCTACCTATGCACCTTGAGTGAACTACAATAGGCAACAAATGTTCCATCATGCGATCCTTTCATATTTGCTCCTTTTTAATCCCATATCTATCAGCAAATAATCCCTTGAGTACTTTACTAATATTTTCCATGCTAATAAGTACTCCAATAATGTGCGTATCCCAAAGGCACTTTTTTTCCACTAGGTTTTTTCCCTTTGGTCATCCAGGTATTAGATCCGAATTTAGATCCTCATCATTTTACTTCTCTTGCACATACTTTGTATAAATAAACAGCAGCCTCATCATTATGCTATTACAATGGACAAATGCAACATCATCTCTCACATTAGACATATTCAGACCAATAAAGATGTTGCAGCAAATTGAACCTCATCAACAAATTCAACGACAAATGAAGATAATCAGCCCATCAATAACCAATAAAAAACCTTCCACAACCTCCACGGACACTTCTCAGCAGTGTCCGAGGATGGGCACTAAAATTGAAAAGGGGGAATGCTAACTGAGACGACGTCAGTTAACAAGAGTTGCTAAAGATCAAAGCCTTATGAATTCACATCGAAGATGAATATGAAGAAGTAGTGAAGATTGGAGTTACACACTTTTCACATTTTTCCAAAATGGCCATGTATTGTAATTTCCTGATTTATTTAGCCATTGTGATAATTGTAACGTGTTACAGGCTCAATAAGAGTTCCAAAATGTAAAGCATAGGTCAATTAGTGTACCTAAGTTGCAGATACAATAAGTGTGGAGTCTCAAAGGTCTTGGACGTCGGACATTACAAATTAGACCTTGGGTAAGGTATAAAAGCCAACTTTGTAAAATTTTGATTAAGTTTTGGATAATAGAAACACAGCGTGAGCTAATGGCGCTCACTTCTCTCCTTCTTGCGCTTCCTACTCCCTCCTCGGTTGTCACATTGCAGTCGCATCTGTTACATTGCAACCGCAGGTAAGAGCTCTACGTATTGACGTGAGCATTTAACGGTATTTTGTAGCTTTTGGTGTTGCCGACCCGCTGCTTAATTTCATCATAAGTAGGAATTTAAGCTTTAAAATCAAAAACTAAGTATAGGTGGTGTATCGAGGCATCATTGCTAAGCATTTATATGCATTCTGGGTCGAAAACGACTAGGTCAAAAACTCATTGTTGTTGATAATCGTGATTTTTACACTTAACCTAAAGTGAAAATTGAGACCATAAGCATGTGTGCTTAGGTCTTATAAACATGTCCTAGAAGTTTCGTGACGTTTAGATGTCATTTGATGCTGTAACGGATGTGATTTGTTTGTCGATGAGTGATTAGCTTTTGGTGATTTCGGTCATTTGAGTGTAGCTTGAGTTAGATGTGAGTTGTTTGTTGTTTTCCAAGAGATTGATAACCTCTTGTAGCCTCTATGTACTAGTCGATTCAGCTTTGTCCCATGGATTAAAAATTATATATTCGTGGTTCTCGTTGTGTCTGCAATAAGATAGGAGTGACGTTAGACACCCGTCCCAAACAGTCATATTTGCATGTAGCAATGACCATAAGAATAATATTAGTGTGGTAATTGGTCACAAGTTGAGCACAATCTACAACCATGATAGGTAGAGGGAACAATTTTGAGCGAGCACAATTGTGGAACTACCATGGCACTAAGTGACACGCACCTACAGGCGGCGGGGTGGAGTAAGGGGATCAACGACGGAGTGCGAGCCTGAATTTGGAGGTAAGCATGGCACTACAAGAATGAAGGGCGCCCTTGTGGAACCCGGGCTCGAACCCATGATCCAATGTTCCAACGACTTTTGACATGTGTGCTAATCACCAAGCCGACACACGTGTGTTTGAAAAAGTGGCACCTTGGTTTAATCGTATAGGGAGTAAACTTGGACTGGCCCCTTGTCCAAGTTTAGTGAGTGTCAAAGTTTAGTTTTTAAGGCCATCTAATTGTCGTGGGGTCCCCCGGGATCCATGCCCGAATTGTGCACCGTGGATCCCCTTACCCCCCATCCATGTTATTTAGTCATGAAGAGAGGGGGGGGGGGGGGGGGGGGGGGGGGCAGAGAGAGCAAAACATAGTCACATGATTTTTGTATAGAGTGTATAAAGGGGAGAATCCTTGAATTTGATTATTTCGTAATGGGTATAGAGGGTCAACCATTCACGATGCAGCTCTTTAACCAATCTTGAAAAAATAAAAATTATTTTGAAACATATTAAGTGCTTAAGTAAAAAGTGAGTTTAAGAAATGAAAAGACACCTGAAAGTGGAAAGTCAAAAGACCTTTTGTGTCCATATAAAGAGGTGGTTGGTTTCACAATGGTATATTTGTGTTTCTCTTCTCTTTTATGTTTCCTTTAACATTTTCTTCCGTTTAAAGTGTCCCCTCTCTCTCTCTCTCTCTCTCTCTCTCTCGTCCTCCTCAAGTCCAACTGATATTGCTGCAAATATATGTGCTTCGTCATTGCGCTCGTTGCTGCATGCTATAGACTAGCGCATCGTTTTTTTTTTTGTTGAGGGAATCTTTGAATTAGCAATACCTTTTAATTTTTTTGAATTCATTAGGAATACATTGGGGTATTGGGCCATCCCTACTTGCCATTCCCAGTAAGGTCAATTAGATACAAGTGTATATAGAAGACTCCATTGTGATAAAATAGGAGCTACATACTATCCAATGTCTACACCATTTTATGAGAACTCAAGCAATCATCTATACTATATATAATTGAACTTAAAATTTTCAAGGTGGGAGAGGGCATCCATGTGTCACTCTCTCCTTCATTTCAAGAACCTTAAGAAACAATTTGTTTGAAATGTAACAAGAAGCAAAAAAAGTGATAAAATCACGTGGCCTGCAAAATAATCTCTAATACTAACAAGTGATAAAATCAAGAAGCTTGCCTACAAGCATCGGTCATGAGAAAATTCAGAATGATTCAAATTTTTAAGCAACTCTAAAAGTGGGCGTGTGTTCATCAACCACTACATGGTACAAATGGTTAACGACCTTTACCTTCATAGACGTCTGGGCGAAAAGTGCATGAGAATGTGTAGATTCTGAGCTATCATGTGAGAGATACAGAAGCACAGCCGTGAGAGAGAGAATAGAAGGGTTAGAGAGGACTTTTAAGCAGGGAAAAGAAGGGCAATCAGAAAATTGATCCCTTGGATGTAGTAGGTCCTAATAATAACTGCAAGGCAGGGGCGACATCACTCGTACAGGGATGGCTATATAGGATCAGTAGCATCAACACCAACAAACTAGTAGAATTAGCAGGCAGCTCTGGCTGAGGCCCAGGTCCCCCCTTTCTAGAAATGTAGACTGCACAAAGACTCGAGAGAATATAACCTGGAAGTTGAAGGCAGCTGCACTATAATCCATTGTTGTAAACAACAATTAGGTTATAGGTACTGCCTGTTATAGAATTTGCAGGCTCAGCCCTTGCGTGAATCCTCATCAGGCATGCTCGCAGAGTATAAGATCGAGGTCAGCTGCCTGCACAACATTAAAGAAGTGAGTCTGATGCAGCTAGAAATGCAGGGTACTACTACAGCTACTGCACCTAGTATCGATAGCAAGTGGTTCAGCTTCTCTCATGCTGATAAATTTAACAATCATTATAGTACGCCTTCAGCTATGGATCATTCCTGCTCAGACCCCCTCGCGGACCATTTACCGCCATATTGTCTAGTGCTCCTGCATGCATAGCTATAGTTGTGACATCTGTAGAGATCATCCTCTCTCTCTCTCTCTCTCTCTCTCTCTCTCTCTCTCTCTCTCTCTCTCTCTCTCTCTCTCTCTCTCTCTCTCTCTCTCTCTCTCTCTCTCTCTCTCTCTCTCTCTCTCTCTACGCGACGTCTGCTATAGGCAGAGATACGGGCATTTTCACGCGAAAAGGGAAAAGCCACACACGAGCTTGTCTTTCTGCAGGCATAGAAGAGGGGGACTCTGTGTGTGTGTGTGTGTGTGTGTGTGTGTGTGTGTGTGTGTGTGTGTGTGTGTGCGTGCGCGCGTGCCCGCGCACGACAGTGGTCTTTGCCTCTTGGCTACGAGAGGTCATTGAGACTCTCTCTCTCTCTCTCTCTCTCTCTCTCTCTCTCTCTCTCTCTCTCTCTCTCTCTTGGTTTTGAAGAGTTGACAGTAGAGTCCGTAGGGGTTACACATGAGAGAGTGCACCTCAACAGGCGATTAAAGATTAATGATGGAAGGAGGTAGCAGTTAGTCCCGAGGAGGGCGGCAGACTGTTTCCCACTCGAAAGATGGAGGGCGGCAGCAGTTAGTCCCGAGGCACTCCAAAGAAAAAATCTTTGAGAGTCGCATTATCTCTATCTTAAGTGTGCACAATTCACGAACTTAAGAAACCTATCACCCAGGTCCCAAAACCTTTATACTTTTTACAAACCAGACACTTGGGCATGGAATTTGCACGAGAAAAGAGAAGCCAGACTCTAATTTTGAGCACATTCAATAATATAATATTGAAAAAATTCTTGACTCACTTTCACTCTTACCCTTCTCATGAGTGTTCACTCCTACATCCACCAATCAAACATTTTCATTTTTTATTTTACTATATGACATTTTTCACTAAGAAAAAAGGGAATACACCACTATGGCCTTAGCCCTTTGGGCAGGCCAAAAATGCAAGGTAAGTCAGAAGGCATTTGGTTTGAAATGTAAAAATGAAGAGTAACTACCGAGTACTATGATGGCAGAAAATGAAAAGACTTAGTTTTGACTTTCATTTTTGTCAAAAAGTCACAACACTTAGTGCTATATATATTTATACTATTTAAACTCTTTAGCAAGGCCATGGAGCAGCTTTCAATGCTGAAGGGTGATTACTTTTGTTTTTGTAAAGGGTTGCTCTACTTAGTAGCTTGAGAAAATAACGAACAACGAGTTAGGGTAAAGGAGCCACTTTAGAGACACTCAAGAAAAAAAGTG